>NC_091061.1:26515328-27115328 GCF_000393655.2 Nicotiana sylvestris
TATTTGCGAATTCTTGTGATTAATATGCCTTGAATGTTGTTGGTTAAGTCTCCCGATATAATGGTGTAAGTAAATGGCAACAAACCAAGTGTGTGTGTGAATGTGGTTATGTGGTAAGAGCTGTGTAACAAATGATGGAAAGAAATCGTAATTGATGCGATTGAAACAACTGTGGTAATATCATATGTGACTTGTCGCGGGCAATTATCGTTGTGACTTAAATTGTATACGGGCTGTTGCATATGATGGAAATGGTATTGATGTTTATGAAAATTCTTTGTGAATTGTTGTTGTTGTCGTATGAAATGTGATTGTCCGGTGGGATCGGGTTGCGCGCTGCAACACGAAGTTATAAGGTGTGGGTTGTGGTGATAAGGGTGGCCGAGGTAATAAGGGTGGAACAGTGATCGAAATCACTATTGAAATAAAAATATGTGAAAGTTGTGAAATCATTGATGTGATGAAATAATGTTGAAAGGAGAAAATGAGAGATTGTGGAGTTGTTTGGCTTTGGTTGTTCCTTTTATGTGCATTTGATTGTTGATTCTATTACTGTTTGTTATCTGTGTATTTCTTGATTTTACTTGGGGTAAAGTTTGTTCATACATACCAGTACAATTCAAATGTAGTGACGTCCCTTTTGCCGGGGGCGCTACATTCGTGTTATGATTATAGGTGGTTCTATAACAGGTACTCCAGCCCACCGACAGTAGCACTCCTTCACCTCCCGTCAACTGAATTGGTGAGCCCCTTTCCTCTCGGGGCCCTGCGTGGCTCATGCCTCTTATCCTCCCGAAAATTTATTTTGGTATTTGTGTAAGGTATAGCTGGAGTCTTGTTACCGGCAAGTATTGTAACACTCTTTTGTATCTCTAGAGGCTCCGTAGACAGGAAATGTAGGTTATGTACTTATGTATTTTGGGCAGTATAACTTGTAAACCACGCTAAGTAACTATGTATGTTATGTAAATCTCGTAAGAATGTGTTTAAATTTATAAATGGCTATTTCACTTGGTTAATGAGTAATGAAAACGCAGAGTATCGCGTGGAATAGGAAAGGCACCCAGGTCCGCTTGGCTGGGGGCTACCCGGTCGAGCGCCGGTCGCGCCTCTCGGTTTTTGGGGTGTGACAGAAACTTAGCTCAAAGTAATAAAACAAGAAAATAGACAAGAATGTAGAGAGCAAGAGATGAGAGCTTCTTATTTCTTTCAAGTGTGTCAAGTGTGTACAATGTGATGCCCAAACTCTCTATTTATAGGATGACATTGAGGTAATACAAAGAGATGTCATGAACATGGTATTAACTATAGAGAACATGGGGGAAGATCATGGGGAGGTTATGGAGGTATGGGAGTTACAACTAAAATGGTGATAAATAGTGGGGAAGAGTAGTGGGAGTTATACTTGATTAGTGGGCATCCATATAATATGTATTTAATAACATTCCCCCTTGGATGTCCACAGATAATGTGCCTCGTTAAAACCTTACTAAGAAAAAATCCTATAGGAAAAATCTTAGTGAAGGAAAAAAAGTACACATATCTTGTAATATGTATTACTTGCTGCCTCAACTAAACCTTGCCAGGAAAATCCAGTGGGATAAAACCTTAGCTAAGAGAAAAAGAGCACGATGCGTATTTGTCTCCCCCTGATGAAAACATCACTTTTGTTTCTCGAAGACGACGAATTCCAAGCTTGTATAACAACTTCTCTAATATTGAGATCCGCAATGCCTTGTGAAGAAGTTTGTCAAATTATCACTTGAACAAATTTGTTGAACAATGATCATGTCTAAAATAGAACTTAGGTGAAATATGCTTTATTTTGTCTCCTCCGATATATCCTTCTTTCAATTGAGATAAACAAATATCATCGCCTTCACTATTATTGGAATCTTCTCTTCAAGGAAAAGTCACACATCTGTTGTGTGTTGAGTCACTTGCTTTATCAGTTGCTAGTATATTGATATGACTTGGATAAGTATCAACAATTGACTGCCTTGTGAAATAATAATATGACAGTACCTTCACATACAGAATGAACTTCAGAAAATGCTTGCATTTGAATAACCAACAAAACCTTGACAATATCTGTTAGAATAAACAAATCTATATCATAGATTCCTTTTGCAATATAACACTAATCGTATTTCAATATACAATGGAGTAAAACTATATCTCGCTAGAATATTGTTATACTTATGGTTCTAGCAAAATACATTAGTGCACCAATTGCACTAGACACAAAAATAAATCATGTACACCATGATTATTCTAATCCACATAAGGATTTGCTGAAACTTTAACAATTTAAATCCTTCAAGGATTTTCATTATACGTATATCAAGTTTTTTATGTATTGCTAAATTAAAACATGAAAAGGATTTCATCCACCATAGGAGAACATATCTCCCTATAACTAATGCCGGAATATTTACGAAAAATCTTGTGCTACAAGTCGTCTTTATGTCTATCGACTTGATTTTTCATTTCACTTTCAGGTGTTTGGACTATCCGCCCAACTTCACATTTTTCAAGTAAAGTAAATTTTCATTGCATATTTTTCATTTGTCCAATCATTTATCTGTTCAAATTCCATGACAGATTTGAGCTCAAGATACTCGTCAATATTAATAATATTGAACGCTACAATCAACAATATCGTCGACGATCATTTTATATCGGCTCCATCGTTACTCAATAAAGACAATACTTATTAAGATCTCTTTATCTTATTATTTTCAGGTACCTGAGCCTCTCCCATGAGGTCTTATGAAGTGTTATATCATGGTGCTCTTATAAAGCACTTGCCTCCTTATTATGACCAACTTGAACATTTGCTCCTTTCCTTCTTCAAGGAGTTTTATCTTTGGAACCGATTAGTTTATTACACTTCGTGTGTCTCATAAACTCTGTTCATCATGGACTTTATTCTATTTGGAGCATTAATAACTGAAATATGATATTTAGCTTTGGGTTAGCAAATACGCCTCGCAATATTTTGCAAATGAATTATCACTTGAACTTCAAGTTCACATTTTCTTGTACGAGGATCTAGATGTACTCATAATAATTCATTTCACGTATCACTTTTTCAGCTACTCATTTTCTCCCCCTAATATTGGGATTACCAACACATATCTCAACTTTCTTTGGGAACTCATCTTTGTGCATTGTGGTGGGATAATCACATCTATATTTCTAGATAAAACTTATTTGGTTCATGACCCTGAACCAATTGTGATAGGAAAAATTTATCATAACTTGGTTAGATGCGTACAAGTGATGTTGTATATTAAATAATACATCTCATAACCAATGGTTTAACTATAATTGAAGGCATACAATTTCTACGAAACCAAGTTGGATTTAAACCAACATTATCAAGATAAATTATCATGGTTTATATTCTGGAATTGTGCTCTTATAATTTGAGCAATCAACCTTGCAAAATCCACACTGCAAGTTGACAATAAACGCACATGTGACCATATAATATATGCATTTTTTAAAATCATATAATAGTAAACGGTCCACATGGCATGTAACTGGGCCCCCATATATATATATATATATATATATATATATATCACTTTTTATTTTTTTCTAGATTTTAAGAGATTCAATCCCAACCTTAACTGGTATATCATGATAATAAGCAGCACAAGAGAATTCTTGAAGAATCTTCTCTTTATTCAATATATGCCAATGTGAATTCTCAATTAATTTTTGCATCATAATTGAACCGCGATAGCCAACCGGTCATACCAACTAATATTTGTTTCAGCAAACATTTAATTTACTATAGCATGTGATTTTATCATCATGCTTATACATTTGTAGTACAAATAGAAGAAAAGTCGGGAAACATTTTATACTTACCCGGTATGATTATAGTAATATAAAGATATTCAATTTTTCTTTCATTTGTAGTCTCAATATGCCAACCACTTAGGCTAATATATTTGAAACTCAAAAATTTCTTTTGAGACTTATTACAATATCAATGTCATGGACAATTTCATTTATCCGAGTAGTAATAAATTTGCTTTTTGGGAGCTCTTAGTTGCTTTTGTACAACAAGACTTTTTTCTCACCATCCATATGGTAAATGTCTCCTTCACGGAGAAAAATTAAATTATTATAGTCATGGTCAATCATCATAAGCAAAATCAGTTCTTGATTTATTTTTGCCTTTAATAACTTTTTATAAGGCATGTCAAAATATTTTTGGCGTACCGCATATACGCGACCAATGACATATTCATGTAACCACACAGTAATATTCATTTTCTTTCTTTCTCTCAAACCTCCCTTAGATGTGAGTTTTGATATTCATCCAGCCTTACATAAGCACATTCTTATGCATAATTTGAATCGCATATATATTTTCACATTCACTTTCAAGAATGAGTCTGCATTTAATGCATATTCACAAGTCATATTCTCTTCAAGTAGACTATAATCATATGAGCATGCTCATTATTTTCATACCGCATTGATGGCAAACATCACCTTCACATTTTGAAAGAATATTTTGAGAACCCTTATTGTCCTCATTTTTACAATTATCATAATGATGACTATTATTATTTGACCAATGGCACGTTCATGTTCATTGGTCAACCGCTTGTCTTTATTAGACTTATTATGCACTGCTATCATATTTATTTCAAGAATGGTGCAAATCATGTGGGACAAGATTCATGTTTTTCCATGAAAAATATGCCTTGCTCGGATGGTTCAAACGGGTTGATCATATGTGAATGGTCACAGGTTCGAAACCTGGTCTTTCATTAGACTTATTATGCACTGCTATCATATTTACTTCAAGAATGGTGCAAATCATGTGGGACAAGATTCATGCTTTTCCATGAAAAATATATTATTTTTCTTTAGTCATCATTATATCATCATTATGGAGCATTGAGACTTAAACCCAATGTCTTACCCATATAAAGGCATGTTAGCCCATAATGAGTTGGAACTCAAACTCAACTCTTATTATCATGGTACATCGGAACATACACCCGATGTCTTATTCTCATGGTGCAAAGGACTTGAATCTACCGTTTTACCCTCAATCAATGGCATAATAGGCTAAACAATATTGAAATTTACTCTCAAGCCTTAATTTTAGTCACATGCCAAAAACAATTGTACACAATTAATTTGCAACTTAACAAATCAAATTTACTTTCTTAAATAAATGTACAAACCTCAAATCACCATAAAGCTTTATCAATTATTTATAGCATCTAGTGAAATAATCTAGAGATATAGAAGTTATCAAATAATAAACATTAGCAATTTAAATTTGGGTGAAGCAAAATTAAAATTACACTCCGTCACAACATCAGTAATCATAATAAAAGTAATATAAAATTTATCTCACAAAACTATTTTGCTCTTGAAAATAAAAATTTTGTTTTTAACACTCTTGAGTATCTAGAAAGTGAAACTATTACTTTAACATTTCAATGGAAAGTGATAACTAGTCTTATGTTTCTTAAAGAAATATTCAGGACTTAAAGAAATATATAAGGCATAGCCTAATTGTATAATTTTAAAATTATGATAACTACAACAAAATCATCTTTTAAAATTATCTGCTTTATATCCATCATAATGAATGATAAAATATCATTTCGATGTCCAAATTAATCAGATTTCTATACTAGTGCAGTATTCAATAAGCAAAAATTAACGACAATAAAAAAACGCTAGGAGTGGTTATAAATACATTTTAGATGCTAATGTAGTTCATCATAATAAACTGAATACAACACCCAAAAACACGTAAATATGCACAAGATTGAAAATAACAAAGTGACAGAGTTAAATCTGATTTCTAATTATGAAGAAAGATTAAATTAAAATTACCTAGCAGCCAAAAGGATATGAGAAGGCCGAAGCCTTAGAAGTTAACGAGTGCCTACCACACTGTCTTTATGAAAAAGATGAAATGAGTTGTTGGTGCTGATAACGTGTTACGAAACTTAGCTCAAAGTAATAAAACAAAAAAATAGATAAGAATGTAGAGAGCAAGAGATGAGGACTTTTTATTTCTTTTAAGTGTGTACAATGTGATGCCCAAAACCCTCTATTTATAAGATGACATTGAGGTATTACAAACGGATGTCATGAACATGGTATTAACTATAGAGAAGATGGGGGAAGATCATGGGGAGGTTATGGAGGTGTGAGAGTTACAACTAAAATGATGAGAAGTAGCCGGAATGGAAAAAAATAGTGAAAGTTATACTTGATTAGTGAACATCCATATAATATGTATTTCATAACAGTAATCCTTTTTTTTCCAGTGATATCTAATCTCTGCACTACTTGCACATTAGAGCAGGAATCTGGTGTGCTTGTATCTTTTGTATGAGATGACAAGAATGATTATAATAATATTTAGCAAATACATTGATGGTGGCCTAAATTAAAGATATGACTACAACCTTGAATACACTCTTATCATAGAAATATTTCATTACATAAAGTTGATCGCTAGCAAATGAGTCTAGGAGTCCAATGTCTCATTTGATATCCAATTTTTTTTTATGGAGATTAGAATTTCAATAACTCAAAGCTAGCCAATTAGATGTATTTTTTTTTCATTTCGCAACTGTTTCCTAGCTTCTTATTAATAGTTTTGAATCATTTATAGTTGATCCAATATCCTAAAATCATTAAGAAATTAACTTAAAAGTTTCATGCCATTGTTACTTCACCATGACTCTATTTATTACAATTGGCTAGTCATCAGCAAACAACCATCACTGTCAATTACCTCCACCACCAGTGCCTGAGCTACCTTTGGTGAAGGGGTTCCAATTGCTGAAAAAAAAGAAATTGAATCTGCTCCGTCAAGTCGGTAGCTATATTTTGAAATTGGATGGAATAGTTCCTCCACAAAGGTAACCAATATTACGAGTTTAATCTTCTCTATTTATATTAAATTCCCTCCATGCAACCAATAATTAATCTCCATTCAAAAATGGAAGATAGTGATTCTTCCTCTGGTTGAAGCATTGCAAGCAATTGTACACTGCTAGATGCCCTGATATACGAGGCTGGAGAGAAGGAGGGTGCAATCTTGATGAGATAATTGAGGATAATGGCTTGGAATCCGTAGTCTATCTTGAAGAAATGCTAGATATTAATTCTGATTCTTAAGAGCAAGAAATAGAGAGTAAAACGACTGTAACATTTCTAATGAGCAAGAAAATGAAAACAGTAACAATTTTGAAGAGTAAGAAACTGAGAGCACTCTACCCACAACTCTGATAACTCTATGCATAGTCCATTACACAAATGGTCACTCAATTATTCCAAATTATATTCTAAAGTTACTTTACTTTCGTTTATAACAACAAAATTATTGAACTATGCCTATTGCACTCAGAAGATCACTCAATTTTCCAAATTTTGGATTACCAAATACCTATTTTACCCTTTAAATTATAAATATTTATATTTTTTTAAACTTTATAATATTATGATTTTTCCTTTTAAATTTATATTATGGACTTACCTATAGAATAAATAAATATTATTTATAAATTAAAAAAATAAAAAGTATTTAAGCATCTATAATGCCGGAATAACAAAATAATGGGTATAATAAAAAATTTAATTAGAATAATTTGTTAGTAATAATAATTTTAGTATTAACAACAAAAAATTATTTACACAATTCAAAATACAAAAAATAAAAGTTGTAAAATATATATTCCATGCACGTAATATGAAAATAATTATTTAATAAAAGTATTTTTATAATATACATTATATTCTTGAAAATTATGCTCAATTATATTATATATATTCCATGCACGACTTGACATAGCATATTTTTCTCTATACAGATAGTCCTCCTGCTTTCGGGCGACATAACTTTGTATCGTCGGAAAGTTGGTAGAAACAAAATAGTAATATAATTGAGCATAATCTTCAAGAATATATAATGTATATTATAAAAATACATTTATTGAAATAATTATTTTCATATTACGGGCATGGAATATATATTTTACCACCTTTATTTCTTTCATTCTGAATTGTGTAGATAATTTTTTGAATTTTTCGTTGTTAATACTAAAATTATTATTATTAACAAATTATTCTAATTAATTTTTTTTACTATACTCATTATTTTGTTATTCCAGCATTATAGATGCTTAAATATTTTTTATTTTTTAATTTATAAATAATATTTATTTATTCTATAGGTAAATCCATAATATAAATTAAAAAGGAAAAATCATAATATTATAAAGTTTAAAAAAATAAAAAGAAGATAAATATTTATAATTTAAAGGGTAAAATAGGTATTTGGCAATCCAAAATTTGGAAAATCTAGTTGAGTGACCTTCTGAGTGCAATATGCATAGTTCAGTGATTTTGTTGTTACAAACGAAAGTAAAGTGACATTAGAAGATAATTTGGGATAGTTGAGTGACCATTTGTGTAATGGACTCCTCTATGCATTCCGGTCCTTGACTTCCAATACCTGTTTCCAAATTATGTGCATATTAAACTTTCTAATTAGTTTTACTCTCAAAATTTAAAAGAAAAATCTACACAAATTAGTTATACTCTCATACAGACCTCTCTTTAGAAAAATACTAGACATACACACAAAAACTAAAAAAAATCGTGATTTTTTTACAAATATTATACTGTATGAAAAGTAGTAGAGACTATATTGCATCAACCTCTGTTATTTATTTTAGAATAGATTATGTAACTGAATGTGTCTAGTTATAAACATTAATTTGGAGATGCAGTCATGCAACATAAAGTAAATTAAAAATTAGTCTAGCAACTACTATAGCTATCTAAGAGTAGTTGAAAATTGGTTTTCTTGCAATTTGAGAGTACTCCGAATACTTATTCAAATAATATTTTTTCTGATTTTTCGATGATGTGATATCTTTGATATGTCATCATCAGATATACCATTTATAATGTTTGGTTATTGTTGATATATTGTATATTGTTGCTTATATCACCCATAGAATATAGGAATGGTCAAGAAAATAAGAATTGGAGAAAATTAATTGCGTGATGGATCTTAATTTTGTTAATTAATTCCATTGTTTCATTAAAGTCCTTTTTCGTACAACTGAACAACTGTATAGTGATGAACTGAAAATCTCGAGTTATAATAGCAATTACAGAAACCAGTGAAAATCAAAATGGTAATATGGTGTTACAAAACACCAACACAATAAATAATTAATGAGAATTTTACAGGAATATCCTAAATAAGTTCCAACCTACTAACCTCTAACCATTAATCATAGACTTATCAAAACTAGCCAAGCACATATAAAAATTGAAACCCAAATAAATAAGATTCTTTCTCTCCAAGAATTACACGCAAAGATCTCCTTCCATATTTTTAAGCATGATCAACAACAGTAGATGCAAGACAGAAAGGAAATTTCATGGATGAGGTAGCAAATAAGGTGATAAAATACAAAAAAAAATATATATAAAAGATTCCAAAAATCTAAGCAAAAACTGACTTTTTCAATGGGTATGGTTGAGATTCATTGAAAACATATAGATGAGTCAATATACAAAATTTGAAAAAGACTGGAGATGATTTGGACTAATTTGGTATCAAAATTTGTAGTTAAAATCGAGTTTAAAAAATTCTTCTACGACACATGCATGTATCAAACATGTATTACGCGTGTATCTCACACACGGGTATACATGTGATATACATTTGATACGAATGTGATACATATGTGATATACAACGATACACATATCATTTTTTTCATGTTCATCTTCTATTTCGAATTTTTAACTCAAACCACCTCAAACCTCCACCTAATTATTCCAAAACTGAGATTCAAACTACTTAAGATGTACTCAATTTATTCTAATAATACCTACTCAAAAGAAACCAAAAATTTGACCTTTTTGATTACAAATAGCTAATTGACTAATATTGATAATAAATGACATAACTAGTAGTTTCACATAATTTAATTACCTAACTTTGCAAATCAATTCCCTCTTATTAAAGATTGTATTGATAATTTTGACACAAAACTACCTTCACGTTGATCAAGTAACTCACAAATGGGGTAAATTTCACAAATGATTCTAAACAAGAACTGTCAATATAGGCGGGTCTGGGCTCAGCCTACGTTGGCTTTAGTAATTGACGGGCTGGATTAGGCTAGCCCACCATTTGATGGGCCTTATAATGGTCAGCTCATTCCAGCCCTATGTGGGTTGCGGGCCCCCTCGGGTCGTCCCATCATTTTTTAAATATATTTTTATATTTTTTTTGTAAGTTCTAACATAAAAAAGATAAATATTTAAAAGTTAAAAAAATCTTATTGGAAAAATTTCACAAAACTTAATAACCCTTTATACTGTTCCAATATATAATAAACACTAAAAAAGTAAAAGACAAGACTAATATTAAAGTCAAACTCAAAACAAACTATTCAAGAGAACGTCCATGATGCATACGGGATATCCAACACATCATCTTCATCAAATACATTTGAATTCGCTTGTGAAAAGGGTGTCTTAATATCTTCACTTTCATCTACATCTACAATTCGTATGCAATATTAATTAGTTAAATATTAAGAATAATTAAATTTTTAAAACTAATTAACGTTTTAAGACTTTGATCTTTTAATATGATGAGCTTAATAAACTTTAAGCTTGGATACTCTTCTTATCTTTTTTGTATCGTATAATTTTTATATTTTATATATTTCAAATACATATTTTTATTAGTCCCATGGGCCGGTTCAATCCCGTCTCAGTTAAGCCTCATAGGCTACGGGCTTACTCGGGCCGAGCTTAAAAGCCTCGTTTTTAAATGGGCTTCAAAAATTCTAGCTCAGCCCTGCTAAATCACGGGCTGGGCTGGCCCAAAGGGCCAAGCCTATATTGACGGCTCTATTATAAACTATCATATTTTTCATCAAACTCATATAATTATATTTTGAGAAAATCTTACTTTATACCCATTAAACCCAAACTATTTATCCTTAAATACCCAAACCTAAACTATTTACTTTTCCTACCTATGCAACCAAGATTATTTACCCTGCTATAGCTATTTGCCTTCGCATTCGAAGTACAGAATGTTAAAACATCTGACTTCATTTTTGCACGCTTACTTGGTAGTGGATTTAAATGGATCTACTTCTCCTCTGCCAGATCGATCTTCATTAAGAGGGTCCACCCAAGCTATTGCTCTACCTCCTCTTCTTATGATTTTTATGTGTGTATGAAGACCCACCATTGTTGAGCTTGAAGCTCCAGAATTTGAAATTATATTTTGAAGATTTATTGTTTGATTCGATGTGGGAGCTATAAAATATTGCTTATAGCATCTTCGAGTAAGCTTCCCAGATCTAAATTTTTATGTGTATTTAAATATCCACCATTGTTGGGCTTGAAGCTCAATTTTATTTTTGAAGGTTTCTTGTTTGATTCAAAGTGGGTGCTGTTAAATATTGCTTATAGTACCTTCTGGAAGTTCATACTGAAATTTGATAGCATTTCGAGCTGACTTGAGGTGATTGAGATCGTAATTTTCAGCTGAAAATCGAAGAAGAACACAGCTACAATAGTATACCGCTACAGCATACAATATGCTGTAGGAGTATATAGTTATACTGCAACAATATACTATTATAGTTTACAATATACTGCAACGGTGTATTGTAATAATCGAAGAAGAACATAGTTACCTAACAGTATACCTCTACAGTATATAATATACTATAGGAGTATATAGTTATACTGCAACATTATACTATTATAGTATACATATTGTAATAGTATACTGTAATAATATGCAATATACTGTAACAGTATTCTATAATAGTATACAATATATCATAATAGTATACTTATTACCCGTAAATTCACTTGCCTTTTTCCGTTTAATTTGCTTTAAGCTTTTACCCAGCGTGAGAGGCAAATTGAAAATGCAAATAAAATAAAATAAAATATTATAGTATGCTATATAATGTAACGGTATACTCTTACAATAAGATCCTTTTAGAATTTTTTTAAATTTTTATTGACAACTGATATTATTTCAGTTTAATAATTGAATTAAATTTTTTTAACTCTTTGCGTACAATTATATACCTTGTTGGTATAGCTATATACTATACTGGTATCATATGTTAGTTAATATTTTTTGGTTGTATTAGCTACATTTAATTGATACACAATTCAATTTTTCTTTAGTAATAGTATAAAAAAAGAATAATAAAAAATAGTAAAAATAGTAAATGAAATTAGATTATGAAGAGAAAAAGAATAAAAAAAAAGAAGTTAAATGAAATTAGAAAAGGAAAAAAGAAGAAAATAAGAAGAAAACGAGAAAAGAAAAAAAAAAAGAAAAGAAGCATATAAATAAAAAAGAATTGGAGAATAAAGAAAAACTTCCCCACTAGAACTACTATGGATAGAAATGTTATTAGTTTATGGGTAGAAAAATAAATGAGTACACAAGGGTAAATAGTTTTGTTTTTGTGGGTAACTGCGTCATTCTCCCTTATATTTTCAAACCTAAAAATCACAAATCTTTTTAGCAACTCATACAAAAATCACAATTAGACAAAAATCACTTTCAGCCCGCAACCGAAACTATTTATATCTGGTAGCCGTAAAAGTATATAAAATTTGTATATTTTTTTTTGTGTTATATATATATATATATATATACACACATACATATTCAGCTATTATTTTAAGAACAACTATATAGTCTTATTTTTCCATCAGTATTGTCGGAAAACACAACTTTCTCATGCAATTTTTTATTTTTTTATTTTCCATCTAATAAATATTAACCCAATTAAAAGAGGACAATCTCGACTCGACCCAAAACCCATATGCGTCTAAATTAAAATATACTTAAAAAATATACGAACCCGTCCCCCAAATTAAATATACAATACTTCTATGTCCTTATCTATATAAATTATTTCTCTTTTCCAATTTAATAGTAATTATTGTCTCAGGAGCTCTCTGATTCCGAGTATCTATCTTCTTATTCATACCTTTTCAAGATATCATGCAAAATGTGTCACGCCCCAAACTTGGACCTGGACGTAACACGACACTCGGTGTCTGACATGTGACCGAGGGAACCAACTGGCTGGTTGAATCAAAATGTGATATCATAACATACTGAATACGGAAGATAAACTAATACATGCTGATATACTGAAAGTCTGAATGATATAAATCAAAGTGCGGAAATACTAATACATTTTTGAAACATATTTGTAACCAACATAGCTTAATGTGAAAAGTCTGCGACTCTGTCTAACTGTTACTCTAGTCTATGAAGCCTCTAATGAAGTGTTGAAAACACTGACTGCCTGTAAATACTGAAAGACCGTAAAGTAATGATAATTCCCCGAAAGAACTGGGGATCATCAAACAGCTGATACGAGAATCCTAGCGCTCTGAATCATCAACCTGGAATTTATTACCTACATTGTGAGATGCAGGCCCCGGGCAAAAGGGACGTCAGTACATTTGAATTACACTGGTATGTAAAGCAACTAAAAGAAGAGAATTATAAATGTTGAAACTAAAACTGAGCTGATAACTGAGAATTGATAATTGATAACTGAAATGATAACTATCAAAATTGAACTGAAATGATAACTGATAACTGAAATGTTAACTGATAACTGAACTGAACAAAGGAAGTAAGGATATGAATACTCCCTCTTCTGAATGGTGAACAACCTGTTTATCTGAATAAGCTACGGCCTCGGGCCCAATATATATGTGCACAAACTACGGCCTCGGGCCCAAGTATACGTATACATAACTACGGTCTCAGGCCCAAAAATGCATAAAGTATAAACTACGGCCTCAGGCCCAAGTATGCATAAAGCATATAAACTATAGTCTCAGGCCCAAATACAGGTGTTCAACATTTAGGAATTTAAAATCAGAAACTGAGAATCATACTGCAATACATGATAGTGAAATACTAAATCACATTGAGTTACATGATACTGGAATACTGGATCATACTGGGATACATAATACTGACATACTGAATGGGACTAGACTGAGACATGTATTCTTATTGATTATGAATACTAAAATTTCAACTATTTATGACATGTTGCGTAAGCTATACTGAGACTTAGGGACATCAAACTCAAGTCTATATTGAATACGAACTGAGCTCACAATGTTCAGAATGAAAGTCATGAACGAGTTATGAAGCTAGAGAATAGAAGTTCTACAACTATTCAAGGAACTAGGCTTAACTATATTTCAGAGGCAATTGGCAACGTCGTAAAAGAAACGTAGTGTAGGGAGAATCATTAAAATTCCCAAACATAGAGAGTTAGCCTCACATACCTTAACTTCATGCTCTTGAGCGTAATATAACATTCGTCAACCCTTTCAATTTTAATCTATATCAATACAAGTCAAAGGGATTCCATATTAGCAATAATTCTCATGTTTTAGTCACTTAAGCATTTTCTCAAACACTTGGTGATATAAAGCTTTATAGTCCTTATTAATGGTGTTTCTACGCCCAACAAGCCATTCTCTTGATCCTAGATAAATTCTAAAATCTAAAATTTCTTATAATCAATGTCATTCTTCTTCACCATAAGGTAAACAACACTCTTAACCAATAATCAACAATCAACAAGCCAAACCTATAATTGTTCATGCTTTTCGATCAAACTCATCAACTCATATCTCATGAACTTGTAGTCTACAATCATTAATCCAACACTATAATCAATTAGAGGGTGAAGATATTACATTCTTGACGTTTAATCTTCTTGAATTCGAGTTCTAGGGTTCCTTCTCTCAACAAAGATGTCTCAATCGAATATCTAATGATATGGAGGGTTCACCCATGTTAATAAGATGTTGGAAAATTAAAATTAACTCAGAATCACTATTAAAACTTACCTTGGGTGGTGGAAGGACTATTAAGGAGTTAGATTTTTGAGAGTTCCTCTTTCTAGAGCAAATTTTTATATTTTGGGGCTGTGGGGGACGAAATATGGCTTTAAAACGACCCCCACGAGCGCGCCCGCGCACCTGGAGACCTGACCGCGCTACTAACCGCGCAAAACGGCAGTAACACTGCCTCAAAATTAGCGCGGTCGCGCTATGGGCGCGCTACCGGGCGCGCATATCACATACTGTTCTGTAAAATGCGCATAACTTTTTGCACAAAGAACCGTTCGAGCTCTATAATATATCGTTAGAAAGCTATTTCAAAGGACTACAACTTTCATGCTTTGAGATTTCCTATATTCCTTACATATTTTCATTAAACTTTGCTGGAAAACAGACTTTCTGTAAACTTAGTCGATTTTGTCAAATCTTACACACCTTATTTTTCCATCTTGATTTTGAAACCACTATTTCCACCCATAATCATCCTGATAGGACTTCATATGTCTAAAATATCAAATTAATATCCATTTAACATATCCACACCTAGTCCGAATGTACAGGGTGCTACAAAATGCTCCAACAAAAGCAAGAAATATTACTTGGGACAACCATACATTAACCATCTGTCATAATTCTGCTTACTGAGCATTAGCACTAGACAAATTATTGCATTACTAAGCAGTAAGCAGCAATGCCAAACATACTGTGCATAAACCAAAAGATAAAAATAGATACAACATATTGTGCTATTTTAAGTGTCTGCCATTTACAAAAGACAAGACATTTTAGACAAAAAACTCTATTTTTCTTTGAGAGTCTAGACTTCTTTTTTTTTCTTCTCAACTTGTAGATAATCTGGCATAAATCTCTTCCTGACTGCGTTACCCCTTACACAATTTTAAGATCATGTATACAGAGGCGAATCTAAGATTTTTAGTATATTGGTGCACTATTAAAAAAAGGAAAAAATGTATTAAGTGAGAATTAATCCCTTTTCTTCTTAATAACTAACTCAAATTTCAATAAAGTGCACTATTCAACCTGAAGCATAAGTGCCAACAGTTAATATTATACCAATATTAAAAAATATGTATATAAAAGATTTAATTTTGCGGGAAGACCATGAGTTGACGTGTCTCATATTTTTGCCTATAAATCTGCCCCAGCATGTATAGCTCTTTCGAAAACATCTTGTTCAACAATATCCTGTAAAACACATACCACATGGAAAAAAATGAAACTAGCAAATGTAAAGCACCATGAAGTTTTGTAAGTGTTTTACCTCTATAGTTTGGAGAAGGTAGTTGTTGGTTTGGAAAGTTAGAGGAAGCTTTTTTTTTTTTTTTTTTTTTTTTTTTTTGCATATTTACCATGGCCTATGGCATTATGCCCAACCACTTTGCAAATTGAGAGTTGTGTCGGGTCAGGTTGGGTCCTCTTTTAATTGGGTTAATATATTTATTATATTAGAAATAAAAAGATTGAAAATAAAAAACAGAAAAAAAAAATTGCATAAAAGGTTACGTTTTCTGACAATTGTTGAAAGTTTTATGATTTTGTGTTAGAAATATAGTTATACATTTTGGTGCAAAAAGTCATAGCTATATGTAGGGGTGGGCATACTTTGGGCAAAACCGTAATCCAAACCGAAATTCGAATTTCTTGGATTTTTTGATTACGGATTGGATTTTGGATTTAATTTTTAAATTTTTTGGATTTCGGATTGGATATTGGATTTGGTACTTCGAATTTATGGATATCGGAAAATCCGAAATTTTTATACTTTATATTTAGTCCATTATCCATATGTCAATAGTAATAAGTTCAATACCCTACCCATTAGAGATTATCATATATATTCAATTATTAGTTACTAAGTTATTATGAGAATACTTTCTATTTGGACATGATTTTACTATTTCCACTTCTTATCTATCGTATTAACGTCTCTATTGTATTTTTTTTTTATATAATAATTTCATTATTTTAATATTTCATTTGGATGATTGTGGTGAGAATGAAGAACTTTTCAGGCAATTTAACATGAGTACTTCATTTGGATATTCATTTTTATAAAAAGAAGAGATATCTCAACTTATAAGCTCAAAACCGAAAATCCAAAATATCCAAACCGATTAATCCGAAACCGAACTTGAAAAATCCGATCCAATCCGAACTTATTTGGATTGGATTTGGATTTTCATTTCGCCAATCCGAAAATTAAAAATCCAAACCGAAATTTCATATGCAATCTGAACTGCCCGAACGCCCACCCCTAGCTATATGACCATTTATAAAATTTACCCCAAAAAATCTCTCGCCGTTAGTCAAGTAGCTCAATTTACCCCTACTTGACCAATCTCTCGCTGTAGGGATTGGTGTTTATCTTTTTTCAAGTTTATTTGTTTTTTCCTCTATATTACACTAGCAGTCACATATATTCCTTCCAAAAATAGTCTAACGGTTGCAATACTAAATAAAAGTAACGGGCGACACTTTGAAAAGATAGAAAGAATTACGGCCTCTGTCACTTGGCATAACAGCCCAATCGAAAATGGTCCAGATTTGAAGCTCTTACCCTATTTAGTCCATGTTGTACATAACTTGAAAGAAACTTTTCAGCCTTTAGCCTATTATTAAAGACACACTTTTAGGGTTTTTATTATTTTATTCTTTCTTCATTCCCAGCACACCAAATTGTCTCTCTCCGCCTCTCGCTTCTTTCTTTCTAACCCATATATCCTCTCTTAACCTAGCCCCCACTATTCCCCCTCCCCTACCCCCTACGCAGTCTTGCCATCAATGGCTCGAAGAAGGCTCGGGCTCTTACTCCGTTGTCCATGGTGGCAAGCAGAAGAATATTGAAGATTTTTGAAAGAAAAATAAAAATACACACAGATCTGAAAATAAATAGCTCTCAAACTTGATTTGCACCAAAAAATAACCACTAATTTTTGAAGATTTTGAAGTTTGAAGTTCTGGTCATTATTAGTATGACCTTGAAGTCTTGAATCTGAAATTGGGTGTATCTTATCTATGCGTTGAATTCCGAATCGTTGGCGCAAAATTGTTAACCTATTGACGAGTTGAATCATCCAATAGCTTCTACTACAACTCGAGGCTTGGATAAAAATCATAACTATGTAGCAGTTTATATCAATACTGTATAATAGTGTATAATTGTGTATATGGATATACAAACACCTCTTATACACTATTATACATGTTTATACAAGTTAATACATTATTTACAGTAAGTGTAGTGTTGCACATTCTATATTTTCTAGTGGAAAGATTTTATAAGTGGTGTTTATATACACTTATACATTATTGTATAATTGTGTATAATGTTGTATAATTATATATTTTTCAGTTTATAAGGATGTATATACATTGTCAGTGTGTAAGAGGCCTCCACGGAAGTTTGACACTTCCTTCTCTTCTTCTTTTGTGCCGTATGAAAAAGATTTTGTACGCATTGGAGGGATTCTACAATTCATTTACCAAGTTTTTATTTTTATTTCATTTTGTTGGATTGCTTCAGCAATTACACATAAAAGTGTTTGAATTTCTGACCTTCAGATAATATGTATTATTCAGGATTTTTGAGTTGTGTTGTGGCTCATTTGTATTTTTTTATCAAATGCTTAATAATCAAAGGAAATCAAGAGAATGAAAACAACTAGTTATATAAAGAGGGAGCAATAGCCGTTGTTGATTGTGTGAAATAACCTGTCATTCAGGAATTAGCCTATTATTTGTGGGCTATAGATTTGCAAAGTGGTATCTAGGCTATTATGTTGCAAGTCAGGTGTGTGAATTGCATTTATGTGAAATTATCCCGAAAAGATACGATCCCTATGTTATAGGAAGGCAGAATACACCGTCATGCCATTAAACTTGTCCTCCCTTTTCATTTAACACTTTATCTTAAATCTATTTTATTTGAACACCTTAACAAGATATTTATTGTGTCATTTAGACACAAAATTCTTAGGCAGCCAAACACAAAAGGTGCGTGTAATTCACACGCCGAAATGACGAATAAGATAAAGGCATGTGGATTTAACTTAACTCCACTCGCCGTCATCTTCCCCCATGAACCCTCCTCACCGGAAAAATTATTTTCCAACCAACTTTTCTTCCAAATTGCAGCAGCAAACAAACATAAACATGGATAGAATATCATTGGCAATCAAATCAACAAATTCGAACAGCAAAGAATAACAAAACTCGATCATAACAATGAACAAACAGAAGCATGAAGTTCCCAAAAATCAAAACTTCGGACAAACCACAAAGTCGACGGAAATAAAATTCGGATAAATGTAATGTTCAGACAAGAAAAGGAAAGTGACGATACAAACAAGGAAATAGGGTACAACAATAATAGGAATTGGGTTGAGTCTTGTTGGGCTTCACATATTGGAATTTCAGAAGGAAGAGTATTGGGTCTTTATTTAATTAGTCCAATTAGTACTTAGATTAGTTAGTTAAATAACAGAGTAGGAGGAAAGTGCGTATCTTTTTTTGGCAATAACAGAATCCTAACTACTTTCTCTCTCTACTTCTTCTTCTTCTTCCTCTTCTCTCTATCCTCCATTTCTATGTCTTTCTGAGCTCATGTATATCAGTGAAGTACATATTGTAACCATTGAATTGTTGATCAATAAAGCTTAGTTCCTTTCTCAAATTTCATTTCTTAATTGAGTACATTACAATTTGGTATCAGAGCATTTTCTGGCTACAATGACAGTTCCAGAAACTCGTTTGAAGTCTAATGAAGATTACGTGAAAAAATTAGACAATCAGTTACAGAATTACATGGCATAGACGAATAAAAAATTGGAATCGCATGATTTAAGATCGATGATGTGGGAAGAAAACTGGATGTGATGATGGACAGGCTCTTCATGAGCAAGGATGGTATCTTGGGGAGTGCTACAGACGAAGTCAATCATATTGAGGGCTCCAGTAGTCGACCCAGATTTGCGGAGTAGAATGAGTATTCTATTGGCAGGAGATAAGGAAGTAACCATGGACATAGGTTTGAAATCCCTTATTTTCAAGAAGGTGATTCCAGATCTTGGCTTTGCAAGTGTGAAAGATACTTTCACTTCAATCAGATAACTGATCCTCAGGAGAAGTTGGAGGCTACTGTCATTCATCACAATGGAAGAGCTGAATCCTGGTACTTCTCTTATCATCTTAGCAGAGGTAGTGTGAGATGGCCTGAGTTTGTAGAAGAAATCAGTAAGAGATTTGAGGAGTCTGATAATAGCAATCTTAATCTCTTATGAGAGTTCAAAAGAATTGAACAGAAAGGAACTAAGCTTTATTGATCAATAATTCAATGGTTACAATCTGTACTTCATTGATATACATGAGCTCAGAAAGACATAGAAATAGAGGATAGAGAGAAGAGGAAGAAGAAGAAGAAGAAGAAGAAGAAGAAAGGAGAAGAAGTAGAGAGAGAAAGTAGTTAGGATTCTGTTATTGCCAAAAAAAGATACGCACTTTCCTCCTACTCTGTTATTTAACTAACTAATCTAACTACTAATTGGACTAATTGAATAAAGACCTCAAAGGCCCAATACTCTTCCTTCTAAAAGCCCAATATGTGAAGCCCAGCAAGACTCAACCCAATTCCTATTATTGTTGTACCCTATTTCCTTATTTGTATCATCACTTTCCTTTTCTTGTCGGAACATTACAATACCTTCCCCTTCGAAAGAGACCTTATCCTCAAGGTCGTTGTTGAGCAATAAACGCTGGAAAGTGGCTTTTGATGTAGCCCCAGTCTTCCCAAGTCGCATCTTCTTTGCATCAAGACAGCCCTCATCCCTATAGAACAAGCATCAGTTTCAACAATAAATGGCTTAGTAAAGTCAGCCAAGGCTAAAACATGAGCTGAAGACATGGCTGTTTTTAGCTGATTGAAGGCTGTTTCAGCTTCCTCAGACCATTGAAATGAGTTCTTCTTCAGTAAATTGGTGAGAGGTCTGCTGATAATTCCATAAGACTTGACAAATCTCCTGTAGTAACCAGTGAGACCCAAAAATCCTCTAAGAGCCTTAACAGATCTGGGAACAGGCCAATTGATCATGGCCTCAATCTTAGCAGGGTCAGTAGCTACCCTTGGCCTGAGATAATATGCCTCAAATACTCTACTTGACTTTGACCAAAAGCACATTTAGACAACTTAGCATAAAGTTGCTCTTTCTGTAGCACCTCTAATACTTGTCTGAGATGCATAACATGACTCTCCACTGAAGGACTGTACACCAATATATCATCAAAGAATATCACCACAAACTTCCTAAGGAAAGGCCTGAATACATGATTCATTAAACTTTGAAAAGTAACAGGTGCATTAGTTAGCCCAAATGGCATAACCTTGAACTCATAATGTCCCAAGTGAGTCCTAAATGCAGTCTTGTATATGTCAGATTCCTTCATTCTAATATGGTGATAACCAGGCCTCAAGTCAATCTTTAAATAAATGCATGAACCATTTAATTCATCCATGAGATCATCTACTAGAGTAAAGGAAATTTGTCCTTCACACTCATTTTGTTTAATTCTCTGTAATCTATACAAAACTTCCAACTACCATCTTTTTTTAACCAATAACACTGGTGAGGAGAAGGGAGAATGACTAGGTTGAATGGTACCATTATTAAGCATGTCAGTCACTTGTTTCTCTATCTCATTCTTTTGAAAATGGTTATACATGTAGGGTCTAATACTGACTGGAGCTGCATCTGATTTGAGAGGGATGAAATGATCATGACTCCTCTGTGGTGGCAGAGACTTTGGCTCAGCAAAAACTCCTGGAAATCCAGTCAGCAGCCTTCCAATTTGTTCAGGTATGCTTATTTCTTCTGTAGTAGGCTGAGCAGTAATTATGAAGAGATGAGACCATAACAGTTGGCCTTTTTTGAGTAGCTGCTTCACTCCTGCAGCTGACATACTCTGTAAGTTACCCTCTTTAGAAAAACCCTTCAGTTCTACTCTCTTTCCCTTCACACTGACCTGCAATCTATATCCAAAAAAATCAAACAATATAGGATTATGCTTTATCATCCAATCCACTCTTAATACCATATCACATCCCCCAATGCCTAACATTCTCAGCTTGTGCTCAAATTCAATGCCTTGCATTTTCCATTTGAACTGAGGACAAGAGTGATAACTCATCAAGTTACTCCTATTTGCAGCTGTAACTCTCATTAGAGTATCTACTTGAATCACATACCCCAATTGTTTTGCAGTTTCACTTGCTAAAAAAATATGGGTGCTACCACTATCTGCCAATATCACCATGATTTGCTTACCATACACTCCTTTCAATTTGATAGTAGTAGATGTTTCAATTTGATAGTAGTAGATGTGACTGTACTAGATAAGGCATTGAGACTTATGGCCTCATCAATTATTGTCTCCTGATTTTGCTCCTCCACTATCCCCTCTTCATCAGCATTCATTTCTACCTCCTCTTGTTCAGTAGACCCATACAATACATTTAGCTGCTTATTCTTACATTGATGACAAGGGAAAT
Source organism: Nicotiana sylvestris (assembly GCF_000393655.2). NCBI lineage: Eukaryota > Viridiplantae > Streptophyta > Magnoliopsida > Solanales > Solanaceae > Nicotiana > Nicotiana sylvestris. The sequence goes on from NC_091061.1 coordinate 26,537,856, forward strand.
ACTTCTCCCCACACTTATAACATTCACCTCTTGCTCTTCTTGCCTCAAACAATTTGTTGTCCACATTGTAGGAGGTAGATCCCCTCTCCTTCTGTTGGAACCCAGATGTTCTCACTCCTGCTTGACTATTATTAGTGTTGTACTGTACTGACTGCCTAGTAATTTTTACTTTACCCTTCTTAGCTACTGCTTCTAACAGCTTTTCTTTATGCCTAGCTTTTTCCACTGCTTGACTCAAGGAAAAAGGATCAAGCATCTTGACTGTGTGCCTGATTTCATCCTTAAGTCCTTCAATAAAGAATCCAAGGAAGAATTCTTCGGGATAGTGGGGTGTTTAATCAAGACCCAAGCCTTCAAATCTTCAAATCTTGCCAGTTAATCATTCACTGATCCTTGTTGTTCAACCTACTTGGTTACAAGAGATCAGCCTCAGTTATGAAGAGGATCCTATTTCTTTAGCATTGTTGGGTGAACTAGCTTTCTCTTCAGGCAGTAATTTAGATTATTCATTAAAACAAGAGGTCATCAGGTATAAGAACAAAATCTATGTGGGAAGAGGAACCAATCTAAGGAGTAAGATTTTAGAAGCAATGCATCAATCACCTCTTGGTGGTCATTCTGGGCAGCAAGGTACTTATAGGAGGATACAACTGATTTTCTATTGGCCTAACATGAAGTCAAAGATTTTTAAATGGGTGAGTGAATATGACATTTGTCAGAGGATCAAGTTTGAAAATGTGCACACCTCAAGGTTATTACAATCCCTTCCTATCCCAGAACAGGTGTGGCAGGATATATCTATGGATTTTGTAGAAGGCTTGCCTTTCTCTACAGGAAAGACTGTCTAAGTATGGACATTTCTTAGCTTTAAAACATCCATTTTCAGCACAGGAATTGACAGAACTATTCATGAAGGAGGTGTATAGGTTACATGAACTTCCCAAAACAGGTAATAAGCAATCAAAGCTTGGGGAAGGGGAACATGCTTCGGGGGTAGCAAATACAACAGATTATCAAAGAATAATAAGGAAACTATAATTTAACTTCTAACATGAATAAAGAGAAATAAGGCAACTTTCACTTTCAGTTTCATCTTGTTACAGGCGTGCAATCCGGTCACATTTCTCATATCTTGTGGTAGGTATACCACCCGCTCCCATTTCATTATATCTTGTGGTAGGCGTACCACCCGCTCCCATTTCATTATATCTCATGGTAGGTGTAGCACCCGCTCCCATTTCATCATGTCTTGTGGTAGGCGTACCACCAGCTCCTATTTCATCATACCTTGTGGTAGGCGTACCACCCGCTCCCATTTCATCATATCTTATGGTAAGCGTACCACCCGTTCCCATTCATCATGTCTCGTGGTAGGCATACCACCCGCTCCCATTTACAAGTCATCACCCATTCACTCACTACTATCAAATTGAAAGGAGTGTATGGTAAGCAAATCATGGTGATATTAACATGTAGTGGTAGCACCCATAGTTTTTTAGCAAGTGAAACTGCAAAACAATTGGGGTGTGTGATTCAAGTAGATGTTCCAATGAGAGTTACAACTGCAAATGGGAGTAACTTGATGAGTTATCACTCTTGTCCTCAGTTGAAATGGAAAATGCAAGTCATTGAATTTGAGCACAAGCTGAGAATGTTAGACATTGGGGGATGTGATATGGTATTATGAGTGGATTGGATGAGAAAGCATAATCCTATATTGTTTGATTTTATTGGATATAGATTGTAGGTCAGTGTGAAGAGAAAGAAAGTAGAACTGAAGGGTTTTTCTGAAGAGGGTAGCTTACAGAGTATGTCAGCTGCAGGAGTGAAGCAACTACTCAAGAAAGGCCAACTATTATGGTCTCATCTCTTCATAATTACTGCTCAGCCTACTACAGAAGAAAGAAGCATACCTGAACAAATTAGAAGGTTGCTGACTGGATTTCTAGGAGTTTTTGCTGAGCTAAAGTATCTGCCACCACAGAGGAGTTATGATCATTTCATCCCTCTCAAATCAGATGCAACTCCAGTCAGCATTAGACTCTACATGTATAACCATTTTCAAAAGAATGAGATAGAGAAATAAGTGACTGGCATGCTTAATAATGGTACCATTCAACCTAGTCATTCTCCCTTCTCTTCACCAGTGTTATTGGTTAAAAAAAAGGATGGTAGTTGGGGGTTTTGTATAGATTACAGAGAATTAAACAAAATGACTGTGAAGGACAAATTTCCTATACCTCTAGTAGATGATCTCATGGATGAATTAAATGGTTCATGCATTTATTTAAAGATTGACTTGAGGCCTGGTTATCACCAGATTAGAATGAAGGAATCTGACATATACAAGACTGCATTTAGGACTCACTTGGGACATTATGAGTTCAAGGTTATGCCATTTGGGTTAACTAATGCACCTGCTACTTTTCAAAGTTTAATGAATCATGTATTCAGGCCTTTTCTTAGGAAGTTGGTGCTGGTATTCTTTGATGATATATTGGTGTACAGTCCTTCAGTGGAAAGTCATGTTATGCATCTCAGGCAAGTATTAGATGTGCTACAGAAAGAGCAATTTTATGCTAAGTTGTCTAAATGTGCTTTTGGTCAAAGTCAAGTGGAGTATTTGGGGCATATTATCTCAGGCCAAGGGTAGCTACTAACCCTGCTAAGATTGAGGCCATGATCATCCCAGCAAGGGAACAAAAGCAATATACTAACTTCCCGGCAAGGGAACAACAATATCGAAACAGTCATCCTGGCAAAGGAGAATCAGCTATAACCAAATCCTAACTCATTTTGTACTCAGCTCAACTAATGACAATACTCAATCATAACTAAGATCCATAAGGATAAAATCAATCTTTGCTCAATATAGAAGATCATTAATTAAAGTCACCCTACTGGCAGAGTGGTGGTATAACACTAACTTTCACAACTCTCTTAAAGTCACTCCCTTTGAAGCCCTTTATGGTCACCCCCAACTCAACTACCATTGGGAGCTTTACCACACACACATCAGGGCTCGACTGGGTTGAATCTAACCCAACGACAACATATGCTACAAGCACTGCGTGCCAACCTTGTGTTGGCACAGTCACGAATGAAATTTTATGCAGATCGACTCTGTTCTGAATAAATCTTGGAGGTAGGGGATCAGGTGTACCTCAAACTACAGCCTTATCAACAGTCATCTATCGAAGTGAGAAGAAATGTCAAGCTTTGTGCTCGATTCTTTAGTCCTTATAAAGTTTTGTAGAAGATTGGTGAAGTGGCTTACCGTTTAGAACTACCACCAGAATCGCGTCTCCACCTAGTCTTTCATGTGTCCCAGCTCAAATGACGTATTGGACCATCCATATGTCCTCAACAGCATCCACCAGCTTGTGACAATGACGGTCACATTTTAATTCTGCCAGTTGCCATTTTACAGAGGCGTGTGGTTAAGGAGAACAATGCTGTTGTAGTTAAAATTTTGGTTCAGTGGGCAAATTTGCGCAAAGAAGATGTGACTTGGGAGGACTGGGGCTACATCAAAAGCCATTTTCCGGCGTTTATTGCTCAACAACGACCTTGAGGACAAGGTCTCTTTCGAAGGGGAAGGTATTGTAATGTTCAGACAAGAAAAGGAAAGTGACGATACAAACAGGGAAATAGGGTACAACAATAATAGGAATTGGGTTGAGTCTTGTTGGGATTCACATATTGGGCTTTCAGAAGGAAGAGTATTGGGCCTTTGAGGTCTTTATTCAATTAGTCCAATTAGTAGTTAGATTAGTTAGTTAAATAACAGAGTAGGAGAAAAGTGCATATCTTTTTTTGGCAATAACAGAATCCTAACTACTTTCTCTCCATACTTCTTCTTCTTCCTCTTTTCTCTATCCTCCATTTCTATGTCTTTCTGAGCTCATGTATATCAGTGAAGTACAGATTGTAACCATTGAATTGTTGATAAATAAAGCTTAGTTCCTTTCTCAAATTTCATTTCTCAATTGAGTACATTACAAAAAATGATGGAGTTTCACCATATGTTTTTAGATCTATAAGATGTAGACAAAACTAAAAAGAAAAACGAGGAGAAGAAGGCACCAATGCATAAGGGTCGCCAAACTTGTTATTTCTGGTGAAGAATATGAGGGGCAAAGACTAAAGAGTGTATAATGCATGTACTGATGAAGCAAATCAGGTTGGTCTTCAAGAAGAAGCAATAGGTGATATGTGGGTGTAAAGAAGGAGGTCAAAAGTGATGGTGAGTGCAAATCTCTTGACAGCAGCAGCTGGAAGAGCAGGAGGATGGAGGCGCACAAGGTGGTTAATGGTGGCGCGTATGGTTTGAAGCTAGTGCAGAAGGTGGTCAGGAAAAGGAGGAGCAACAGGGAGCTTGGATTGGAGATTGGAAGAGAGGTGATACAAAGAAAAAATGTCGGTAGCTACCATTGCTACTAACATAATCAAGTTTAGATGGCGGCCAAATAAAAATGTGATGGTGGTGTGTCCACATCTACATGAGGATATGGTAGTAATGGTGTGAACAAATAAAATTTGGGCTAAGAAGATGATTGGAAAATTTTCCGGGCAGAAGCTATACATTTTTCGAGCGGAGTTTATTTTTCCGGATGATTTCACGTGCTTGAAAAATATGAGAAATACTTACCTTGCTATGTCAGCATATTGTGTCTAAATGACACAGTAGAGGGCTGGTTGGAGTGTTCAAATGGAACGGACTTAAGATAGAGTGTTAAAGTGAAAAGTATGGACAAGTTTAATGGTTTATAATCGGGGACCGACAAACTGGAAAAACTGCTATTGCTATCGATACCATATTAAACCAAAAGCAACTTAACTCAAGGGCCACCTCTAAGAGTGAGACATTGTATTGTGTCTATGTAGCGATTGGACAGAAATGCTCAAAACTCACTATCGAGTTGTAACTGAAGTAGATCAAAAAAAAGGGACAATGCCTAGACGACAGATTTGACCCAATGTCAAACAAGCCAAAGGCTCAGAATGAGACGAGTCAGGGATCCAGAATGACGAGCAAGAAAGACGCTTTATGCAGCATTTCACGTCGGAAAACTGTATAAGCGTGTCATCAAGTTAGGTTAGCCCAACCTCGGAACTAGATGTGGTCACCTTTCTGATCTAACACCGAAAGGAACGTTTAAACAATGAACAAATTCAAGAGAAAAAGGAGTCTATTACTCAAATGGTCACTCAACTATCCAAATTATCTCCTAAAATCACTTTTCTTTCATTTGTAACAACAAAGTCACTCTGAATTGTGCATGGAAAAGAAGCTTTGAACAAATACAATACAAAAACGAAAGAAAAAGAGAAAGAGAGATAAGAAATTAATTAAATGGAGCATGCTATTGATTCCTTAAGTCAAATTTCCATTTCCTCTAATATTTTTTTGTTCTTTCTTTGTCTCTCCAGGCAAATGACGTTTAAGCAAGGTCGAATCCTGTTGGGTTTTTTAAGCTTGGTTTAGCTTAAAAGATGGTGAATGAGAAATGGAGGGAAAATGAAATATTTGAATTTCTCTTCTTGACGAAGGGACATTGTCCCATATTGGAGGAAAAAAAGGCTTTTGATGGGAGATATATATATATATATATATATATTTACTCTTCTACTAGCTCTTAAAGAGTTAAGAAGAAGGCAAGCCTTGCGCCGTCGTCGTCGCTCGACTCGGCTTCGGATTTGGTCAACGATTGATTGATTAATCTTTTTGGACAATTTATTTTTAATTATTTAATAAAATATTAATTAAATTAGCGAAATATCCAACCCGAACCGGATCCGTGCGCGACCCGATTCATTTTCTTCCTAGAATTTTATTTAAATTTCCCTGAGTTAAATCGTTCTATCCTAGGAGAATAATATTCCAGTATCTCAGGTACTTGAGGGGAATAATTTTCTTAAGCACACACTGTGCATTTATTGGGCTCGATTTATTCCGAAATTAATTTTTCAGATATTATTTCGACATTCTGTTGCTACTAACTTTCTGTTTTTGTTTCTATTTCAGAAATTTTACTGTTTTATTATTTATTACAGTAATACAGATTGACTAACAATCTTAAGGAAATTAATTTATTCGTAATCTGTATTCTGTTTTTTAGATATTAAAGCCTGTGTGGTTTTCTACTCCTTCTGAATTTTTTTTATTCTGATTTGAAGATATAAAAACTTCATCGGAGTATTAAAATTCAGAAACAATTTGAAGAAAATCAAAACTTCATCATTTTCTGTGAAACAATATATAAAAACTTTGGTTTTTATTTATTAAACGTACTGTTTATCATTAATTACAATACTGTAAACTGTTATATTTTTTGCCATTAATTTAACTCTTTTGTTGTTGACAGTGAGAAATAGCTATTGATAATGGAAATCCTTCTGCGACTGTTGCGACAACGACGATAGCCTCATCAAGCCGAACTGTTGTTCCACCGACCGAGAAACCGGAAAAATTTTCTGGAGCCAACTTCAAAGGATGGCAGCAAAGGGTGTTCTTATGGCTTACTACACTTGGTATGCAGAAATTCACCAGTGAAGAACCTCCAGTGCCTGTCGCGGACATGCTGGACAATGAAAAATTTATGATTGTTGAGGCATGGAAACATGCATATTTTCTTTGCAAGACTGAAAAATGCATGCTTGAAGAAGTTTGTGGTTGCCAAGTTTCTAGACAATAAAATGAGAGACAGCAAAACCGTTGGAACTCAAGTTCAAGAATTTCAACTTATTTTTCACGACCTTATTGCTGAAGGTATGGTCGTGAATGAAGCATTTCAAGTGGCTGCAATGATTGAAAAATTTCCTCCTTCGTGGAGAGATTTCAAAAATTATCTTAAGCACAAGCACAAAGAAATGAACTTGGAAGATCTTGTGATTCATCTCAAGATTAAGGAAGACAACAAAACAGCCGAGAAGAAGTCTCGTGGAAATTCAACGATCATGGTAGCTAATATCGTTGAGGAGACTGCTCCAAAAAGTAAGAAGATGAAGAGGTCTTCTGGACAGACTAAGGAACAGAACAAAAAGAAATTCAAGAGAAACTGCTACAATTGTGGAAAAACTGGTCACAAAGCCCCTGATTGTCGTCTCCCGAAAAAGGATAAGAAAGAGGGATAAGCCAACATAGTGGAGAAGAATGATGACATTGATGATCTGTGTGCAATGCTTTTGGAATGCAACCTAGTTGGAAATCCGAAGGAGTAGTGGATTGACTCTGGAGCCACTTGACATGTTTGTGTTGTCAAATAAGCATTTGCGACTTACTCTACGGCTGTTCCCGAAGAAGAGCTTTCCATGGGAAATACTGCAACAACCAAGATTGAAGGTTATGGGAAGATATTCCTGAAGATGACTTCCGGCAAGGTGTTAACGCTCAATAACGTTCTTTATATTCCTACTATTAGGAAGAATTTAGTTTCTACTTCTTTACTTTTTAAAAATGGATTCAAATGTGTATTTGTATTTGATAAAATTATTGTAAGAAAGAATAAAATGTATGTTGGAAAGGGCTACCTCACAGCGGGCCTTTTCAAACTCAATGTAATGGTTATTGACAGTATGAATAAAATTTTAGCTTCTTCTTATTTATTAGAGTCAAATGATTTATGACATATTCGTTTAGGACATGTCAATTACAAAACCATGCGGAAGTTAATTAATTTAGAAGTATTGCCTAAATTCGAGTGTAATAAATTAAAATGTCAAATATGTGTTGAATCTAAGTTTGTAAAATATCCTTATAAGTCTGTTGAAAGGAATTCAAATCCTTTAGACTTAATTCATACTGAATTTTTTGATATGAAGTCGACACCATCTCGAGGTGGGAAAAATTATTTTATAACTTTTATTGATGATTGCACTCGATATTGTTATGTTTATATGTTTAATAGTAAGAATGAAGCAATTGAAGCATTTAAACAATACAAGAATGAAGTGAAAAATCAATTGAATAAAAAAATTAAAATGATCAGAAGTGATAGGGGTGGAGAATATGAATCTCCGTTTGCAGAAATATATTCGAAATATGGAATTATCCATCAAACTACTACACCCTACACACCTCAATCCAGTAGAATTGCGGAAAGGAAAAACCGGACATTAAAGAAAATGATAAACTCTTTATTAATAAGTTCCGGATTACTGCAGAATTTGTGGGGGGAAGCCATCCTTACATCTAACTGAATACTCAACAGAGTACCCCATAACAAAACTCAATCTATTTCATATGAAAAATGGAAAGGAAGAAAACACAACTTGAAATATTTCAAAGTGTGAGGGTGTTTAACAAAGGTACAAGTACCTTTTTACCCAAAAGGGTAAAAATCGGACCAATAACTATGGATTGCATTTTCATTGGATATGCTACAAATAGTAAAGCATGTTGATTTTTGGTTCATAAATATGATAATTCCGAAATTCATGTTAATACGGTAATTAAATCAGATAATGCTGAATTCTTTGAAAGCATCTATCCGTATAAAACTGAATGCGAGTCGTTAAGTGAAATACCTAAATGACCACGGGAAGAACCAAAGGAAAATACTCCACGTGAAGAAGATCCAAGGCATAACGAATGTCAAAGAATATCTACTTGATTTGGACCAGATTTTGTGACATTCTTGCTTGAAAATGAGCCTCAAACTTTTAAAGTAGCTATGTCATCTTCAACATTTTGGAAAGAGGCAGTCAATAGTGAGATTCAATCAATTTTGGATAACCATACATAGAAATTCGTTGATCTTCCTCCGAGAAATAAGTCTTTAGGTTCGAAATGGATCTTTAAATAGAAAATGAAAGTTGATGGCACTATTGACAATATAAGGCAAGACTTGTTGTCAAAGGTTATAGACAAAAATAAGGCCTTGATTACTTTGACACTTACTCACCAGTAACGAGGATAACATCTATTAGGGTGTTAGTGGAACTGGAAGCCATGTATGATCTTGAAATTCATCAAATGGATGTTAAAACAACTTTCTTAAATGGAGAATTGGAGGAAGAGATTTACATGGAACAACCTGAGGGTTTTGTGGCTCCCGGTAAAGAAAAGAAAGTGTGCAAACTAGTTAGGTCGCTTTTATGGAATTAAACAAGCACCCAAACAATGGCATGCCAAATTTGATCAAACAATATTGGCAAGTGGGTTTAAAATCAACGAGTGTGACAAATGCGTTTACATTAAAAACACTCCAGATCATGAAGTCATTGTTTGTTTATATGTTGCTGACATGTTGACAATGAGCAAAAAATATGACAGATATAAATGCTACTAAGCATATATTGACTAGGAAATTCGACATGAAAGACTTAGGAGCTGGTGACATGATCTTAGGAATCAGCATTCACAAGACTCCACAATGTCTAGTATTATCACAGTCTCACTACATTGAAAAAATACTTGACAAGTTCAAGTATTTGGATTTCAAGATTACCAAGACTCCAATTGACCTGAGTTATGCACTTCAAAAGAATGAAGGTGAAAGTGACTCACAACTAGACTATGCAAGAGTATTGGGAAGTTTGATGTATATCATGAATTGTATGCGACCAGATATAGCATGTTCTATTAGCAAACTGAGTCGGTTTACAAGTAATCCCAATCAAATGCATTGGATGGCAATGAAACGAGTTTTGGGGTATCTGAAACATACCCAAAATTATGCTTTGCATTATAACAAATATCCCTCCGTGATCGAGGGATATAATGATGCAAATTGGATCACTGGATCATCTGAAGTTAAATCCACGAGTGGATATGCTTTCACAATTGGGGGTGGAGCAGTGTCTTGTAAATCATCCAAACAAACGTGCATCGCCCATTCTACAATGGAATCTGAATTCAAAGCTTTAGATAAGGCCGGTGAAGAAACTGAATGGCTCCGGAATTTCTTGGAAGATATTCCATTTTGGCCCAAACTTTTGGCACCTATATATATACATTGTGATAGTCAAGCGGCAATATGCATTGCAAGGAGAGTTATGTACAACGAAAAATCTCATCATATACGACGGAGATACAATACATTAGACAACTACTCTCTAGTGGTGTTATCACGATTGACTACGTAAAGTCAAGATATAACATGTCAGATCCACTTACAAAAGTCCTATCTAGAGAGGAAGTTGAAAGATCATCAAAAGGAATGAGGTTAAGGTCTAGGACAAGTCATTATGGCAGTAACTCTACCTAGCAGACTGGATATCCCAAGAGCTAGGTTCAAAGATATCAAACAAAATTATGAATGACGATTCAATATTGTCAAATAACTCAACCCATTCTCGTGATGAAGACAATATTCAGAAATCGAGGTAAAGCATTAAGGCTTTTTGATGAGTCAATAAAGCTTAAAGCTTTCTAAGGATTTGCTAGGTCTGGCAGGATATTACCAGATAGTATGTCTATAAGATTACACATTTAGAAATCACTTATGTGAGTGTGAAGTATAAACCGCTTCAAGGGGAATGAAAGTAAATGCCCATTCTCTAAGCACTCATGAAACCAGGCGGTGTTCATGGCTGAAACGAACACAACCGTGAGAACCGTAGATGGTTAAGGGTTGATTGTGTGACTTATGTTGTCTAGGAATACAACAAAGCTTGACGGTTCAAAGATACCAACTCTACCAATTGACCGAGTATATCCGATATAAGTTCACTATGGAAAGTTCAAAGGGAAACATACTTATCCAGATGCAATTAATTCTTGCATGTAAATCACACACGCGTCCGTGCATTCCTTTGTTTTATAGCCATTCCCCATTCATGTGGGAGATTGTTGAGTTTTTTAAGCTTGGTTTTGCTTAAAAGAAGGTGAATGAGAAATGTAGGAAAAATGAAATATTTGAGTTTCTCTTCTTGACTGTAACACTCCTCAAATATATAAAAATTTCAAGACACGCTAAATATAAAATTTAATTGTTAATTTTTTTTATCTCAAATTATACTTTTATTACGGATTTAAACCCTTGTGAATGATTTTGAGTTACTTCTCTACTTATAAAGAATTGGATATACAATTAGGGAATTAGTAATAATTTTAATATTATTAATTATTAAAAAGTGAGTAACATTAATTATTAGTTAAGTCAAAAAAATAATTACCTAAAGCCCATAAAAGGACTGTTGTAAACAAAGGCTTAAAGTCTTATACAGACAAAGAAAAAAAAAGAGAGAAATAATTAAGCAAAAGAGAATCACGTGACCCAAGCTAAAAGGTTTGAAGGGAACAAAGAAAAGGGCGTATGCCTTAGAGATCAGAAAACAGAGAAACAGGCGCACGGTATTACGAGAGGCAGCAGAAATTTAACGAAAAATTATAGGGTTCTTCACATATCACTAATTCTTGAACTTAGGTACATAGAATTTCCTATTCTCAATTATCCTAAAGTAGTAGTAGGTAAGAATAGAATAGTTAATCTTCTTCTTCCTCTATATCAACAATAAATTTCATGTTTAGGTGTGAAACTTTAAAATTGATTAATATGCACTGGTTGTTGTAGAATCGATTGTTTGACTGATATCAATTAGACTGGGGTCTATGTATTGGCTCGAGAAGTTTCGAGGTGAGTTGATATAACTCTTTACTAAAGTGATTTAACTCACAAAAGCACACATACAAGGTGTTTGATGAATTGCTTAAAACAGTTTATATTTACTTAATTGGAGCGAGTGAGTACCTATTAACTTAGAATTGTTCTAGCAAAAGTTTAGATGATTTATTATGATATATGTGCTTAAATTTTCAGATTTTTGTGTTATTCTTATTTGTTATTTTCATGTTGAAAATTTATGAAGAAGAAAAAATCTTTAGAAATACTTTTACATGTTTATTTTATTCTTATGCCATGTTTTACATTTAAGGATACCAGCATGAGCATGTACATGATGTTCTATAAAGAAAAGATTTAGACTTGAAAAGTCACAAGAAGAAGTTTTAGAAAGAAAAGATTTTTGGGAGTATCCTTTATTATGAGAAAGGGTCATCGTACAGGCCGATGGTCCTTACCAAGGCGTTGACTTCCTGAAACTACTTGTGCCAAAGTAGGGAGCACACGAGCCGAGGGTCTCGTTGCTGAGAATTTACTTAGCCATACTAAGGTATGATACATGAGCGCTGAGAACCATGAAGCGAGTGGCACCTCATGGATTGGGCCTATTCGATCAGGTTGGGATCGTACCCGTGCCGATCACACGGTGACTGAGACAAAATTAAGTCAGGATAGTTGGAACTCCCAGAGTATAAAGTGAAGTATTTTTGTTTATAAGAAAGAAAAAGAAAAGAATTTCTTTTAGAATATTCAAAAACTGTCATTATGCAATTATTTAGAATTATTCTTACAAGCTTTATGTTTTACATGCATTTAGAACCTTTGCTCATAATGTATATGTTATTAAAGTTTCGCCCCTATTGTTGAGACTCACTGAGTACAATGGATGGTATTGACGTTCTCTTTTGGGAACATACGTTGGTCTGTGGTACAACGTAGGAACCAGATTTGCAGGCGAGCAGGCTATGAGTTAGGACTTCCTTCTCTTTCAGTGCTATTGGTGAGCTCCACTTTCGTTCGCGGAGTATTCCTTAGAGTCATCTTTATTTAGTTATTTCTTGGTTACTTACTGGCCAGGAAATCTCATGTCCTGAGCAGTGCGTTAGTTTATCAGTAGAGACTTCATAGACATAGTTGTTGGGTTAAGATTCAGATGTTTTTTATAATAACTTAGCAGTATTTCATTGGTTACTATGAATAAAGTTTTGGAGTTGATTTATTTAAATGTTTAAATTAATCAAAAGTATTTGGTTAGAGTATTGCCTTGTTGCATGTAAAGTTTGGAGTTATAATAGATGGTTCGTTCGGTCATGTTTAGTGATCAAGTGTCGGTCCCATCTTGTTCAGAAAATGGGTCGTGACATTGACAAAGAAACATTGTCCCATATTGGAGGAAGAAAAGGCTTTTGATGAGTATATATATATATATATATATATATATATATATATATATATATATATATATATATACTCTTCTTCTAGCTCTTAAAGAGTTAAGAAGAAGGCAAGCCTTGCGCCGTTGTCGTCGCTCGGCTCGGCTTCCGCTTCGGATTTGGTCAACGATTGATTGATTAAGCTTTTTGGACAAAATTTCTTTAATTATTTAATAAAATATTAATTAAATTAGCCAAATATCCAACCCGGACTGGATCTGTACGCGACCCGATTCATTTTCTTCCCGGAATTTTATTTAAATTTTCCTCCCGTTTTTAAATGACTGTTCTGAAGAGTTGTAAGCTTTCAGAAACAGTACTTCCATTGGCTATAAATTCGTTTGATTCCGTAGATTTTTCCTTACAAATTTTCTGAACTTCAAGACTTCTTCTTCTTCTGCACAAATCTATTCCAGTGTGATTTACAGCCATTAAGTGGTTCGCAATTCATCAGAGTTTTTGGTACTAATACGTTGGTGAGTTGAAACGGTTTATCCTAGGGGGATAATATTCCAGCACCTCGGGTACTTGAAGGAAATAATTTCTTTAAGAATACATTGTGCATTCAGTGGGCTTGATTTATTCCGAAATTATTTTTTTAAATATTATTTCGACATTCTGTTGCTACTAACTTTCTGTTTCTATTTCTATTTCAGAAAGTTTACTATTTTATTATTTATTACAATAATACAGATTGGCTAACAAATCCTTTGTTCCGGCCCAATGGAGGATATTTTAGTAATGGGCATTTGGAAGTTGCTGCCATATCTTAAATCACTGTAAATGTAAAGTATGCATTATATATTATGTATTTCTGCTTATACAAAATTTAGTTATAACTTTAGTTATTTTCTTTTAAGGCATGCTTAAATGAGATTTGTATGCAACATTTTACTCATTACGTGAAATTTTTGAACCTTTCTTCCTAGAATGTGAAATTGCATGCTAAACTACAGAAGCTGCTTTTTAATTCCAGCCTCATTTCATACTCATGGTAGATTTTAAAGAATTCTCCTATTTCTTTGAAGTTGCAGGTATTGCTCTGTACCTCATGTGAGTTTGAAATACATTTTCAATTTTAATTCCTTGTGTAAGGGGAAAAAGGTATACGATTGGAAATTTCTTTTTACTGCAAAAGGTATTCAACAAGAGGAAGGTGTGATGACCCGATAGGTCATCTTTAATTTTAACCTTCATTTCTGTGTTTCGAGATCTCGAATAGCTCCATTCAGCTTTCCTCAATTTGCGTACGTAGTTCGTATCTTTTTCCGGAAGGTTTTTATAAGAAAATTGATGAAAATATGAAATCGTGCCTTAAAAACTCATTTGAGTTGAGTTCGGTCAATGTTTTGTGTAAATGGATCCGAATCAATATTTTGACGGTCCCTATGGGTCCGTGTCATGATTTGGAACTTTAGCATATGCCCGAAATTAAATTCGGAAGTCCCTACCTTGATTTAACGCCATTTGTCGAAAACTAGAAATTTAAAGGTTTAAAGAATTCCTAAATTTGGCCATAATTGTATTTTATTAATACCGGGTCCCGATTTAGATTTCGAGAGTTCAAGCAGCTTCGTAACAATATTTATGACTTGTGTACAAAATTTGAAGTTATCCTGAGGTGCGTAGGTACGTTTTCCATTAGTTTTTGAAAAATTAAAAGTTTTGATTTTATAAAACTTGAATTTCTAAAGTTTGACCCGAGTTTGACTTTGTGGTTAACGGGCCCAGAATTTAGTTTTGAAAGTTTGTACAAGTCCATTTCTCTATTTGAAACTTGTCTGCAAAATTTGGCGTGATTCAGAGTTGATTTGATAGGATTCAGACACTTGATTGAAAATTTTGAAGTTCTTGAAATTTCTTTGAAAATCCATGCGTTTTGACATTCAATTCTAAATTCTAGGTGTTATTTTGGTGTTTTGATCACGTGAGCGAGTTCGTATCATATTTTAGGACTTATATGTATGTTTGGTTGAGGTCCCGAGAGGTTCGGGCGAGTTTTGAATAAGTTTGAGCAATTCAGCACTTTGGGCCGCATAACCTCGAATGTGCAAGCTTGTTAGTCTAGATTCGGAAGCTTATATCTTTTAATCTATAAGGAATTTAGAGATGATCTAAAAATAAAAGTTGTAGTCCTTTGAGTCTAGTATCCAGAAAGTCAAACCATTCATCATTTGGACATTTGTACAGAAAGTTATAATTGATTTACTTAAAACTGGTACTGTAGTTTTCACTGCAATTTTTGCCTGGAAAACTTCTGAAGTAGGTCGCTTTTAGAATGCGACCTGCATGGAAATAAGCTGAAACATGTCTCATTTTAAAGAGGCGACTTGCCTGGTCAGCTTAAAGACACATTTCAGCTTCTTTTCTTCATTTTTCTTGAAAACTAGTCCGAGAGTGGCGATGTTTCGAGGGTTCTTCAAGGAAATCGTTGGGGTAAGTGATTCTAATCCGGATTTGATTATATTTCATGATTCTATAATTATTTTCATCGTTAAATTAGTAGAGATCAGAAAAATTGTAAAATATTTCAAAATTGTAAAATGAAGAGTGGAAGGGTGATTCGATATTGGAATTTGTTAATTTTGGTATAGTTGAACTCGTATCGGAACGAGTGTTTGAATTTTGTGAATCTTATCGGATTAAGTGGTGCGGTCCCGAAAAGTTGACTTTCATTGACTTTTTCGAAAATAATTTAAATTGAACCTCTTTCGAATTGTGAGTAGCTTCTAAAGTTTAATTTGAATTGTTGGTCAATAAATTTCTAGATTTGGCTGGTTCGGAGGCTTGTTTGAATGGAAAAGCCATGGTCGAGTGATTGTTTGAGTTGCGAAGCAAGGTAAGTGTCGTGGTTAACCTTGACTGGAGGGAATATGACTTGTTTGTGTATTTGCTACGTGATTAAATGTGTGGGTACAACGTATATGTGAGGTGACGAGTACTTATGCGTTGTAGTTGAGTTAAATCATGCGAGTGGAACTTGTTTCTTTGTGATTTATTGCCTATTTAATTACTATATCTATGCTTAGGTTAGGCTATTACTTATTTAATCATTTTCTGTATTTATTGATCACTTAACAATTGTTGAATATTTTGGAAGTTGAGGCCGATACCCTGGTATCATATTGCAGAGGACTTGATGGTAAATAATGATGCTAATTATGCGAATGAAGATGGTATTTTGAATGGTTTAGTGAGTGGTATTAGCGTGATTAACAATAATGATGCAGATGATTTCTTGAATGATTTAATTGATTGGTATGACATGATGAAGATGATTTCTTGAATGGTTTAATTGCACATGATGAAATAATGGTAAATAATGATTTATTAGTTGCTGAGGAGAATCAGTTGGATGAAGATTTATTGGAGGTATAGGGTGAAGATGATTAAAAGAAGAACAAATGGAGTTTGCCCAAGATGTTGAGATAATCTTCGAGGAAGAGGGGGAAGGTCATGGCTTAAACGAAGAACAAAAATATGGCTAACTGGAACTAAATAACTAAGAACCATTTAGCATATACATATGTTTATTAGGTACAATAAAAGGAACACAAACTAAGCATTTAGTATATAGGTTGTTCTAAAAGTAAATTTTTCTGATTTTTCGATGGTGTGATATGTATTTGATATGGCGTTATGATATACATCATATAAAATGTTTAGTTATTGTTGATATATTAGCTATAACAAATATAGAATGTTAGATAACTAAAAAACTTAATTTAGATTGGATCAAGAAAAGAAGAATTGAAATAATTAATGGTGCAAAAGAAATTTTTTTGAACAAATCTTTGTCTCTAGCAGTTCCTTCGGTGTTTGTCAATGATGTATAATGGACAGACATTTTAGGAACTGAACTGCCTAGATCTTTTGGGGATGTAACATAAGTACAATTATACAAAACATTGCAACTATGGGGGCCATAAGGTGCCCCCGTTCGCGAAGTGTAACCCCCCCCCCCCCCCGTTTAGCTAATTAATATATTATCCCTTTGATTAATTGTGCGATAGATGTTAACCATGCCAATTAACTTCATTTTCATCGTTTCATTAGAGTTTTTTTTTTCATACAATTGAAAATATATATAATGACAAACTGAAAATCTGAAAGTTATAATAATATGACCAAGAACCAGTTAAACCAAATTAGTAATATGTTCTTAGTTCTTATGTATAAATTAGGGAGAAATTCAAAAATAGCAAGATTTACAAGTGGTAATTCAAAAATAGTCACAGTTTCAAAAGTAATTGAAATTTAATCACTTTTCATGTAAAGATAAATTTGAACGAAAACATTGTTCAAAATCCGGAAAATTACTCTAGTATAATATACGGGAGTTCCAGGGTACTATACCGGTCCAGCATAATATACTGAAACTTTCCGCGTGTTGGAGTTCCAGCATAATATACTGGAAGTTCATACACTGGTGCACCGATCTCCAGTATATTATGCTGAAACTTTCCGTGTTGCAGTAAAATAATGGCTATTTTTCAATGATTTTGCAAATGCTAACTTTTTGAGTAATCAGTCCGAAAACTGGGTAGTCCGTGCTATTTTTGTCATCAAAATCAAACACTATTATTGAACTTATTGCAAGTTCGAAGTTGTAAACATTCTACTTTCCTCGAATTCCTTCATTTAAAAGGGAGAAAATACCGGTAGAGAGAAGCTTCCTCGCTTGATACTTTTCGAGGTCCAAAATACTTATGGGTTTAAATCTTATACAAAATAATATTTATTCTATACATATAGGTTTGGTTCAATTATTTTTCGTAATTATTCGTTATAGACTTATACATAAACCTACTTTGTAAAGAACACCTAACAACTACGCTTGGTTTTAATTTTTTTTTTCTAACGCTGCTACTATACTTTATTCAAAGATGACCAAATGAACTAATATGAATTTTTGCCAATTTTGTCCAAGTTATCTTGAGTCTAAAGTAGAAAACTCTAATTCTTGAATAAAATAATGGAAATAATAAGATTTCATGTGGTGCAGTGGTCTTGTGTCTTAAATAAATAATGCCCCAAAACTTTTATATTTAAGACTTTATGATTGTGACACTGGCACCCTTAAATTGGATCATGTTAGACTATCGAATATAAAATAATTGCAATTCTTTTATAAGTGTAAAGCTAATCTTAGCAGTTGACCAAATTAAAATTAAACATTTTGTTTTGACAGATTTTTCTAGATTTTTCAATTTTATGAGTTCTGAATTCAAAATAACGATTTTAAGTGTTAATAATTGACTTCTAAATTTAATATATATATATATATAATAAATGTTTTAATATGAAACCTTTCGCCTCTCTGACCCTTAGGATCGACTAACTCATGTATAAGTGATATTCACGTAAAACGACCTTCAAAGTTCTGATTTGAATATTTACTACTATAACCAAGATTTACACCGATGGCCGGTTTTATTAGCAATAATATGAATTTAAGCAATTTAAGTGAATTCCCCAATTAAAATAATGTCTAGTTAACAGTAAACAACTACCGGCCATTACGAAACAAGAGAAATGTATAAATATATGTAATACAGAAAATTAATGACACCTGGACCAAAAAAAAAATAGAAAATTAAAGACACACATGCATGATTCATGCATTTTCCAGGACAAAAAGGACAAGGGAATACTGTTTAGGATCTTTTTGAAGTATATACTATTGGGAATTAATTTAAAAGTATGTAAGAGACAATTGGTCAAACTCAAATTCTAGCTTTTAATTAAATTGATTTTGGCTTGTTAACAGAACTTATGGAAGTACTCAGCTTTAATTTTGGAGTTTCAGCGAACGTCAAACGATTCTCCAGAATCATTATGCAGCAAATTCCTCAAATATTCATATTTACATCCCCTCTTTAAAGGTATCAAATTGTACGTTTTCCTTTTTTTTTTAAAATCTCTCTCTCTCTCTATCTCTCTTTTGATAATTAGCCCAAAACTTTCTCTTTCTAATGGTAAATTACGTTTATTTGATTGTATTATGTAATTTTTGTTGAGTCCCACATCGGCTCTTTAGGAAAAGATGTTTTTTACATGGTTTTGGACAATCTTTCACCTATTTTGGGACCAACCATCTTTATTTGCTTCTTTAATATTTCGCATTTACTATTTAGGGACTGAATCGTTAAGATCAGTTTCATGTTGTAATAACTCTACTTAGTTTCCTGTTTTAATAAATGTTCTCTGATTTAGCAACAAAAAAAAATTGAGTTAGGCCCGGGATCTAATTTTTTTTATCATACTATCGGAGTCAGGCTCATTCCAATTCATTGTTTATCCAATGTTGGACACCTATCATATATTGTCTACGCTCTAGATGTCAACGTGCTATGTGTTGAGTCCCACATCACCATATTTAGGAATAGGATGGTTTCCTTATATGGTCAATCCTCACCTCATGAACTAGCTTTTGGGGTGAGTTATACATTACCCTTTCCTTTAACATTTTCTGTAGTACAAAATTCTAGCTGCAGTACTTGGATCCTATGATGTGTGGACTCTCCAAAACAGTTGCGACACCCGTATCGGATCCTCCAAGAATGCACTACTTTTGGAGTATCTGACACGCACCCATCGCATTTTCAAACAGTCTCGTCGGAGCTACATAGCTTGGATCTATTGTTTCTCAAACTTAATATGTGTAACATCTTAATGGCATAATTGATAATTGGTAGATTAGATTATATATTTGGATGAGTCTAGTGAAAAAAGTTTGTGGTTCCAACAAAAGGTAAAATGAGAATTGGTCTAACAGCTACTTTGACATGGTCTGGATTGGCTTCAAAGCATTTTAAAGTATGAAATTACTTTCTTGAGTACAATTAATCGTTGATTTAGATATACAGCATGTTGTTAATATGTTCTCAGATATATTTAAGTGCTTACATATTTTGTTCAAATTGCCAGAATTTGTAATCACAATGACAGATAGCTGCAACAGACTTGCAGTTGGAAGGGACAAAATCGATAGACTATCGGATCTTCCTATTAATGTCATGCACCAGATCCAGGATCACATGTCTATCGAAGATGCTGCAAAAATGAGTATTTTGTCTAGTACGTGGAGATATGCTTGGGCTTCAAACCCGAAGCTCGTATTTGATACACCGTTTTGCACAAAGAGAATGGCGTCAAACACAATAGACATCATTAGTACAATTCTGTTGCAGCATCATGGAGCCATTAAGATATTCCTCGTAGATATTTCAGTTATACATTCTTCTCAGCACTCAGTTATCGATCAATGGATGCTATTTTTGTCAACAAACGGTCTCGTGGATCTCACTCTTCGGAATCAAAACAATGTCAATGCACCTTATGAATTGCCTTCCTATCTGTACAGTGTAGGACTAGAACGTTTGGTCCTGTCGAACTGCATTTTCAGGCCGGCTTGCAGTTTCAGGGGTTTCCACAAACTCAAAACACTTTTACTAAAGCGAGTTGCTTTTGAATTAGTCGCTGCAACTTCTTCCCTGTGGATGCCAAACCTTGAGAGATTGCGTTTTACGCAATGTAGTGGTTTTGGTTTCTTGAATATATATGCCCCAAACCTTTTTTGTTTATGTTTCTATGGTTGTGGCAATGACACCCTAAAATTGAGTCCTTTTATGGAATGCACGAAGCTGAAGATAGTTGCAATTGAATCACACGACGAAGTTTCATTAAACAGACAAGATAAAACAATGAAATTGACAAATCTTCTCAGCAGCTGGCCAAACCTTAGTCATCTTATTTTGGGCAGATACTTCCTCAAGGTAATTAAGTTGCGAAAAAAAGGATATGTTTGCAAATATTTTTAATGTTTAACCTAATTCTTTTGTGATTGTTTGTTGTCTAGTTTTTTGCTTCTGGTACTGGAGCAGAGAGTCTTCCCACGCGCCTCACCAGATTGCGATGTCTCTATTTATCTGATTGTGATTTTGACCGTGAAGATCAAATATCTCCGCTTCTAAGCATTCTTAGAAGTTCTCCCAATTTAGAAATACTTCAAATTCTGGTAAGTAGCTGAATTCATGAGTTGTAAGGCACTTTTCGAGTAAAGAGCTGCAAACGTTACTGATTTTACTTTTAAACTGCTTTTTAGTCGGGCCAGAGGAATAAATGCGACATGGAAATGGATGTAAATCTTATTGAAGAACAAGACAATAGGGCACAAGGACGACTCAATAACCTTCAAATGTTGCTAATAAAAAATTTCCATGGTTCAAGAATTGAAGTGCGGTTTGTAAGGTTCATTCTTGGCTCTACTCCTTTACTCCGGAAAGCTATCCTTTTGGTAGATACAAATGTTAATGAAAGACAATACTTGAAGATCTCAGAGGAGTTGATGCAGTTCCCTCGGGCATCTCCTAGATCGAAAATTGTATTCCGACCGTGCTCAAAAGAACAAGGCAGGTCTTCAATGCCATGTTGTTGAGATGGCCGGAATCAGAGGTGGAGCCAAGATTTGAAGTTTATGGGTTCAGGAATCTGGTCTGTTTAAGTTACTGGATTCTAAATTAATAAGTTGCACATATTCGATGAGTTTCTTAAAACAAATACATGGTTTGGGACAAAAGCTAGTGAATTCGGTCGAACCTGTAAGTAGTGTTCTAGCTCCGTCCCTGGCTGGAACCCCTTTCTTGCTCTTCATCGTCATCTTGCCTTCTGTTCTATATGTTTGAATGACTAGTGTACAGGATCCTTTATTTTGTTACTTGAACTAATGGATCGAAATTGTGAGTGTATGCAATTTCTTTAGATTCAGGTGTAACATATCTCTTTAGTGCTAACTTATTAGAGTTATATTGCCCGCAGGAGTTGACTGAGTTGGTTGGGTGAGTGGTTTCCTATATGAGAGACTTGGGATCGATTTTCCTCACCAGCAGCCTCTTAAGTCAGAGCTCGTCGCACCGGCATTGCCTAGTGCGATTTACATCTATTGTGTGGTTCTCTAGCTATCAGTGAACAGACCAATCAGGGTTGACATAGCATTCTGCTATCTGCTCATCTTTGTATAATGCTAATCAGTAGAGGGGTTAAAAAAAAATCAGGCTGCTATTTTTTAAAAAATAAATGAAAGGAGTAGTGCAAACAGAAAAATGATACATATATTAAAGAGTACAAAATAGAAAGAACTCAAACTTGTCAGTCAAGTATTTACCATCATAATAATCAATATAATTTCAAAAAATTCCCTAGAAGTTTGAAGTGACACAACCCCAATTTTCATAAAACAAAAACTCGACAAGTAAAGGATTAGGAATCCCTTGGAAGTGAAAAAATTAACTTATGGACAATATCAAAAAATATTACTACATAATAAGCGTTTTTAATGGGAAACTTACATAAATGTCCCAAATAAATCTCAACTTACCAACCTTTAACCATTAGTCATAAACTTACCAAAACTAGCCAACAAAAATTGAAAAACCAAATAATAGGGTTCTTTCTATCAAAGAATCACATGAAAAAATCACCTTCCATATTTTAAGCGTGATTAGCAACATTAGTACAAGACGGAAAGGAAATTTCATGGACGAGGTAGCAAATAAAGTGATGAAATACAAAAATCTATACAATATTCCAAAAATCTAAACAAAAAAGGAACTTTTTCAGTGGGTATAGTTGAAATTCATTGAAAATATATAGATAAGTCTATATACAAAATTTGAGGAAGATTGGAGGTGATTTGGACTGGTTTTGTATCAAAATTCGTAATTAAATCGAGTTCAAAAAGTCTTCTGCGACATATGTATCAAACATGTATCACGCATGTATCTCACACACAGGTATACATGAATATACATGTGATACACAATTGATACAAATATGATACATATGTGATACACAAATGATACACAGTGTGATACACATATCATTTGTTCAGCTTTTACTTCGAATTTTCAATTCAAACCACCTCAAAACTTCACCAAATCATCCCAAAATTGAGATTCAAGCTCCTTAAGTTGTGCCCAATCTATTCTAATAACACCCACTCAAAACAAAGCAAAAATTTGATTTTTTTTTTTGCTACAAATAGTAGTTAATTGGCTAATATTAGTAATATTTTATCAATTGGCCAATTTTTGTAATGAGCTACTTATAAATAGACATAGCTGGTAATTTCCCATTTTTAATGTGTTATATCAAATAATTAACCTACCTTATTTTTAAGTTATTAATCTCACTCAATTATGATCGAATAATTGCGGTTGATTTTTAAGTTATCTTAAAAGTTAGAACAGAGTTAACACAAATAAAAAAAATAAAAAATAAAAAAAGCTCCCGCGCATGTCAGGAAATCCAAATCCAATTCCCAATCAAAATGGGAAACTGGTCGTTGGTTTTCATATCTGATCTATAAAACCTTTTTTACTCGTCGACTTTCCTCTGGTACAAAACCCCAAACATCGAACATTCTCAAAAATCAATCTGCAGCGAATTCCTCAAATATTCATATTGACATTCCTCTTTAAAGGTATCAAATTGTATGTTTTCCTTCTTCATTCTTTTTTATTTTAAAAA
Source organism: Nicotiana sylvestris (assembly GCF_000393655.2). Lineage (NCBI taxonomy): Eukaryota > Viridiplantae > Streptophyta > Magnoliopsida > Solanales > Solanaceae > Nicotiana > Nicotiana sylvestris. Next base: position 26,561,386 of record NC_091061.1, read on the forward strand.
AGAAAAAAGAAAAAAAATCTCTTTTGATAATTAGCCCCAAACCCCTTCCTTTCTTAAGGTAAATTGTGATTATTGTAACTGGATATGTACTTTTACCACCGGAAACAATCTCTCTACTCTTTCCAGGACAGGGGTAAGGCTGCCTACATTTTACTCTCCTCAGACCCCACTAATGGAAATTTAGTGGACTTGTTGTTGTATTATATGTACTTTTACAAGTTAATTATACGTTTCAATGAACTGAAATTGTGATGGTATATATACTATACTCATTCTTTATATCCAGGCTTCCTTGTGCCGATGTTCTATCGGAAACAACCCCTCCACCTTTTCATGGTACGGGTAAGGTCTGCGTACACAGAGGCGGATCTAAGATTTAAATACTATGGGTTCAACCTTTAATGTTTTTAGCATTGAACTCATAGTATATTTAAAGTTATGGTTTCATATCTACTATTTTTTGTAATTGTGATAGATTTTTACAAATAAATTTATGATCCGCATCAAAAGTACTGGGTTCAAAGCACTCGCTTGCTGCATTCGCCCCTGTGCGTATACACTACCCTCCTCAGACCCCCACTCGTGGGATTACACTCGGTTTGTTGTAGTAGTAGTAGTAGTAGTATTCTTTATATTCAGGTGTAAAAAAACTCTTTAGTACTAGCTAATTAAAGTTATGTTGCCAGAATTGCTTACTAACAAGCTATATAAACTATAAATATATGTATACTACATTCAATATTTTTAATTTTAATGGGATTGTCATAGTTCAATAACATTGATAAAGATGTTTTAAAGTTGTATATGGTCCAAAGTTCTCCTAGTTGCAATTGTTGGATCTTTTTTGAAGCTTAACTTCTTCATGGCATACGTGGTAGAATAGTTTGTATATATCCATGGCGAAGCCGGGAATTACGCTAAGGGCATTCAAGATTTACTATACATGTATAAAAAATAATTTTTGATTTATATACTCAGTATAATTTTTCGATGTTCAACTGACCACCATTTATTGTATGTGTCTACGCCACTGTGTATAATATTGATAAATGTTTGGATGACGACCAACTTATGCTATCTATCTGCATAGCAAGAGCTTTGTTCTAACATATATTCATTCCCCATGATTTTATTGTGATAGACATGAGTTGACCTGAGTTTCGATTGATGTCAAGCATCTTAAAGTATGACATTACTTTCTTGACTATAATGTAGAGCTACGTTGGATTAATGTATGCAGCATGTTGAAACATGTTCTCATTTATGTTTAAGTTCCCTCTGTTTTGTTCAAATGACCAGAAGTCAGAATGGCGATGACAGATAGCTGTAAGAGACTTGCAGTTGGAGGGGACAAACTCGATAGGCTTACGGATCTTCCTATTAATGTTATACACCAGATTCAGGATCATATGTCCATTGAGGATGCCTCAAAAATGAGTGTTTTGTCTAGAGCATGGAGATATGTTTGGGCTTCAAACCCGAAACTCGTGTTTGGTGCACGGTTTTGCACAAAGAGAACACCATCAGACACAATAGAAATCATTAGTACAATTCTGTTCCAACACCATGGAGCCATTAAGACCTTCTTCCTGGATATATCGATAATACCTTCTTCTCAGCACTCAGTTGTCGATCGATGGATGCTATTTTTGTCAAGGAATGGTCTCGTGAATCTCACTCTTCAGAATCAAAACAATGTCAATGCTCCTTATAAATTGCCTTCATATGTGTATGGTGTGGGACTAGAACGTTTGGGCCTGTTGAACTGCATTTTCAGGCCGCCATGCAGTTTTAGGGGTTTCCACATGCTCAAATGGATTCACCTTATGCGAGTTGCCTTTGAATTAGACGTTGCACATTCTTCCCTTTGGATGCCAAACCTTAAGATTCTGTGTTTTGTGTATTGCAGTGGTCTTCATTTCTTCAATATACATGCCCCAGAACTTTCAATATTATTTTTGCATAGCTGTGGTACCCTTAAATTGAGTTCTTTCATGGAATGTGGGATGCTGAGAACACTTGGATTTACATCCCAAGAAGAAGTATCACAAAACAGACAAGATAAAGCGATGAATTTGACCGATTTTCTCAGCTGTTGGCATAATGTTAGTCATCTTATTTTGGGCAGATACTTCCTCAAGGTTAGTTGCAAAAATTGATTTTATCTGCACAGCTCAGAATAATGCACATATATGTACTGTTTAACCTTATTCTTTTGTGTTTTTTTGCTGTCTAGGTTTTGGCTTCTGATACTAGAGCAGAGAGTCTTCCCACGCGCCTCACCAATTTGAGATCTCTCTATTTTGCTCATTATAATTTTGATGATGAAGATCAAATATTTGCCCTTCTAAGGATTCTTAGAAGTTGTCCCAATTTGAAGATACTTCAATTTCTTGTAAGTAGCTAAATTCATGAGTTTTTAATCATTTTATGAGTAAAGAGCTGAAAACATTACTTCACTTTTAAACTACTTTTAGTCCAGCCAGGGGAACATAGGTGATATGGAAGTTGATGTAAATTATTTTGAAGAACCAGACTGCGCGGAACCAGGACTCAATAATCTTCAAACATTGCGTATAAGCAGATTCTATGGTTCAAGAACTGAATTGCGCTTTGTAAGGTTCATACTTGGCTTTGCCCCTTTACTCCGTAAGGCCATCCTTTTGGTAGATTCAAGTATTAATGAAAGCCAATCCTTGAAGATCTCAAAGGAGTTGTTGCGGTTCCCTCGGGCATCTCCTAAATCGGAAATTGTATTCGAACCATGGTCAAAGAAAGAAACTATTCTAGTGCTACGTTGTTGAGATGGCCGGAACTCCTTTCTCAACTCTTCATCATCGTCTTGATTCTTGCCTTCTGGTTGTTTTATTTACTATCGTAGAGGATATTGTATTTTGTATCTTTTGCATATTCACCTTGGATAATTATGCTTTTCGTTCCTTAACTATCCAGAAAGATTTTGGTTCATCTGGTTTCCTACTAACATCATCATCAATTAATTGAGTATGCTCCTTTGCTCATGATTTTTATGCTAAGAGAGGTAATTCATGTGATACATTTACTCCTTATAGACTTTCTCCTTATAAAGTTTTATTATGTCAGACGAGTTCTAATAATTGTCACTACTTTGGCCTTTCAGTTTGATGGATAGCAGAAATTGGTAAAAGAAGAAAACAAATATTCTAAAAAAGTTAAATCCTGCACAAGAAATAAAAGATCGTGCAGAAAAGTGCGTGGCATATTACTGTAAAAAATACTACTTACTAATCAGGGAGTATAACATTTGCATTGACGTATTGGCCAAGGTCTTGGGGCGGGCAAGACATGCTTGGCAAAGGTTTGACAAGGCAGTGTGGGAAAGTTGGGGCGACATGGCATGGCATGCGCGCCAGAGCCAGTGGTACTGGCACTTTGGGTTGTCGTAATGTCAAATGCGGGCTAAGCTATAGCCAAGCAGTGCAGAATGATAGTAACGAATTTCAATAGCTAAAACAAGGCTATGTGAAGCAAAATACAAGCAATGGCACAGGTGAAATAAGGGTTGACATGGACAAGGCAGAAACTCGGCCAAGGCGTTTGGGGGTGATAGTGGCGTTGCGTGTGCCGAAAAATCATGGACGGCAGGTTACGGGCAAGGCATTGGTGCGGAGCAATATCAAAGGGCCAAGGATGCCAGCCTTGGGCGTACAACAAATGACCAAGTCAAAGATCACATGCAGTGCACATGCCAAAGTAATTGGCGGTTACCTTTTTGTAACTACTTGTACCCATGACTACTTTATGCTTGTATCCACTACCATTTCGTGTAGATCATGGCCTATATAGTTGAGGATGCCAATAACAAGATAGGAACAGATTTAGCATTAGCCCGCTAAGTGGAAAAAGTTGTAGGCAAAAAGTGTCAATGTGCTGTCAAGTGCCAAAGGCTGCCTGCGTGCTTTAAATATGTGACTTTCAACTTAGTGAGATGTGTATGGGGAATTTCGTGTGAAATTCAAGAGGGAAACAAGAGTGAAGCGTGAGAGTTTCTAAGTGTTTAAAAAAGGACTAAGGCTAAGCATTGGGCATGTCTTAGTATTGGCTAAGAACGACTTGTGTTCTTTGTCAAAGTGGGGCTCTGATCGACTTGAGATCATAGTCAAGTAAGGGTTTCGTTTGTAAGTTTTCGAATTAATACAAAGGTTGAAATTTTCCCGTATTTGATTGTGTTCTTGATATATTTACTGCCTAAAATAATTCTAAGTACAAACTAGCTGAAAATTTGGCTAAGTATTGGGAAGGCTGAGTCAAGTGCGTAACAACTTTGTTAGCAGAAGGGGAATTTATGTTTGCAAAGTATAACGAAGACTATGATATGCATTTAAACACTTGTACCGAGTGTTTACACATAACTAAACAATCCAAGACACATCAAAATGTGTTTAAGAATAAAAAATCATTGTATAATGTATTTCAGCCAACTATAATATACTTATAAGATATAATGTTTTAGATTTATTGTCTTGATTTAAACACCCTTTTTGGTATGTAATAATTCTTTCTTTTTAAAATATCATTTTAAACAAACTCAGTTTATCAAAGCAATAATTATTTGAAATCAAAACAGTATTGAAGAAGAAAGTAAAAAGTCCTATAAGTATTTGCGCATCATTTTGATGAATAGAAGTCAAAACACTCAACAAAAAGACCAAAAAAAGGGAGGTGGGAGCCTATGATCTTACCAAAAATATGAATATGTAAATTTATATTTTGGTTTCACAATTTTGGTTTTCTTCGTAATACAAATAAGTTATATTCAATTTGTGTTACAAGTAAATATTCTTTAGGTGATCCTGCAAAAAGTGTGAAGAACTATATTCTTTAAGCTAATTAATTTTGTATATAACTTAAACTCTATTCATAGTAATTTTCTCGAGTAATCAGTGAACATGCCAAAATACTTTCTAAAAGTCGATACTTTGGACAGTAAACGAAGAATAAGTAAAGGGTTGAGAAAATAATAATAATAAAACTGAACTCAACAGTTGAATAATTATTAAAAAGAAAAATTCAAGTTCTTCATTTATTTCTATCTATGTTTCTCCTCATAGAATTACAATCTCTAAAAGACGTGACAACGCGCAGAGAAAACTATTTGGATGGAGACTTTATAGACTTTCTCCTTATAAAGTTTTATTACATCAGACGAGTTCTAATAATTGTCACTACTTTGACCTTTCAATTTGATGGATAGCAGAAATTGGTAAAAGAAGAAAACGAATATTCTGAAAAAGTTAAATCCTGCACAAGAAATAAAAGATTGTGCAGGAAAGCGCGTGGCATATTACTGTAAAAAATACACTTACTTTTCATGGAGTATAACATTTGCATTTGCGTATTGGCCAAGGTCTTGGGGCAAGCAAGACATGCTTGGCAAAGGTTTGACAAGGCAGTGTGGGAAAGTTGGAGCGGCATGGCATGGCATGGCATGCGCGGCAGAGCAAGTGGTACTAGCACTTTGGGTTGTGGCAGTGTCAAGTGCGGGCTAAGCTATAGCAAAGCAGTGCAGAATGATAGCAAAGGATTTTAATAGCTAAGACAAGGCTATGTGAAGCAAAATACAAGAAATGGCACGGGTGAAACAAGGGTTGACATGGACAAGGCAGAAACTCGGCCAAGGCGTGTGGTGGCGATAGTGGCGTTGCGTGTGCCGGAAAATAATGGATGGCAGGTTGCAAGCAAGGCATTGGTGCGAAGCAATGTCAAAGGGCCAAGGATGCCATCCTTGGGCGTGCAACAAATGACCAAGTCAAAGATCACATGCAGTCCACATGCCAAAGTAGTTGGCGGTTACCTTTTTGTAACTACTTGTACCCATTACTGTTTTATGCTTGTATCCACTATCATTTCATGTAGATCATGGCCTATATAGTTAAGGATGTCAACTACAAGAGCCCGCCAAGTGGCAAAAGCTGTAAGCAACAAGTGTCAATGTGTTGTCAAGTGTCAAAGGCTGCCTGCATGCTATAAATAGGTGCCTTTCAACTTAGTGAGATATGTGTGAGGAATTTCGTGTGAAATTCAAGGGGGAAACAAGAGTGAAATGCGAGAGTTTCTAAGTATTTCAAAAGGTACTGAGGCTAGGTATTGGGCAGATCTTAGTATTGGCTAAAGAACGACTTGTCTTCTTTTTCAAAGTGGGGCTCTGATCTACTTGAGATCATAGTCAAGTAAGGGTTTCCTTTCTATGTTTTCGAATTAATACAAAGGTTGGAATTTTCCCTTATTTGATTGTGTTCTCGTTATATTTGCTGCCTGAAATAATTCTAAGTACAAACATGTTGAAAATTGGCTAAGTGTTGGGAAGGCTCTATGAATTGCGTAACTTGACTGCCATGCGGGAGTGACGCTGACTAAAAATGCCCCTTGACACATTCTGTGGTGGAAGGGGTTTAACGGTTGGAGGGTATTTTTCACAACTTTATTTAACAGTAGGGGACTTTGTGTTTGCAAAGTATAACTAAGGCTATGATATGTATTTAAAAACTTGCGCCGAGTGTTTACACATAACTAAACAATCCAAGACTCATCAAAATGTGTTTAAGAATAAAAAAATCATAATAAAATATATTTCAGGCAACTATAATATACTTATAAGATATAATATGTTAGATTTATTGGCTTGATTTAAACCCCCTTCTTGGTATGTAATAATTCTTACTTCTTAAAATGTCATTTTAAACAAACTCAGTTTATCAAACAATAATTATTTGAAACCAAAACTGTAATGATGAATAAAGTAAAGAGTCCTATAAATATTTGCGCATCATTTTGATGAATAGAAGTCAAAACACCCCATAAAAAGATCAAAAAAAGGGAGGTGGGAGCCTATGATCTTACCAAAAATATGAATATGTAAATTTATATTTTGGTTTCACAATTTTGGTTTTCTTAGTAATACTAATAAGTTATATTCAATTTGTGTTACCAGTAAATATTCTTTAGGTGATCCTGCAAAAAGTGTGAAGAATTATATTCTTTACGCTAATTAATTATGTATATAACTTAAACCCTACTCATATTAATTTTTTCGAGTGATCAGTGAATTTGCCAAAATACTTTTTAAAAGCCGATATTTTGGATAGTAAACGAAGAATAAGTAAAGGGTTGAGAAATTAATAATAATAAAATTGAACTCAACAGTTGAATATTTATTAAAAAGAAAAGTTCAAGTCCTTCATTTAATTTTATTTGTTTTTCTCCTCATAGAATTACAATCTCTAAAAGACGTGACGACGCGCACATAAAACTATTTGGATGGAGACTTTCTAGACTTTCTCCTTATAAAGTTTTATTACATCAAATGAGTTCTAATAATTGTCACTACTTTGGCCTTTCAGTTTGATGGACAACTGAAATTGGTAAAAGAAGAAAACAAATATTCTGAAAAAGTTAAATCACGCACAACAAACAAAAGATCGTGTAGAAAAGCACGTGGCATATTACTGTAAAAAGTACTACTTACTAATCATGGAGTATAACATTTGCATTGGCGTATTGGCTAAGGTCCTAGGGAAGGCAAGACATGCTTGGCAAAGGTTTGACAAGGCAGTGTGGGAAAGTTGGGGCGGCATGGCAAGGCATGCGCGCCAGAGCTAGTGGTACTAACACTTTGGGTTGTGGCAATGTCAAGTGCGGGCTAAGCTATAACAAAGCAATGTAGAATGATAGCAAAGAATTTTAACAGCTAAGACAAGGTCGTGTGAAGCAAAATACAAGCAATGACACAGGTGAAACAAGGGTTGACATGGACAAGGCAGAAACTCGTCCAAGGCGTATGGGGGCGATAGTGGCGTTGCGTGTGCCGAAAAATCATGGATGGAAGGTTGCAAGCAAGGCATTGGTGCGGAGCAATGTCAAAGGGCCAAGGATGCAAGCCTTGGGTGTGCAACAAATGACCAAGTCAAATATCACATACTGTCCACATGCCAAAGTAATTGGCGGTTACCTTTTTGTAACTACTTGTACCCATGACTGCTTTATGCTTGTATCCACTATCATTTCGTTTAGATCATGGCCTATATAGTTGAGGATGTCAACTACAAGATACGAATAATTTTAGCATTAGCCCACCAAGTGGCAAAAGTTGTAGGCAACAAGTGTCAATGTGTTGTCAAGTGCCAAAGGCTGCCTGCGTGCTATAAATAGGTGCCTTTCAACTTAGTGAGATGTGTGTGGGGAATTTCGTGTGAAATTCAAGAGGGAAACATGAGTGAAACATGAGAGTTTCTAAGTGTTTCAAAAGGGACTAAGACTAGGCATTGGGCAGGTCTTAGTATTGACTAAAGAACAACTTGTGTTCTTTGTCAAAGTGGAGCTCTAATCGACTTGAGATCATAGTCAAGTAAGGGTTTCTTTTGTAAGTTTTCGAATTAATACAAATGTTAGGATTTTTCCGTATTTGATTGTGTTCTCGTTATATTTGCTACCTAAAATAATTCTAAGTAGAAACTTGCTGAATTTTTTTGGCTAAGTGTTGGGAAGGTTGTGTCAAGTGCGTAACTTGACTGCCATGCAGGAGTGTGTTTGACCTGACTGAAAACGCCCCCGTGACACATTCTGTGGTGGAAGTGGTTTAACGGTTGGACGGTATTTTTAACAACTTTATCAACAGTAGGGGAATTTATGTTTGCAAAGTATAACGAAGGCTATAATATGTATTTAAACACTTGTGCCGAGTGTTTACACATAACTAAACAATCCAAGACTCATCAAAATGTGTTTAAGAATAAAAAAATCATAGTAAAATATATTTCAGCCAATTATAATATACTTATAAAATATAATGTTTTAGATTTATTGGCTTGATTTAAACACCTTTTTTGGTGTGTGATAATTCTTACTTTTTGAAATATCATTTTAAACAAACTCAATTTATTAAAACAATAATTATTTGAAACCAAAACAGTAGTGAAGAAGAAAGTAAAAAGTCCTATAAATATTTGCGCATCATTTTGATGAATAGAAGTCAAAACACCCCACAAAAAGACCAAAAAACGGGAGGTGGGAGCCTATGATCTTACCAAAATATGAATATGTAGATTTATATTTTGGTTTCACAATTTTGGTTTTCTTAGTAATACTAATAAGTTATAGTCAATTTATGTTACGAGTAAATATTTTTTAGGTGATCCTGTAAAAAGTGTGAAGAATTATATTCTTTTCGCTAATTAATTATGTATATAACTTAAACTCTATTCATATAATTTTCTCGAGTGATCAGTGAATATGCCAAAAAACTTTGTAACAGCCGATACTTTGGACAGTAAACGAAGAATAAGTAAAGGGTTAAGAAAATAATAATAATAAAATTGAACTCAATAGTTGAATAATTATTAAAAAGAAAAGTTAAGTACTTCATTTATTTTTATCTATTTTTCTTCCTCATAGAATTACAATCTCTAAAAGATGTGACGACGCACACAGAAAATTATTGGATGGAGACTTTCTAGACGTTAACTAATAACATCTTGTCACATAGATTAATATGTTAATCAGATATTTTTTTGTCCAATTAAAAAAAATGATCTAATCAGATAAATAAAAGTGGTGTAATGTCGTAACAATTAGACGAGATGATCACATAGTTAAATAAAAATGATCTTCAGGTATACTTCGCTGATTTCGTAGTTATAAAGTAAATAATAGAAGAGCTAGTAGTAACTGGTAAGTTAAACAAATAAGTAATAAGTCTACAATTTTAGAAATATTTTGCTGTTTGTTGCCTTTTTTATGACCTACCACTTCAAAAAAGTACTATATACTAGTAGATTTATACTATTAACATGCGAACATTGGATAAATACAGGATAAGAATCCTATGTTTCTGACAAGATTGGAGGCTGGATTTCAGTCTTAAAACAAACCAAAAACGGAAAAAAAAAATCAAAATTATTGTTGAGTTGACGAAAGAAACGGTGCATGTGGATTAAAGACAACTAACATGCTGTTGTGGGGTTCCATTGTTAATACTCTTGAAAAAAAAAGATATTTAATGTTAATTTTCTTGCATTTTTTGTATTTGTTCTTCTTAATTTTTTGATGAAATTCATGCATCTCGTGTTAATTATGACCAGGAATGTGTGCTTATATAAGTTTTATTTTCCTTTTTTTATTTTGTACAAGGAATTCTGTAAAAATGCAGCCTCTCTAACAAGAAGAAAAAGTTGTCTACATTCGCCTTTCCACGAACAAGTCTTTTATCATCTAGTAAAAGAGAGTGAGTAAACAAAGAGGATTTTTTTTTCTTTTAAACAAAGAGGATTTACCAATCTTTTGCCATTTTTTTTTTTGGCTCTCCCTTGCCCTACTTTGGGCACGACTAACTTTAATTCACGCCGGATAGTTTCACTTTATGAAGTAAAACATTCCTTACTAAAAGCAACTCCATAATCAGTGCTTGAACTCGCGATCTTTAGTCAAAATGGATGAGTACTTACTACTCTACCATAACCTTTGATGTTTCCCCGTCTTTATTTGATTTCATCTTTAGGAACATGCACATAAAGTTTACAATCCAAAAACTCTCAAGTAATCATAAGAAATATCTTTGGCAAACCAAACCTTATTTGGAACATCATTATCCAAGGCAATAATAAGAGACAAATTAATAATATAAGCAACAACATTAAGTGTTTTCGCCCAAAAAGTACTTGGAAATTTAATCTCTGAAAGCAAGTATCTAACTCTCTCTAGTTATGTTCATCCTCTCTACCAAATCATTCAATTGAGGTGTTTTGAGTGAAGTTTTTTGGTGACGAATTCTTTGTTCTCTGCAATATTTATCAAACGGACCACAATATTCAGCACCTCATTAAGAGTAAAATAAATATTTTAAAGTTAGTTGGTACTACTAAAAATAGAAGAGTGTCACATAAATTTGGATGGAGAGTAAGGAATTTTAAAATTTATGATCGAAAATAAGTCATAGCATTTGTAAACACAAAAAACTAATACTTTTTTATAATTAATACTAACAATTTAATTTTTAAAATGCTTATACTACCCTTATAAGATGATGTGTAGCCATACAAATATTTATATCTTATTTTATATCATAAGTTATAATTATTTTTATTTCTTTCTTAATTTCGTGCCCAGGCAAACACCATAAGATAATTTGGGACGGAGGAAATAACACGTTATTTAACATTTTTTAGGTTATTTAAGTAAAGTTATTACAAGCAATTAGTAAGTATCTTGTAAGTGGTATGATTGTGCATACATTTTACATTAGTAGTACTGTACATATAACTTAAGAGCTCTATAAAGTAATTCAAATTCAACTAAACACACATATATAATAGTTAATGAACTTCATAAAATAATGATTTGCAATAATAATTAAAATAACATATCAGTATTTGACATTGTTTTTTTTTTTAAAGTATAAAAATTGGTATAGCCTACACGAACAATGCAACTTATTGTTCATTTATCTAGAGGAGGACAAGAACTTTAGAAAAGAAAATACTACACAAGTTATGCATTATTTGTTTCTTTTTATTGTAGTGTATTTTCTATATATAAATAAAAATATGTATTTATAATGACCGCGAAGAGTGAAAATTTTCGCGCCTTTTTCGTAAAACTCAAGTCAAGAAATTTTAATTGAAAGTAAACATAAACCCTTAATTTATTTTCCACATATTTACTCTTTCACGGCCCCATATTCCCATTTCGCCGTTGGTTTCCCTTTTATTCGGTAAAAAAAGCAAAAAAACTACCACTACAAGCATAGAATCCCCAATTCTTGTTGTTATCAATGGATTGAATTTGGAGAATTCTTGTTGCATTTGCTGGCCTTTTTCTGTTTCTTCTCAAACGGTAAGAATGTTTTTTAAAAAAATTTATTTTCCTTGTACTGTGTAACATTATAGTGTTAAATCTTTCTAGGTTTATCCTATTTTCCCTTATTTGCTTCATCAAAGGCACCAAAAAGGATGTCTTTCTATATAAAAAAAAATGTTCCTTCATTATTTGACATAAAGGTGTAGGTGATATAATTTTCCAAGAATTTATGTATTCCCTGAAAAATATTTTATTTAAATGGAGTAATGTGGTCAGTGAAGATCTGTAAGGCTGATCCAACTTGTTTGGATCCGAAGCCTAGTTGCCGTTGTTGTTTAAGTACAAAAATAGGTGACATATGTTAATTGTACAAGGCATGATAGAGTAGAGGTGGACCCATAATTTGAGTAGGACGTGGGCACTAATATCTTTATATATGCCAATTAGTAGTGACAAAGTTCAACGTGCAATTTCTTGCAAACTTAACGATTATGATAACTTATCATCAAAATACAAACTCCTAGTCGTTGTTGTCAAAGTTGACATATGTTGCTGCTTTGTCAAAAGTGATCGTTGGAAGGAAGGAGAAGAGTTCATATTTTTCAACTAGTGGAGAGAGGGGCTACACGTTGGCCCTTTTTGTTTTAAGGGAGAGGCTTGAAAACGAATAAAAAAAATAAGTTGACTTCTAAGTATCAAACTAAAATTGAATTCTAAAAAGTAAACCAATTGATTATGAAGTATAAATTATGGCTGGAATCAATAAAGTGAAACAAAAACATTAAAGATGCAGCTGGCAATTTTCGACCGAGGTCTCCAAGCATGTAGAGAGAGTTTAGCCATACACTCAACCAAAGCTACAATCCAGCCCTTTTTGTATTTTGGGGCACCAATAAATTATTTAAGGGGTCCTCTATGTATAGACCGATATATATATATATATATATATATATATATATATATATATATATATATATATATATATATATATATATGTTTTTGCTAAGGCTAACGAGTTTAGGTATCCCCTCTACCCTACATGTAGGTCTTCCCCTGTGATAGAGTACTGATCATAGGGTCTTTATGATTTTTTTATTTATCTTAAAGATTAACAATGTTGTGGAAATGTTGGCTAAAGCAAGAGAAGTTGAGATGCTTGTAAATGAAATTGACTTTTGCCTATAAGTAACTCAGAAGTGAATTAGGTCATATTTCCCCTTTTGGTGGAAGAAGAAAATGATTTCAACAATCCAAGGTAAGCAAATGCTATTGTTTGTGATACCAGACACATCCAAAATGCGTGATTGCTAGCATCTGCAAAATATGCTCTAATTTTGATAGGACCAAACCTATTGTTGTATGTGAAAGTAGACAAAACAAAAGAAAGAAAAATAAAAAAGAGATGAAAATATGATGTAAGCGCTTACATCGACATTCTTGTGATGTAAGCGCTTACCTCGACATTTTTATGATGTAAGCGCTTACCTCGGCAGAGTATTCAAATGCCTATAAATAAGGGTCTACATTTTCATTTGTAGATCATCACAAAACTTCTTCTTTCTCTCTTCAATTAATAAAGAGTTATTCTTTGTGTGGCCGTTGAGTAGGCAAAAATTGTCGAACCACGTAAATCTTGTCTTGTCTTGTCTTGTGCAATTTATTGCTTTTCTCTCTTAAATATTCTTTTCTTTCTATTAGCTTGATACGCTTCCCAACAACTGGCATCAGAGCATAGACAGTGTAATTCTGGTAGAAAAGTACAGTATTGGTGCAGGTACTATTCACAAGAATAGTGCGGCATTATTGATCATCGTTACTATTCACAAGAACTATTCACATAAATTGTTTTTGTGAAAAATGACATCGGAAGAAGGGAAGGTTAAGATTGACAAGTTCAATGACAAAGATTTTGGATTCTGGAAAATGCAAATAGAGGACTATTTGTACCAGAAAAAATTACACTTACCTCTGACCGAGGTGAAACCGGAGACTATGTCCAAAACGGATTGGGATCTATTAGATCGCCAAGCTCTTGGTGTGATTTGTTTGACGCTAACACGAAATGTGGCGTTTAACATCATTAACGAGAAGACCATTACAGGCCTGATGAAGGCGTTATCAAATATGTATGAGAAATCATCTACTTCAAATAAAGTCTATTTGATGCGTCGATTGTTCAACTTAAAAATGACAGAAGGTGGATCAGTCACGGAACATATCAATGAGTTTAATACAATATTAACTCAGTTGAGTTCTGTTAATATAACAATTGATGACGAAATCAGGGCGTTGATTCTACTATCATCTCTACCGGAGAGTTGGTCTGCAACAGTAACTGCAGTTAGCAGTTCATCAGGAAGTACCAAATTCAAATTGAATGATATTAGAGACTTGGTTCTAAACGAATATATTCGTCGAAGAGAATCAAGTGATTCCCCAGGATCTACTTTTAGTACCGATAGCAGGGGGAGAATTAACCAAAGAGGACAGAGTTATGGTCGTGGCAGATCAAAGTCAAGGAGAAGAGGATAATCCAAAAATCGCAAGGACATTACTTGTTGGAATTGCGATAAAAAGGGTCACTACAGTAGCCAGTGTATAGAACCAAAGAAGAAGAAGGAAGAAAATTCAGCAAATGTAATTGCTGAACAAGTCGGTGATGCACTAATTTGTTGTGCAGACAGTCCAGTCGAATCTTGGATTTTGGACTCAGGTGCATCCTTTCACTCTACATCATGCAAAGAATTATTGCATAATTATATTGCTGGAAAATTTGGGAAAGTTTATCTAGCAGACGGCGAACCTCTCGACATTGCCGGAAAAGGTGAAGTTCATATAAAGACTTCACAAGGCACGCTATGGAAATTGCAAAATGTACGACATGTTCCCGGCCTCAAGAAAAATCTAATATCTATGGGTCAGATTGACGATGAAGGATATACAACAACATTCGGCAACGGATCGTGGAAGATAACCAAAGGGAATTTGGTTATGGCACGAGGCTTCAAAAGGGGAACACTGTATGCAACTGCAATAGAAAGAGATACTATAGCAACAGTTGATCATGGTCGTGATACAACATTGTGGCACCGGAGGCTCGGACATATGAGTGAGAAGGGAATGAAGTTTTTGGCATCCAAAGAAAAGTTGCCAAACCTAAAACATGTTGAATTAGGTCTGTGCGAAGATTGCATTTACGGGAAACAAAAGAGAGTTAGTTTCTCAAAGGTGGGAAGGATGCCAAAGAAAGAGAAGCTGGAACTAGTGCATACAGATGTGTGGGGACTAGCTCCTGTAACTTCTCTAGGAGGCTCACGCTATTATGTCACCTTCATTGATGACTCCACAAGAAAGGTATGGGTTTATTTTCTGAAAAAATAAATCTGATGTGTTTATTACCTTTAAAAGATGGAAAGCTGAAGCTGAAAATCAGACAACTCTAAAGTTAAAATATCTTAAGTCTGACAATGGTGGAGAGTATGATAGCCAAGAGTTCAAAGCATTTTGCTTGGAGAATGGGATCAGAATGATCAAGACAGTTCCTAGAATACCGGAACAAAATGGTGTTGCTGAGAGGATGAACAGAACCCTGAATGAACGAGCCAGAAGTATGAGAATACATTTTGGATTGCCGAAGTATTTTTGGGCTGAGGCTGTTAACACGGCAGCTTACCTCATAAATAGGGGACCCTCTGTACCACTGAATTTTGAAATTCCCGAGGAGGTATGGACAGGAAAGAAGGTAACTCTCTCACATCTGAAATTTTTTGGTTGTGTTGCTTATGTGCATGTAAACTCTAATGATAAAGATAAGCTTGATCCTAAAGCCAAAAAATGTTTCTTTATTGGCTATGGTGATGATAATTTTGGTTATCGGTTTTGGGATGATCAGAATAGAAAGATTCTAAGACACAGGAATGTCACATTTAATGAAAATGTGATGTACAAGGACAAACTTGAAGTAGAACCAACCAGCACCAGCAAACAGACAATGTCTGAAACAGTTGAGTTAGAAGAAATCTCAGAAAATGAAATGGCTAGAGGGATTACAACTGATTCTGAAATTGAAGATGAAGAACCAGAAGCCGAATTTGAAGAAGAACTAGAAGCCGAACCCGGATCAGAACCGGAACCAAAGATAGAATCAAATGCAGAACCAAGTCTGGAATCAGGACCTGAATCAAATTCGGTTTCTGTTTCTCATGAACCTACATTGAGGAGATCTAAAAGAGTCACTAATGCTCCAGATAGGTTAACTCTCTCTCTTTTCACTATTTACTTCTTACTGATGCTGGAGAACCAGATCATTTTGTTGAAGCAATGTAGGTGATAGACTCTGATAAGTGGAAGCTAGCCATGAAAGAAGAGATGAATTCTCTTCAAAAGAATAAAACATGGATACTTACGGAGTTACCAAAAGGAAAGAAGGCATTGCAGAACAAGTGGGTGTACAGAGTCAAGGAAGAGCATGATGGTAAGAAGAGATACAAAGCATGATTAGTAGTAAAAGGCTTTCAGTAAAAGGAAGGAATTGAATACACCGAGATCTTCTCTCTTGTAGTCAAATTAACTACTATCAGGTTGGTGCTAAGTTCGTAGCTGCAGAAAATTTGCATTTGGAGCAGTTAGATGTTAAAACTGCTTTTTTGCATGGTGACCTTGAAGAAGACATCTACATGAAGCAACCTGAAGGTTTTCAAGTTTTTGGTAAAGAAAACCTTGTGTGTAAGTTGAAGAGTTTGTATGGTTTGAAATAAGCTCCCCGACAATGGAACAAGAAATTTGATGGATTCATGCATAAAAATGGTTTCATACGATGTGAGATGGACCATTGTTGTTATATAAAAAATCTTGATGAATCCTATATTATTTTATTGTTGTACGTTGATGATATGCTAGTTGCAGGATCTAGCATAAATGAGATCAATTTGGTGAAACAACAACTGGCAGGGGAGTTTGAAATTAAAGACTTAGGACCAGCTAAGCAAATGCTTGGGATGAGGATTAGCAGAAACAGGTCGGAAGGAACCTTAAAATTGTCTCAAGAAAAGTACATACAGAAGGTACTAAGCAGGTTCAGTCTTCATGATGCAAAGACCAGAAGCACTCCACTCGGAAGCTATCTAAATCTGTCAAAGGACCAATCACTTAAGACAGACGAAGAAAGGAAATACATATCCAAAGTTCCGTATGCTTCAGCAGTAGGAAGTTTGATGTATGCTATGGTTTGCACTAGACCTGACATAGCCCATGCTGTTGGAGTTGTCAGTAGATACATGTCAGATCCAGGAAAGGAGCATTGGGAAGGTGTAAAATGGATATTGCGATATCTCAAAGGCACCTCAGGTATGACACTTTGTTTTAAAAAGAGCAATATTATCTTACAAGGTTTTGCTGATGCAAATTTAGGCGGCGATCTGGATAGTCGAAAAAGTACCAAGGGCTACGTGTTCACCTTGGGTGGTACTGCTGTTAGTTGGATGTCCAAACTTTAGAAAAGTGTTGCTCTATCTACCACTGAAGCAGAGTACATGGCAATCTCAGAAGCTGGAAAAGAGATGATTTGGCTCAAGAATTTTCTTAAAGAGCTAGGTAAAGAGCAGGACAATTGTGAGCTTTTCAGCGATGGTCAGAGTGCAATTCATCTTGCCAAGAATCCAGTGTTTCATGCAAGATCGAAGCATATCCAGTTGAGGTATCATCATATCCGAGAGTTGATAAATGAAGGAACTTTTTCCCTACAGAAGATACCAGGATCAAAGAACCCGTCAGACATGTTGACCAAAGTTGTCGGTGTTGACAAACTGAGGCTGTGCACTGCCTCAGTTGGTCTTCAAGACTGATAGCGTGAAGGCGCCACCAGAGAATAGCAAATCTTTCTTTATTTTCTTTCTTGATGTAACATAGGTTTGAGGGGGAGATTGATAGGACCAAACCTATTGTTGTATGTGAAAGTAGACAAAACAAAAGAAAGAAAAATCAAAAAGAGATGAAAATATGATGTAAGCGCTTACATCGACATTCTTGTGATGTAAGCGCTTACATCGGCATTCTTATGATGTAAGCACTTACATCGGCATTCTTATGATGTAAGCGCTTATCTCGGCAGGGTATTCAAATGCCTATAAATAGGGGTCTACATTTTCATTTGTAGATCATCCCAAAATTTCTTCTTTCTCTCTTCAATTAATAAAGAGCTATTCTTTGTATGGCCGTGGAGTAGACAAAAATTGTCGAACCACGTAAATCTTGTCTTTGTCTTGTCTTGTGCAATTTATTGCTTTTCTCTCTTAAATATTTTTTTCTTTCTATTAGCTTGATACGCTTCCCAACATTTGGCTTGTTCAGGTTCGTACTGCGTATTAGTATTATAGGTGATGATCGTTTGAGCTACAGCTTTAGGCTGCAAGTAAATTTTAAATTCAAGTCTTATTCAGTCTAGAATAGCATATCATATTTGCTAGTTGTTTGCCATGCCTGTATCTATCAGGTCTGTTCGAGTTTGAAAACTGATTCATTGTTTTGTTCCTAGACTGACAATGGAGGAGAGCCACATAGACAAAAGACTTGTTGTTACTGCAGCGGTGGATGTCATCTCTGGAAATGCTGACCTTTTATCTGAGATTCTACTCCGTTTGCCTGCAAGATCTCTCATCAAGTTCAGTCTAGTATGCAAACTTTGGTTCTCAATCATTAGCAGTATGCAATTTAGGGTTAGTCATTGTCGTACTCTTGCGTTTTCTAGTGCTCCAACCCCATCTGGGATCTACTTTTACAATTGCCTAACCAATCTCCAAAAAGTTGAATCCCTTCCACTCACAGATAATGTAACTAGCCTAACTCCTCTTCAATTCCTTGAAGTGGCTGCAAATAGGAGATGGGATCAAGGTTACACAGTCTTGCAATGGCTTGTTGATGTGTGTGATCTCCACCAAAATTGAAGTATCTGAACTCAAACTTGGTATCGTTTACAATCCTGCAAAGAATGAGTATCATAAATTGCCGACCCCTATGTCATGTATTATGAAGTGGTTTATGGATATAGTTTGATATTTGATCCTTCAGAACCATCCTATTACAAAGCTTTGTGTATTAAGCATTTGGGTACTACTTTTAAGGGTCACTTTTTTGGCACTTCAGATTATGAAGTGAGTGTGTATGTGCCAGGTAATAAGTCATGGACGTCTTGTTGTTGTTTCTCTCCACCTTATGGTATGCGCTTTGATAGTGGAGTCTTTTGGAATGGTGGAATTCACTGGATTGGTGAATACTCCTCCGTTTACTTTGATGCTAAATCAGAGGAAGTCGTTGTGAAAAATATGCCACCAAGACCTCAGGGATATTGTAGCGAAAAGATTAGGTATTTTGGGGAATGGGGTGGCCATTTGCAACTTATTCAGGTTCAAAGCCTATATGCTAAGAAATTTAATGTGCTTGAGTTAGACAAAGATACCTGGAAGTGGTCAGTAAAGTATCGTGTTCATCTTGCTCGGTTAATTTCAGCATTTCCTGAGATAGTTAAGCAGACATCATATGGCGCACAATATGCATTTTCCATTTTGTCTGTGATTCGAGGAGAGAGTGAAGAAGATTCAGTCCTTCTGCTAACTATTCCCGGAAAGGTGGTCGCCTACAACTTAGTGCTTAAAACTGCTAAAGTAGTCCGCGAGTTGCCTGGTGAAATAGGTGATACTTTACGTTTTAATCATGTTTGTGCTTATCAGTATGCTGAAAGTTTGATTCCGGTTAAAGATTGGACTATTCATCCAAAATAGTGCTCGTAACAGCAGCTTTCGAGGACTTATCTTTCCTCTTTTGAGTTTCTTCTGGAAAAGGTTATCTCTTCGGCACTTCATGTGAAGACTTCTTCAAAGATGCTTGAAAACCTTAATATCAGCTCTTAGCTTTCAATTTTTTTACTATCATGTTATCATTTCAGTAATAGAATTAGATTTTCATCTTCCTACTTCAGTAATGTCACAATATATTTTGTGGGCAACTATCTGCTACTCTTTGGTTGTTTGGTAGTTACGAGTGGGTGGAATTTGAATCCACAAGCTGAACATAACAGCAAGCAGTGGCATATAGTCTGGTTTATCATTCCACTGCCTTGTTCGCTGCATCTCTAAGTTTTAATTTTCTTTTATAAACATAAATTTCCTTAAACTAGTAACAAGGTACTGCAAAAAGTGCCATACTGTAACTACATTTTGTCAACTTACATCTCTAGTTTCATATTTGAAGGGAGCCTTTGAGCAACGGTAAAATTGTCTCTGTGTTGACTTATAGGTCACGGGTCTCGAACCTGGTTAGAATGAAGAATAGTTTGTGCACTAGGCTAACCTACATCTCTAGTCTCATAGAATCCAAAAAATCAAAAACAAGATCCAGAAAAAGCTGGCTGCTTCTTCTGATTGGCTCCCAAGTTATGTTAACAGCGGAGGAGTGAGAAATTTCTACTAAGGGTATTAATAAAAAAAATACTAGATGGTTACACTTGGAATTTGAACTTGTGTGTCACGACCCAAAACCCAGACCTGATCGTGATGACGTCTTTCGTGAAGACAAGGCCAGCCGACACAACACCCTTTTTAACCCTTTAATCATTAAGAGTCATTTTTAAGCCTTTAATTACACAAATATTTCATAATATAAGTCTGAATGAACAGTGCGAAAATGACATACAAGCCTGACATTGGAGTGTCACTAGTCATGAGCATCTACTACAACTGTCTAACCGCATCAAGACCAATATGGTCGGGAAAAAGTCACAATTTATATATAAGAAAGAATAAAGAGGGAGAAAACAGAGCCGCGGTCGCCAGACAACTATCTTGCTAACTCCGATGAAACTGCCACCAAGCTCAGAAATACCTGAATCTGCACACAAGGTGCATGGAGTAATATGAGTACTCCAACCCAGTAAGTAATAAAAGTAAATAAAGTCTGAGCAGTAAGAAATCACATATACCACATCATGGCACCACAGAGGATACCGCATGTCTCCAAAGACAGGATACAAATCAAATCACTTCGTTAAACTTTCATCCTCAGAAATATCCTTTGAAAAATATCTTTCTAACCTTCCCCATAGAGGTTTCATGAAATATATATATATATATATATATATATATATATATATATATATATATATATATATATATATATATATGTGAAAGTGGTAAAAATCATAATCGGGCCCATAGAGGTTTCTTACTCGAATGATTTCTAAAAATAACTTCATCTTTTTTCGCCGATTTTTCAAACTTATTTAGAAATTGAAATTTAATTTATATTATGTAAATATGACTTCTTGAACATCTTAAAGTGCATTTGTAAGGACATTTTGTATTGTATATCATGTGAATTTTGTTGTTAAGAGTGAGATGGAAAATATGTGGGCACGAGGTGCCATATGTGCTGAAAGTTCGAAAGTTGAGATTATGATATGAGAAATCGAGGATTGAAATGATCGGGATGATGTATTAAACATGATGTGATTGATTGAGTTGACATTGTTTTCTTTAATTGGATACATTCTTACTTGTCTCCATCTTTATTACGTCAGTTTTGAATTGCTTGGGTTATCTGGTTTATTTGGTTTTCGTTCGTTGCTATTCGTGTTCTCCCTTATTGTTTATACTGTTTGTACTTGGATTTTCTCTCCGCAGTTGATATTGCTTCGTTATCTTTATCTTGATGTTTTATTATCATATCTTGTTCATTTCATTTGACCAGTAGGTGTCTTGACTCTTCCTCGTCACTACCCCACCGAGGTTAATCTTGATACTTACTGGGCACCACTGTGGTGTGCTCATACTACACTTCTGTATATTTTTGTGTACAGATCCAGGTGGATTGATAGTAGTTGTGCGGGTTATCGCGGTGGAGACTAAAGGTAAACCTGCTACAACGTTCGCAGGTCTCGAAGTCACCTTCATTTGTATTTACTTCTATTTGCTCCGTTGTTTCGGGGCAGTGATGTATTATTTTGTGAAATTACTCTTAGATAGGCTTGTGACTTGTACCACCGGTTTTGGAAATTTTGATTTATTCAGAGTTGGTTACTTTAAAGTTAGTAAGCATCAATGTTATTTCAGTTTATGTTAGGCTTACATAGTTTAGAGACTAGGTGCTATCATGACTCATTCGTAAGGATTTTTGGGTCGTGATAAGTTGGTATCAGAACTCCAGGTTCATGGCTGCTATGAGTCACAAGCAGGTTTAGTAGAGTCTTGCGGATCGGTACAGAGACGTCTGTACTTATCTTCGAGAGGCTACAGAACTGTTAGGAAATTCCTTTTTGTTTCATTCCTTATCGTGCGATATTGATTCAGCTCGAAGTATATAACTTATGTTCCTTTACATCCACTCGTGTATAATATTATGCTCTCAGCATTCGCCATACGTCGGTGGTTCGTGATGCTACCAACGGACTACGAAGGAGTCAGGGATGCTCAGACATTGTCTCAACATGTTGTTCAAACTGAAGACCTAGAGGTATTGAGAGACAATTCTGTTGTTCGTATGGAGGCACAACGGTTTCCGACATCTGGTTGATGAGTGCGAGCTGGGAAGGTTTAATTGGTTGACTAGTCGTCATAGTTTTTGGCAAAGCCACGAGGTGGGTATTGATTGGGAGTAGTTGGCGGCATTGGAGTACTGTGTGATTTGTGTTGTACGAGCTGTGAAGAGTAGTTTTGTGGATTATCAAACGTTGTTTCCCATGGCTTTGTCCAAGTGGAGGAGTCCAATAGCGGCATTCAAATTGCAGAGTCAGACTTATATCAGTTTGGGCTGGAGGCATGTATATATGTAATATTGGTGAATTCCCGGATTTTGCATTTGTCCAAGGATCGAGATTTTGCATGAGATGATATTGGAGCTTGCAATATTTCTACGCCAATAATGGATCTACATTTCAGCATCAAGGTAAGTCGGAGGAACAACTTCAGATTCATAGAATGTCTATTCAGCGTAGGTGTCGTGGTTGTGGCATGACGGGGTGCTTCAGAGGAAATGCAGTGGTTTATGAGCTTCTGACTACGTGGTTCGTGTTGGGATTATCTGTATTTGGGACTTTGATTGGGATTATTGCATATCGACTATCCGAAGAAATGAGTCAGCTCTGTGGTGTTGGGTCAGCATAGCGATAAAGTGATTGGTCCTTGAAATAGGAATTTTCTTCTGGCATTTGAGGCAGCACTTTGGGATTGGGCTGTTGGTGTGACTTGGTCGAGTTGGGGAGGTACGGTCCTGATGTCTTAACTGCGTGCGGGCAGATCTCGGAGGGGTTCTCGGTGGTTTGGCAACGGCTTGAGTTGGCTGTCTTCTATGAGCGTAAGGAATATGCGGTAAATTGCGGTTTCTCCTGGATCAGTGATTGGAATTAATAGAGGGTGGCATTGTTAGCCACCATATGTGAAGAGTGTGCATTTTTGGAAAGAGCCTTAAGTTTTGGTTTGCAGTGCATGGCTGGTAGCATGGTGATTACTCGGTTCTGAGGCTTTTGAGGTTCATGTTTTGTTGCGCGGTCGGAATCTTATATGGGTGCTTAGACAGGATGATGGAAGGTGAGTGATGTATCAGCCATTTGATCTGCATAGTTGAGTCCGGGTATGGAATCTTTAGTATTCCTGAGGTTTTGGGACTAGGTGTCCCCGTATGTGGGCTATTTCTTGTTAGTGGATTGTGAAGAAATATTGAGAATGGGGTAATTAATGGCATGTATTATCGATAGGTTGCTGTTGATTTTTCGAAGAATATTTACCTACTTGGGAAGGATCCGGATTTGGTTTGGGCCTATTTGGAAGGTCAGCGAGAATATGTAATATTTATTAGGTCGACTTTGTGTGCTCCTGTGGATTGTCATCATGGTTATGTTATCAGGCAGAGTGAATACTATTTGCGCCCCTAGTCTATGTTATGTGCTACTCTTCTATGTTGTGTTAGGCAGTGAGGTTGTATGATTATTTCCCCCGCATGTTATAATTCTGTTCAGGCCTTATGGAGATACGGGTGAGATAGCCCTCGTGATGTTGATTTGCTCATTGCACCTTATATGTGCTTGCTTCTCTCCTATTTTATTACTTATATTCATTGTTCCCACAGTTATACTTGAGCAAAAATGTTGTGCTTGATATCAGTATTCATATGATCAGTGGACCCGAGCATCTTGGCTTGATGAGTATTTGGGAGCGGGCTACACGCCGCAGCGGATGTTATATGAGATACCATTTCCTAGTGTTTATTTCGGGTTCTGCTTTTTTCTCTATGGAACAATTTTATGAAAACTATATTTTTGTTGTTGCACATGTTACAATTGTTAGAAAATTCTTCCACTTTGATTTTTCTTATTTGTGTTACGTAATTGAGTTATTGCTGGTTCAATGTACGAGCTGTGTAATGTAAGAATTTGTGTGTTTCCATGATGAGTCATCAGTTGGGCTGCCAACAGCAGAAACCAAGGCTGGGGCATGTCTATCCAAGCTAGTGTAACAAACAGCATACTCCGAGACAGTCATAGTACCCTAGCGCAAATGCTCAAACTTTGCGCACCATGCATCCTTGAGGCTCTGAGGAACATACTCTCTCAAGAACATATCTGAAAACTGAGTCCAAGTCAGGGAAGCTGCCTCATCCAGGTTGTCTAACTCATAGGTATGCCACTACTAATAGGCGGCTCCTCGAAGCTGGAAGGTAGTGAAAGAAACCCCACTCGATCCTGATATACCCATGGTACGGAAGATACGGTAGCACTCATCTAGAAATCCTAGAGCATCATCTGATGCTAGACCACTGAATATAGGAGGCTTGTACTTTTTGAACCTCTCAAGCCTCAGTTGCTCATCCTCGGAAGTCGTTGCCCTGTCCTCGGGCTAATCTGGGGCTGCAGGCTGTACATGAATAATCTTTGGGACCTGATCAACATGCACTTGCTGCTCAGGGGTGCTGGCGGCGGGAGTCTGTACTCCTCCTTTGGTCTGAGATGTGGCTGCAGCAAGGGGAAGCAACCCTGCCTGAGCCAGAGTGGTGTACATGCTCATGAACTGTGCAAGAGTCTCCTGGAGAGCAGGAGTAGTAGTAGCAGTAGGCGTATCAGGTGCCTGGACTCCTGCTGGAACTGATGGTGGCTCCTCGGTGGCAGCTCGCACGGGTGCTCTGGCTGCACCACATGCGTGTCCTCGGCCTCTACCCTGGCCCCGGCCTCTGACGGCTCCAGTAGGAGGAGCGGGTGCCTGATCATCTCTGGTAGCACGTGTCCTCACCATCTGTGAGAGAATAGAAGACAAAAGTTTAGAATTGTGATATCAAAAATCTCGCACGACAAGGAAATCAAATGAAGTGGAAATTTACCTAACAGTTACATAGCATCTCGTAGATAAGTACATACGTCTCCGTACCGATCTGCGAGACTCTAATAAATCGGCTTATGATTCATGACTCCTATGAACCTAGAGCTCTGATACCAACTTGTCACGACCCATGTTCTCCCTCTATGAACTGTCGTGACGGCACCTAGTCTCTACGACTAGGTGAGCCTAACAATTGCGGAAAACGAACCAAAATACAGAAAAACTAATAAAACTGAAGATAAACAAATATAGAAGTGTTTAAGATGCCACTCGGCATATACCAATACAAGATCTCAAAAACTGAACAATTCCCAAAACCCGGAATCTCATGAAATCACAAACTCTGAATACTACATTGTACTCTAACTCCAGAATGTCTAAATCAAGATAAATATAGAAGGGCTAAAATTATAAGAGAGAATGAAAAGGGACTCCTCGGTCTGCGAACGCGACAGATATACCTTGAAGTCTCTGGAGGATCGCCTCGCCTCAAAGGTAGTGGGACTGAGTCGAAGTACCCGGATCTGCACATGAAAAACATGCGCAGAAAGGGCATGAGTACACCACAGCGGTACTAAGTAAGTACCAAGCCTAACCTTGGTCGAGTAGTGATGAGGAAGGTCAGGGCCCTACTAATTATAGCTGAAAAACGAGATAAAGCAGTATAGAATACGACACTATAATTAAATGCTAATAATTAGAAGTAACACAGGATAATAAGAATAACAACAACTATAACGAAGACAAAATAATCACAAAAGGAATACCGCTTGTAAGCACGTGATTTTACCCTATGAGAGAATTACTCCCAAAAATTCAAAATAAAATAATTTTCCTTTGTGTGCAATTTTTGTGTTCTTCGTGGCATTTCTGTGTAATTATTTGCATTTTTTCTATGCATGTTTATTTGTTAGATTAAATATAAAAAAATAAAATATGTCACATTTTCGTTTAGTATTTATTTAAGTTTGTTTTACAAAAATGAGAAAATCATAAAAAAAAAAAAAATAATAATAATGTACGTTGCATTTTAGCATTTAACATCTAAATTGTGCGATTTTATCGTTAATTGCTATTTAAATATGCGATAATAGTTATTTGGAATTATTTAGTATTTTTGATAAGTTAATTTAGTTTATAACTTAATTTAGAATTTTAGTTTTATTAGTTAGAAAGTAGAAGAAAATAGAGCAAAAAATATAAAGAGAATCGGAATTGGGCTCTTCTTCAAATTCAAGCCACAGGCCCAAAAAAATACCCAACATTCCCTAAGACCCGGTCCATTTCAAACCGGGTCAACCCGGTCCATAACCCCAAAAACCCACCCCCATCTTCCCATTTTTCATTTTCCACTCCAAAAAACCCTAAAACTAAACCTACACTACCCACTCCCCTCTCTTTCTCTTCATCTTCTCAAAACGTCCGAGCTCCAACCATGGCTTCCCTTCTCCCCCACCTCTTCTCCTTCAACACACACACACATGCACAGCATGAACTCCTGCTCCTGCACATCCAAACAGCCACCCCTCGCTGCGTCTTCTTCTTCCTCGACTCAACTTATCGACCACGATAACTACAGCTGCCATGGCTGCCCCCCTCCTCTCGTGGCTTCATCGTCCTCACGACAATCCAACAGCAACCAGCCATACTCACGTCGAAATCATCCAAACAACCAACGACATCCATCACTGTTGCCTGTTGCTGCTGCTCCGCCGCTGCTGCGTCTGCTGCTGCTGCTCCGCCACTGCTGCGTATGCTGCTGCCCGTCAATGATGTTGCTACGCCACTGCTGCGTTTGCTGCTCCTTCTGATACTTCGTCGTCGTCTCCTTCAGTCGAACGACCCATCGTCGACACTGCCCAGTCGACCTCCAGCTCCGTCATCGTCACGACCATCATCACCCATAACCCCATTGTTTCAATCTTCGTTTTCTTCATCGCCATCAAACCAGCCATGAACGACCACAACTTCATCTTCTGCTTCTTCCAGCTTCGTCGTTGCTGCTGCGTTCTTGTTTTCATCATCGTCGTTGTGTCCTCTTCAAACGACGCCAAACTATCTTCTTCGTCGTCGCTTCGATCCGGTTAGTAGGTTTGAGTTTCATTTTGCCCGTATTTTTGTTTTGATATTCTCGGATCTTAAATCGATAAATGTTCTATTCTTGTTTTGTTCATGTTTTATCGTTGAATTAATTTTTTAGTTTGTTCATGTGTTTTGTTGATTTAATTTTTAGATTCAAATGGAAATTTAATTAATTGTTTTTCAGTTTATTTCGTGTTAATTTTATTTATTTTTGTAAAAAGGAATTGTTAGTTTAATTTTAATATTGTTAGATTTAGTTTAAATCGCTTGAATTCGTTGTTTGTTGTTTAATATAGATTTAATTCGTGTTCATTTTTATTTGAAGTTCGTTTTTAATTCAGTGATTTAATGTGAAGTTATGTTTTGGTTTTTATTTTTTTTTAAATCAATGTATCTTTGTTATAATTTTGTTGGAATTAATTTTAAAAGATCAATTGATTATTTGAAGTTTAGTGATTTGAATATGTTTATTTATTTTGTTTAAGCCTAATTCGAGTTTAATTCGAATTTGAATAAAACTTGCTTGTTATTGTTGTTGAATCTTTTCATTTATGTCCATACTTTGTTTGATTGTTCTTGAATCCGAAATTAGTATAAGTTTGATCTTCTTGTTTGTTGTTTATCATTTTTGATTATTTCTTCAGTTTGTTTCATGATCTTGTTTAGTTTTAATATAGAAATTGTTGGTTGTAATGTTGTTAGATTTAATTTTAAGTTCAAATGATTATTGAATTTAGAAATCTGAATATACTTGTTTGTTGTTGTTGTTGTTGAATCTGAAAGTAGGTTTGTTTGTTGTTAAAAAATATTGTTCAATCAAAATAATTTTTTGTTTCTTTGTTGTTCATCATTTAGTTTGAATTTGTTGTTGAAAATTGTTTAGAAATTGGTTGTATTTGCTGTATTTTGGTTGGAATTGATTAGGTGAATTGGTTATAGCTGATGGGGGTAGTTTGGTAATTTGCAGTACGTTTAGGGTAAATTGGTAATTTCAGTAAGGTCAAAGGGGTATATTTAGAATTAAAATTCTGAACAATTGTTTATTTTGAGTGCTCTGTCCATTAAAATTAAATAATTTGTTAATAATATTAAAATAATGTAGGCATGGGGGACAAGACATAGTAGGATTGCGGGGCTCAAGAAAAGTTTGTTTAAATAAATAATAATTGTATTTTTTAACTAGTAGTGGGTTTGGTAGGAGAAAGTGGTTGTTTTATTAATTGATTAAAGGGTTTGGGATGAGAAATAAAATGATGAAACTTGATCAGATTTTAGAGGGGGGACAGAATACAGAAGAAAGACAATAAATTTTAAGAGAGAAAAAAAATTCCGAAAATATTAAGACTTCAGAAAATAAAAAGAAAAACATTCTGGAAATTCAAAAGAAGAATAGTATACACCTGATATACAATCCAAATATTCTGATATACGGATTCAGAAATTAAGGGTTAAACACTAACTAGTCTTTCAAAATCTGAAAAGATTCCCTTTGCTTCTGTCCGTTGATTGTTGTTGGTGTTTCTGGATTTTTGTCTTGATTTTAAAATCTGTCACTAAGTTTCTCGTTGCTGGTTGTTACTGGTTGCTGGGGTTGCTGTTGTTGTATGCCACTGAATTTCTGCTGATCTCCTTTTTCTTTTGCTTCCAATATCAGGTACACAACTGACACGCTGATTATTGTAAACTGAAATAGGAAGCATAAATACGAAAATGAAGAGTTGAAGTTCTAAATTTATTTTAATTATATTCTGAATTTTATTTGTATATATAAATTATTTAGCTTACAAAAATCAGAATCATGTAGCTATTTAATATATACAGTGGAACATCTGACGATAGCTTAACGGATGAACTATCTATATATATTGCCTAAAAATAAATAAATGGTGTAGTAACTCCGTCTAGTTAAAAATTAAACGAATAGACCATTTCGGAATTTGTAGGAATATTGTTTAGTTAAATAATATTGGTTAATTCAGCATGTAAATGATTTAGGATTAAAATTAGATTGCTAAGTTTTTTTTTAATTTGACAAACTGAGAACATGCCTAGTATAATGTAACTAGGTAGTAACATGTGAATAAGACGACCCAGGTCTAGTTTTATGCCATACACGTTGGGCCTGGGCCCGCATTGGCAACGGACTGCCCTGCTTGCATCATTTTCAGAATTTATGAATCATATTCGAAACCCAACTATAACAACTCAAGCATGTAAATAAATTAAGACTTTTTCTCTTTCATTTTATAGAGACAATTTTAATAGAAAAAATGTAGGCACTCTAGGATTATCCTTTTAAAATAAATGAGATGAGCCTCGCCCAATAAAACGCACAAATTGCGGGCCCTCGATAAATGTTTAATTAAAATTACTTAGACTTCGGGATGAGCCGTTTAGCAAAATTCCACGGCCTTACCCAGAAATAATAATACGCTAATTGCTTTAGGCGCGCATTTTAATAATCTTACCTTCTTAAACTCGGGTGTGCATTTCATGCGACCCAAATCCAAATCCCAAAACATTGAATAAAAATGTGTTCTGGATTGCGGGTGCATTTCATGTGACGCAATCCAAAGACATATTTTTTTAAACGATGTTCACATTCTTTTGAAATATAATAATAAAAACGGCTAAGGGATAAAATTTGCACATAAGTTTATAATATGTATTATATCAGATAATCAAGCCGAATATAACAGTTGAGCGACCGTGCTAGAACCATGGAACTCGGGAATGCCTAACACCTTTTCCCGGGTTAACAGAATTCCTTATCCGGATTTCTGGTTCGCAGACTGTAATACAGAGTAATTCTTTTCCTCGATTCGGGATTAAATTGGTGACTTGGGACACCCTAAATCTCCCAAGTGGCGACTCTGAAATAAATAAACAAATCCCGTTTCGATTGTCCTTTAATTGGAAAAAACTCCTTGTACCCTCGCGAGGGCGGAAAAAGGAGGTGTGACAGCGCTCAGCAGAGAGATAACAACCTGGGATCTCTCAATATCCCGAGGATCTCTTAGTATCATCAATATGTGTGTTGGGGATCTCTCAGTATCCCGAGGATCTCTTAGTATCCTCAATATATATGCTGGAGATCTCTTGGTATCCCAAGGATCTCCTAGTATCCTCAATATACGTGTTGGGGATCTCTCGGTATCCCGCACCACAGTCCAAATCAATATATGTGCAGGGGATCTCCCGGGATATCGTCCCGTAGTCCCAAAGTAAATACACAGCAGCAACACGAAGAATACTCAATTAAACTCAATTTCATACCAAGGTAAAACAGGTATTTCTAGCCTAGCATGCTACACATAATCTAAATAAGGCAGTTTGAGCAAGTAAAACAATAAAGTCAATTAGGCATGCTTCCCTAAGCTAACAACATGCTTAAAATGCAAGTAGTATAAACAGGAAAGGAAACACAATTAAAGGTACTTAATGAAAATAGGATTTTCAATAATTAGCACAAATATGCACTCGTCACCTCACGTACAAGGCATTTCAAATATCAACAATACCAAATCCTAAGGGAGGTTCTCCCACACAAGGTTAGGCAAGCCACTTACCTCGAACCGACTCAATCAACCTGAAACCACGTTCTTGCCACGAGTACTCGACTCTAAATGGCTCAAATCTATTCAATTCAATTGCATAATGTAAATATAACTTCAAGTAACTAATTCCACAAATAAATTCTAAGCTAATACGCGAAATTAGGTAAAATGACCAAAATGCCCCCGGGCTCACGCCTCGGAATCGGGTAAAAGTTACGGATTATGAACTCTCATTCACTTACGAGTCTAACAATATCAAAATTATCCAAATCCAATATCAAATCCCCAATCAAAACTCAAAAATTAAGTCTAAGAACTTTTCCAAATTTTCCCCTAATTTCTCACCCCAAATCCGAAATTAGATGATGAATTCACATTTAAATTAATGGGTTATAAGTGAAAATGAGTTAGGAATCATTACCCAATCGAAATCTCTGAAAATCCCTCGAAATCTCGCTCAAATCCGAGCTCCCAAGCTCTAGTTTTGATAAAAATGGCTAAACCCTCGACTTTGAAATTTTATATTCTACCCAGATAAATCCTTCTTCGCGAATGCGGAAGGATCCTCATGTTCGCGAAGCACAACTTCGCTTGGTCCAGTTTTCCTTCATCGCGAACGCGATGTACCTGTCGCGAACGCGGTGACCATCTTCCCCCTCCTACTCGAACGCGGGACCATCTTTGTGGACGCGTAGGTATAAGACCTCACAGCCACGCGGACGCGGGAACAACTTCGCGAACGCGAAGCGTTAAACCTCCACCAACCCCAGCTCTTCTTCTCGAACGCGAGACTCCACTCGCGAACGCGAAGAAGGAAACCAGAATTGACATATTGCAATTTTTCTGCAATTTTTAAGTCCCAAAAATGACCCGTTGAGCATCCGAAACATACCCGAGACCCCGGGACCTCAACCAAACATGTCAACCAATCCTAAAACATCATTCAAACTTGTTCCAACTTTCGGAACGCTTAAAACAAATATCAAAACACCAATTTAATATCGGATTCAAGCCTAAGAACTCCAAAAACTCTCAAATTACACTTTCGATCAAAAAGTCTATCAAACCTTGTCCGAATGACCTGAAATTTTGCAAGCATGTCACATTCAACACCACAAAGCTACTCCAACTTTCAAAATTTCATTCCGAACCCGATATCAAAATCGCACTATCGAATCGGAAACTTCAAAAATTCAACTTTCGACATTTCAAGCCCAAATAAGCTACGGACCTCCAAAACACAATCCGAACACGCCCCTAAGCCCAAAATCACCAACAGAGCTAACGGAACCGACGGAATTCCATTCTGAGGCTTTCTTCACACTGGTACGAGTAGGATCCAAATTCTAAAACTTAAGCTCTCCTTTAGGGACTAAGTGTCCCAAAACTCTTCGAAACTCAAAACCAAACATCCCGGGAAATCAAAATAGCATAAACAAACACGGGGAAAACAGTTAATAGGGGATCAAGGCGTTAATTATTAAAACGACCGGTCGGGTCGTTACAGTAGGTAGATAAAAAAATAAATTATATGTATATATACTATGTATTGACTCGCCTTAATTTCCTGATATGTTTACTTTTATATATTTTGACACCCCTTAACGAAAATTCTGACTCCGCGCCACTACATAGAAGGGCACATGTTTGATCTTCACTGCCAAAATCATACTCAGATAACTAGAGACATCTCAATCTGGTGAGGCGCGTGGGAAGACTCTCTGCTCCAGTACCAGAAGCAAAAGACTACACAACCAAAAACTACACCAATTTCAATTTCATTGCTTTATCTTGTCTGTTCAGTGAAACTTGTTGTGATTCAATTGCAAATATTTTCAGTTTCTGGCAGTCCATGAAAGGACCCAATTTAAGGGTGACAGTGCCCCAGCTATATAAATAAAAAAAAATTGGGGAATATGTATTGAAGAAACGAAGATCACTGCACTGCTCAAAATGCAGTATCTCAAGGTTTGGCATCCAGAGGGAAGAATTTGCAACGTCTAATTCGAAGGCAACTCGCTTAAGTTGAATCCATTTGAGCATGTGGAAACCCCTAAAACCGCATGGTGGCCTGAAAATGCAGTTTGACAGGACAAAACTGTCAAATTGTAAGAATTCCTCGAGCTCGTTATTGGAGGAAAGTTCTAGAAACGGTTTCTGTTATTGAAAAGAAATGAGCGAATTTGCAAGTCTAAGCTCTGCACTCTCATACACAGCCGCCGATATATATATATACAAGAAGAAAAGACTAAAGTACCCTTAATTTACATACAACAACTAACAACCTTCTCAACTAACTAACTACCCACGTGACTCTCACATGATTGTATCATAACAAAAACGTTCTAGTCTCACACCATACACATATGAAGGCAATTTATAAGGAGCATTGCCATTGTTTTGATTCTGAAGAGTGAGATTCACGAGACCATTCCTTGACAAAAATAGCATCCATCGATCGACAACTGAGTGCTGAGAAGAAGGTATTATCGATATATCCAGGAAGAAGGTCTTAATGGCTCCATGGTGTTGGAACAGAATTGTACTAATGATGTCTGATGGTGTTCTCTTTGTGCAAAACTGTGCATCAAACACGAGTTTCGGGTTTGAGGCCCAAACATATCTCAATGCTCTATGCAAAACACTCATTTTTGCAGCATCCTCAATAGACATGTGATCCTGAATCTGGTGTATGACATTAATAGGAAGATCTGTAAGCCAATTGAGTTTGTCCCCTCCAACTGTAAGTCTCTGTCGGATATCCGTCATCGCCGTTCTGACTTCTGATAATTTGAATGGGAACTTAAAACATGCTGCATATAACGTAATTCTAGATTATAGTCAAGAAAGTAGTGTCATACTTTAAGACGCTTGACATCAATCGAAACCCATGTCACCTCATGTCTATCACAATAAAACCATGGGTATTCAATGCGATGTTGCACGGGATCGGGATGTCGTACCCGTATCGGATCCTCAAAAAATATACTATTTTTAGAGGATCCGACACGCATACGATAATATTTTTGGAGAGTCTGAGCTGTTGCGGAAGCCAAATGTATATAGTGTGAATGAGTCACAACTACTGTACCAAAAATTATGATAGCCACCAAATGATAAATAAGATAATAAGACAACAATAAAAGAACACCAAAATTTACGAGGTTCGGCCAATTTTGCCTACTTCCTCGGACACAACCAATATTTTATTCCACTCCAAAAATACAAGTGAAATAATACTAAAGAGAGAAGATACAAATGTCTTAAGAAGATAAGAAGGCAAATGAGAGGTGTGTCTAAATCCTAAACATTAGGCCTCCTTTTATAGGGAAAAATTCCCTACCAAATGGCTAAACCACCGATGTGGGATTTGCCAAATTCAACAAATCTCCACCTTGGCAAAATTCCACATCTTCAATTTTCTCTCAATAACAAATTTTGGTTGTGTCTTCATCTTAAATCTTCAGTGTTCAACAATGTTGATCAAATCCAAACAATGTTGAAACTTGACCGCAGTCACCACTTTTGTTAGCATATCAGCAGGATTCTCTGTAGTATGAATTTTCTTCACCATGACTCCACCTTCTTCTATGATTTCTCATATGAAATGATATCGAACATCAATGTGTTTCGTCCTTGCATGATAAACTTGGTTCTTCGCTAATTGAATAGCACTTTGACTATCACAAAAAATTGTGATACTTTTTTGTTCAACACCAAGCTCTTTTAGCAACCCTTGAAGCCAAATTGCCTCTTTCACAGCCTCTGTAATAGCCATGTACTCTGCCTCTATTGTAGGCAAAGCAACTGTTGACTGCAAAGTAGACTTCCAACTAACCGGTGCCTTTGCAAAAGTAAACACATAACCAGTAGTTGATCTTCGTTTGTCCAGATCACCCGCAAAATCCGAATCACAATATCCAATTACAGACTGATTGTCTTCCTGCTCAAAAACTAACCCAGCATCTACAGTATTATGAATATACCGTAGAATCCACTTCATAGCTTGCCAATGCTCCTTTCCTGGATTATGCATATATCTGCTAATAACTCCAACAACTTGTGAAATGTCAGATCTCGTACAGACCATTGCATACATCAAGCTACCAACAACATTTGCGTATGGTACCTTTGACATATACTCTCGTTCAGCTTCATCTTTTGGCGATATAGTAGTACTTAGCTTAAAATGGGGAGCAAGTGGAGTACTAACTGGCTTAGTCTTTTCATCTATGCCAAAACATTGTAGTACTCTTTTCAAATATTCTTTCTAAGATAAACAGAGTTTCTTTGAACGCCTATCTCTTATTATCTCCATGCCAAGAATTTTCTTTGCCTCACCCAGATCCTTCATCTCGAACTCCTTCTTCAGTTGAATCTTCAACTTATCAATTTCTTCCAAATTCTTGGAAGCTATCAACATATCATCAACATATAGGAGAAGATATACAAAGGAACCATCTTTAAGCTTGTGCAAATACACACAATGATCGTATTTGCTTCTCTTGTACCCTTGCCGCAACATAAACTCGTCAAATCGCTTGTACCATTGTCTAGAAGATTGTTTCAATCCGTACAATGATTTTTCAAGTTTGCACACCATATTTTCTTTTCCAGCAACTTTGAATCCTTCTGGCTGAGTCATGTAGATTTCCTCCTCCAAGTTTCCATGTAAAAACGCAGTTTTTACATCCATCTGAACTAGTTCCAAATCCAATTGTGCTACCAAAGCCAACATAATTCTAATGGAGGAATGTTTTACAACTGGAGAAAACACTTCATTGTAATCAATTCCCTCCTTTTGAG
Organism: Nicotiana sylvestris; assembly: GCF_000393655.2. Classification (NCBI taxonomy): domain Eukaryota; kingdom Viridiplantae; phylum Streptophyta; class Magnoliopsida; order Solanales; family Solanaceae; genus Nicotiana; species Nicotiana sylvestris. Next base: position 26,597,015 of record NC_091061.1, read on the forward strand.
CATATCTTTTGGCTACCAATCTTGCTTTGTAGCGAACATCTTCTTGGTTAGGAAATCCTTCTTTCTTTGCAAATACCCATTTGCACCCAATTGCTTTCTTTTCCTTCGGGAGATTAGCCAATCTCCATGTATGATTCTGATGAAGGGACTGTATTTCATCATTCATGGCAATCCTCCACTTATCTTCTTCTGAACTTTGGACTGAGTCTTTATAAGTGGTAGGAACATCATCAGCTACAATTGAGGCGGCACAAGCAACCGTCTCTATAAGACGAACGGGTTTTGTTATTGTCCTTTTTGGCCTGCTATTTGCAATTGATTCAAGTTGTTGTTGAGGTTCCTGAGTTGGAATCTCCCTCTCTACTGGCTCTTCTTCCAGAGGATAATCTTCATTTGTTTCCTCCTCTGCTTCTTGTATAGGAAAAATAAATTTTCCCTCAAACTCCACCTGCTTAGAAGCACCATCATTTTGTTTGGTATCTTCTGTTACCTTATTTATCATAGCAGATTCATCAAAGGTAACATCCCTGCTGAATATTACTTTCTTTGTCATAGGACACCATAAGCGATATCCTTTGACTCTAGAAGTAATCCCCATAAAAATAGCCTTCTTTGCCCTTGGATCCAATTTTGACTTGTCACATGATAATATGCAGTTGAACCAAATACGTGCAAAGAGTTATAATCTACAACAGGCTTTCCATACCATTTTTCAAATGGTGTCTTGCCATCAATAGCAGCAGATGGTAGACGATTAATGAGGTGGCATGCATATGTAACTGCCTCAGGCCAAAAAAATTTGCCCGAGCCAGCATTGGACAACATACACCGTACCTTCTCCAGCAAGGTCCGGTTCATACGTTCTGCCACTCCATTCTGTTGTTGTGTATGTCTGACAGTGAAGTGTCGGACGATGCCATATTTTTCAAAGACCTTATTTAAATGATCATTTTTGTATTCACCTCCATTGTCCATGCGAATACACTTGATCCTCCTGCCTGTTTGATTCTCCACCATCGTCTTCCATTTGAGAAAAATTCCCAATACTTAATCTTTGCTCTTCATTGTATACACCCACACTCTTCGGGAATAAAAGTTATCAACAAAGGTTACAAAATAGTGCTTCCCACCCAATGAAGGTGTTTTGGAAGGACCCTAAACATCAGAGTGTACATAATCCAAAATGCCTTTAGTATTATGGATCGTTGTACCAAATTTAACCCTTGTCTATTTTCCTTTGACACAATGCTCGCAAAACTCTAAGTTGAAAGCCTTTACTCCTTTTAACAATCCTTAATCTGATAGAGTTTTTAAGGATTTTCCTCCAGCATGTCCCAAGCGCATGTGCCATAGCCTGGTTGCTTCTGCCTCTTTTTCGTCACTGGATGTTATTGTCGCTGTCCCAATAACTATGCTACCGCGATGACGGTACATGTTATTATTCTTCCGATTGGCCTTCATTACCACTAGTGCACCAGAGCATACTCTCATCACTCCATTTTCTACAATGATTTTGAACCCTTTTTGATTCTAGGGCTCCCACAGAGATGAGATTCTTCTTCAAATCCGGTACATATCGAACATCTACTAATGTTATGATCATTCTATCATGGTTCCTTAATCGTATTGAACCAATGCCATATGAGGTAAGAGAGTTGTTATCCGTTGTGTGGATGACTCCATATTCTCCTTCTTGAAAATCCACGAACCAGTCCCTGTTGGGACACATATGATAGCTACAAGTCGAGTCCATCAACCATATGTATGATGATGTTGATGGTTCTGTTGTAACTAATGAGAAGTCTGAATCATCACAATCAGCTACATTTGAATCCATAATGGCCTTTTCATTGTTATGTTTGGCCTTATTCTTCAACTTCGGACAGTCTTTCTTCCAATGTCCCTTTTCTCGACAAAAGGCACATTCATCTTTGCTGGGTCTAGATCTTGACTTGGATCTTCCCTTCTTTGTCTTCATTTGATTTTGAGGACGACCCCTCACAACCAGTGCTTCTCCTTCTCTGCCCTTTTGTTTTTCTCCCTTCTTGTTCATAGCTGTACAAAGCCGAACAAACTTCTCTGAGAGAAATTTCGTCATTCCCATGGAGTAGAGTAGTTTCAAGGTGCTCGTACTCATCAGGAAGTGACCCCAACAACATCAAGGCCAAGTCACCATCATCAAAAGTTGCATCCATATTTCGCAAATCTGTGACCAACTTATTGAACTGGTAATATGTTCATTCATTATGGTACCAGTAACATAGGTGAAGCGAAACAGTCTTTTTTCATGTACAATTTATTTTGACTATTCAAAATTTTATCCTCCAGTGCTTTCCATAATTTACTTGCAGAAGTTTCCTTTGTGTATGGATATTTTTGCTCTCTAGCTAGGTAGGATCGAATGGTACCTCAAGCAACACGGTTGATAATTTTCCAATCTTCTTCTCTAATAACATCTGGTTTCTTTTCTTCAATGGCAAGATCCAGCCCTTGTTGAAAAAGGACATCTAGAATCTCGCCTTGTCACATCCCAAAATGTTCTGATCCGTCAAAAATTTCTACCGCAATTTCGCATTTGACACAATTCTTATCATAAGCGAGGATGCCAACGATGACGTATTATTGACACTTGATGTAGATTCTTCTTGTTTATTGCTTCCCATTTTGACAGGAATATTATTTAATAGCTGACGACACAAATCAAGATTATTTTCTTTCTGGTGTGGAAGATCAGACTAAGCTGCAACCACAGAGCATACTAAGATAGAACCTTGACACAGTACCAAGATAAATCTTTTCTGATGTGGAAGATCAGACTATGCTGCAACCACAGAGCATACTTAGACAGTACCTTAGCTCTGATACCAATTATTGCGGAAGCCAAATGTATATAGTGTGAATGAATCACAACTACTATACCAAAAATTATGACAGCCACCAAATGATAAATAAGATAATAAGACAACAATAAAAGAACACCAGAATTTACGAGGTTTGGCCAAATTTGCCTACTTTCTCGGACACAATCAATATTTTATTCCACTCCAAAAATACAAGTGAAATAATACTAAAGAGAGAAGATACAAATGTCTTAAGAAGATAAGAAGACAAATAAGAGGTGTGTCTAAATCCTAAACATTAGGCCTCCTTTTATAGGGAAAAATTCCCTACCAAATGGCTAAACTACCGATGTGGGATTTGCCAAATTCAACATGAGCAACATAGATTCAATGTATGTCAGAGCAAAGCTCTTGCTATGCATATAGCTAGAATAAGTGTTGGACCAATTCTCAGTTTAACTTGGGTTGGACAACCAAACATTTATCAGTATTATATATACAAACTATTCTGCCAAGGCCATGAAGATGTTAAGCTTCAAAAAAGATCCAACAATCTATGTTGCTCGGACTCTCCGAAAATGTCGATGGGTGCATATCACATCCTTCAAAAATACGTAGTTCATTTTTGAAGAATCCGACACAAGTACGACAACTGTTTTGGAGAGTCCGTATAACATAGCCCAATAATTGCAACTACGAGAACTTTGGACCACATAAAACGTCAAATACCTTTATCAATGTTTTAAAACTATGACAATCCCATTAAAAAAATTGAATGCAGTATATATATATATATATATATATATATATATATATATATATATATATATATATATATATATATATATATATATATATATATATATATATATATATAGTTTATATGACTTGTTAGTAAGCAAATCTAGCAATATAACTTTAATTAGCTAGTGCTAAAGAGTTTTTTTTTACACCTGAATGTAAAGAATACAAGAAGAAGAAGAAGAAGAAGAAGAAGAAACCCAGTGTAATCACACAGTGGGGTCTATGTAAATTCAACCTTTTAGAGAGACTGTTTCTGATAGAGCATCGGCGCAAGGAACCCTCTATATAAAGAATGAGTATAGTATATATAATATCACAATTTCAATTCATTGAAACGTATAATTAACTCGTAAAAGTACATATAATACTGTGAGCACGTGATTTTTGCCCTGTATGAGAATTACTCCCAAAAAATTCAAAATAAAACAATTTTCTTTTGTGTGCAATTTTTGAATTTTATGGCATTTTTAGATAATTATTTGTATTTTTGTTTGTGCATGTTTATTTGTTTAAATTAATAAAAATATAAAAATATGTTGCGTTTGCATTTAATATTTAACTGAATTTTGTTTTACAAAATGAAAAAATCATAAAAAATAATGTACGGTGCATTTTTAGCATTTAACGGCCAAATTATGTGATTTTATCGTTAATTGCTATTTAAATGTGCGATAATTGTTATTAGGAGTTAATTAATATTTTTAGATAATTTTGTTTTTTTTGTAATTTAATCTTAGCATTTTAGCTTTATTATTTAGGAAATTGAATAAATAGAAAAGAACAAAAATAGAAGAGATCGGATTGGGCCTTTTCTTCAATTTTAAATCACAGGCCCAAAGATACCCAACCTTCCCCTACGACCCGGCCCATTTCAAACCGGGTCGACCCAATCCATAACCCAAAAGACCCAACACCCCTATCTCCCTATCTTTCATTTCACAAAAAAACAAACCCAAAAACCTAAAGAACCTACCCGCCCCTCTCCCTCTTCTTCTTCTCTAAAACCAAACCCCTACAAGCCCTAGCAGCCATGGCTGCCTCCTCATCGCCGACCACCTGAAGCAGTCTCCTCACCACCACCAGCCTTGTCGTCGACCACACTCGAGACTCCAGCTCCCATAGCTGCTCGCTTTCGTCTCCGTCAACACACACACGCAGCCATGGCTGCTGTTTCTTCTTTTCCGTCAGTCGAGTTACGACCATCTCCAGCGTCCGCCGATAACGAGCAGCAATGCTGCTGCGTTTCTGCTCGTCGAGCATCTGCTTCATGTCCAAACCACCATCGCTGCTGCTTCTTCTTCTTCTTCGTCATAGCCACTGTCTCGTCGACCTCCAGCAAACCCAAACGCCTCACGTCCCATGGCTGCCATTTTGCATCTGCTTCACGTCCAAACAACCACAGCTGCTTCCTTCTTCAGTCGACCACCCAAGTCAAATCCCCCTCACGTCCGGCAGCCCCACGACCACCATGACTGCTGCCTAGTCTGCGATCTCCAGCCATGAACGATGAACCACCACAACACACACACACACACACACACACACAGTGGGGTGTCCAAACAACCTACTATCTCGTTGTTCTTCAGGTTCCATCCGTCGAGGTCGTCATTTGTCGTTCTGAGTTCGTCGAGGTTAAAAGAGAAGGTGGGTTGTCGTTGAAGTCAAGATCCGTTAGGTTGTTGGCAGTTTTGGTTCGAGTTTTTCCATTGCCGTTCGAGTTCGTCGTTGTTCATTTACGGTTAGTTGGTTTAAGTTTCATTTCTGCCCGTATTTTGTTTGATATTCTCAAATTTGAAATCAGTATATGTTTGATTCTTTTCTTGTTCGTTGTTTATCATTTCTTGATTATTTCTTCAGTTTGTTTTTATTCATTGTTCTTGTTTAGTTTTAATATAGGAATGTGTTAGATTTAATTCGGGTTCATTGTTTGTTTGAAGTTTGTTAGTTTTTCATCAAGTGATTTAATGTGAGTGTTTATGTGTTGGTCTTTAGTTTTTGATTTAGTTTGAATCATTCATCTTTGTTATGATGTTGTTCGATTTATTTTGAGTTCAACTGATGTTGAGTTTAGTGATTTAAATCTACTTGTTTGTCCTGTTAAGTTTGTTGATATGAATCTGACTCTGTTAGTAATTCATGAATGTTGTTTAATTGGGCAAGTTTATTATGCAGAAGTTGATTATTTGTTGATGAAATTTGATTAGGAATTGATTATAGCTGCTATATTTTGGTTAGGATTGATTAGGTGAATTGGTTATAGCTGATGGGGGTAGAATGGGCAATTGCAGTATTTTCAGGGGTAAAATGATAATTTCAGTAATTTCAGAGGGGTATTCTTGGAATTGAAAATTTGAACAATTATTTAATAGGAGTGTTCTGTCCACTAAGTATTCAATAATATTAAAATAATACGTAGTGGGGGGACAAGACATAATGGTGGGGAATTAATACATTGTTTAATATAGTGGGGGACAAAGCATGCGGTAGTGGAGAATAATGGAATTAAATAAAGAAAAGATATGTGTTAGTGAGAACTAATATATTTGTTTAATGTAGTTGGGGACAAAACATTAGGTAGTGGGATTAAAAAGGGGGATGGGTGGAAGATAGTGTTATTTAATTTAAATAAGAAGAGTTTGACTATAAATAGAGGAGCTGGACACAAATAAAAGAGGCTGGATTGAGAAAAGGAGGGGATTCCGAAAATATTGAAAAAAAGAGAGGATTTTTCTGAACATTAAGAGAGAGGAAGACATCCTGAAAATTTTAAGAGAGTGTCAGAGGGTTTAAAAAGAGAAAGCAAAAACAAAGTGAGAAACGAGTTTAGTTCCGGGTTTAATACACACATGGTTGAGTCTGTTTGTGGTGATGTGGGTTGTTGCTTTTTAGTCTTTTACAAACTTTTGGGGTTTTTCTATCGAGCTTGCTTGGTTCTCTTCAAATTTTCCCGGGCCTCGAATCTGGTACACAGCTGTAACCTTGGTCATTTGTAAGCCGAAAACATAAGCATGAATATACATGAAAATTTGAAGCTTTAAGTTTGATCTAGCTTTTCTACTGATTTGTATATTAGGATATCTCATTCATTAATATCATGCAAATGCCTGCGGAATACCTAAACTGAACTGTTGAATCTATTTCTACAAACATGTGAATAATGTTAGTAAACTAATATTCTCGAATGTTAGTGATTGATGTTAGCTTAATGTCGGTTTTTTTAAGCATTGACACATTGCTTCGACAAGTCGTAAAAAGAGTAAAAAATGGCTTTGTATTACACATAGTCAATTCCAATAGTTCAAGTCATCTAATAATGTTAGTTTAAATTAATCAAAGAATAGTTGGTTTGTTTTGATATTACCGGGTGTCAATCTCGTGTTCTATTCATAATCTCAACTTTAGTGTTATTAACTAATAGAATAAGGAACGAAATAACCTCCCTTTGTACAAGCTCGATTACAATTTTTCATTTGCATTTTGTCTTAGTCTAATAACTAATAAGTCACGTCCTTTTTTTTAAACATGTAATTAATTTGGAGATTTTCTTTTAGAGACAAACTTAATAAAAATGTAGTCACTTTAGGATCGTCCTTTTAAAATAAATGAGATGAGCCTCGCTGGATGAACACATAAATGGCGGGGCCCTCGATAAATGTATGTATTAAATACTTAGATTCCAAGACGGGCCGTTTAGCAAATTTCACGGCCCTACCCAAAATAATGATACGCTAGTCGCTTTAGGCGCGTATTTAATAATGTTATCTTCTTAAACTCGGGTGCACATTTATGTGACCCAAATCCAAATCTCAACAGAGTTGAAATGTGCCAACAACCACGGGTGCATTGATGTGACGTGGTTCGAGATGTATTTTCATGATATTGCAATTCTCGATAAAAATAATAATAATGATAAAAGCGGTTAAAAGTTAAAATTCGCACATAGGTTCAACATGTATTAAATCAGATAATCAAGCCGAATATGACAGTTGAGCGACCGTGCTAGAACCACGGAACTCGGGAATGCCTAACACCTTCTCCCGGGTTAACAGAATTCCTTATCCGGATTTCTGGTTTGCGGACTGTAATACAGAGTCATTCTTTTCCTCGATTCGGGATTAAAACCGGTGACTTGGGACACCATAAATCTCCCAAGTGGCGACTCTAAAATAAATAAATAAATCCCGTTTCGATTGTCCTTTAATTGAAAAAAACTCCCTTCCGCGTCCCTTTGCGGGCGGCGCGGGCAAAAAGGAGATGCGACAAATACAACAACAACAACAAGGCAAGTAAATTTCACCAACAAGGTATAAGGAGAGTAATATGTAGGCAGCCTTACCAGTCGTTAAAAGTACATATCTAGTTACAATAATCTCAATTTACCATAAGAAAGGAAGGGGTTGGGGGCAAGTTATCAAAAGAGGCAGGGAGAGATAAGCCGCGAGATGTTTTTTCTTTTTCTTTTTCTTTTTAAAAAAAGAAGGAAAATATACAATTTGATACCTTTAATCAATATGAATATTTGAGGAGTTCGCTGCAGAATGATTTTTTTTTTAAAGGTCCAACTTTAACTCTATGCCTCCGAATATTGTCTACATCTAACCTCCATTTTATTATTCAGCCAAATTTATCAGCAAATTTTAAAAATTAACCCTGATGACCTAGAATATCCCAAAAATAAAATTTAAGTCTCTTATTCTTCTTCTTGATCCACTATTCTCGAAATAATTGGCATTTACCTGCTTTTTTAATTGGAAAAAATTAAGAGAAGAAATATTAAAATAATACAACGGTTAGTAAACAAAGTATAATAAATTGAAGAATAAATTAGGTAGCTTGTCTAAATTCCAAAAGTATTTACAACACCTCAACTTTAATGAATTCGTTGCTCCAAAGGTATAGAGACTTTGCAAGTATTAGTGATAGAAGTTGAAGTTTCTTAGAAACTCTATATTGTCGATTCAACTTTGCTTTAATCAAATGCCTACACATTGTGCACTCTTAATTAAGTTAGTCGATCAAACTCTATACTAATCAGATAATAACAAGCCACGCCAGTGCTACTCGATGAAGTTGATGCAATTTCCTCGGGCATCTCCTGAACTGGAAATAATATACGAACGATGTTCAGAAAAACAAGTCACGCCAATGCTACATGGTTGAGATCAGAGGCGGAGCTAGGATTTCAAGCCTATGGGTTTAGAATTCTAATCGTTTTAAGTTATTGGGTTCTAAATTAATAATTTATACATATTCAATGGATTTTTTAAGACAAATACAAGGTTTGAACCAAAGCTACTGGGTTCGGTCGAACCCGCTAGCAACACTCTAGCTCCGCCCCTGGTTGAGATGACCGCCCCCCCCCCTCTCACTCTTCATTGCTACCTTGCCTGTTTTAGTGACTATTGTGGAGTATCCTATATTTGTATCTTGAACTGCATATCAACCTTGGATAATTATGCTTTTGGTTCCTTATTTATCTAGAAATTATAATGTTGGTTCTTGTGGTGTCTTACTAACATCACTTGCTCATATAAGAGAAGTAGTTCATGTGATACATTTACTCCTTATTTTAAGTTTAGAATTGGTCGGATTTGCATTTAAGTTACGAGAATCACTTGATAAATTTCAAGTAGCTAGGGAATGACTCAATGAAGTACAAACTCTTATTATTCTAAAAAAAAAAAACGTTTATGGTACACATTAGTCATTACCCATTTCATATATGTATTGTTAAGAAAGAGAATCACTTGATAAGTTTCAAGGTGGGAGTGACTCAAAGAAGCATAAAATATTCTAATACAAAGTTTATGGTATACATTACCATTTCATATAACAATTGTTAAGCAAGAGAATCGCTTGATAAATTGTCACTCAAGGGTGTGGCCTAATGATCAATAAAGTAGGTGAGAACCATGAGGTCTCGGTTTCAAATCTCATCGAAGGCTATGATTTCTTTCTTCCTTACTAGCAGCAACAGCTGCCTCCTGGAATCTCTTCCAATACTTGAGCAGATTATTGGAGCACATGAATGTAGTGTTTCACAATAGCAGTTTCAATTTTGGATCTTTTTGATAATTGATATGAAAGTATAGGATATTGTTATATGCGCCTTTGGTTCTGGTAACCTTGTGTCATACCAACAGTTCCTCCAAGACTTTAGCTTTTGCAAGTCTATTTCCGGTATAATAATTCTATCTTTGTATTGTGAGTTCGAGTCACCCCAAGAGTAAGGTGAGGAGTTCTTGGAGGGAGGGATGCCGAGGGTCTATCAGAAATAGTCTCTCTACCCCAGGGTAGGGGTAAGGTCTGCGTACACACTATCCTCCCCAAACCCCATTGGTGTAATTATACTGAGTTATTGTTGTGAGCAATTGATTTTTGTCTTACGCGACAATCGCTCCAAAAAAGAAATGAAAAATAATAACAAATGGTCATGCTGTACAATTTTCGGATTTTACGTGGCGTTTTGTTAATTATTTATGATTTTTGCCCATTTTATTAAAATAAAATACAAAATATACGTGTCATGCGTAATTTGAACCGCAATCCGGTTGTTAAATAGAAAATCATAAATATGCGTCTTCGTCCGTGATTTTTGTTTTGTTTGATTTTACCTGTTTTAAATATTTTAATATGTGTGTGCAAATAATTGTATTAAGTGTTTATTTAATTTTAATTTGATTTACTTAGGTTTTGTTTTAAAATAAAAAATAAAATAAAATAATAATAAAAGAGAGTGCAAAATTGGGTTGAAAATCAGTTGGGCTTATTTTTCATTTTTAATTCGAGGCCCAAAACTCAAACCCAAAACCCCTGTGTAACCCGGTCCAGACCAGCTGATACCCAGAGCGTCCAAACGACGCCGTTTTAACCTGATCTAATCTGGGCCGTTGATCTCAGATTGATCAACGGCCTAGATCACATTCCCATACCCATGAACTAACCCGACCCGTCTTACCCAAACCAACCCCTAAACCCTGAATGAGAAACGACACCGTTTCCTCATCAGATGAAAGATCTGAGCCTTCCATTTCGCCTCATCCAACGGCTGAGATCAACCCCACCCATCTCATATATAAGTTTCCAACCATACCCTGCCCCCTATCCAATACCCCAGCCTTCGTCCTCATCCCCTTCCCCACGAAACCCTAACCGCTCCCTTATTTCTCGCCATTAATCCCGGCGGCATGAACGTCGGTGGCCTTCACCTTAACACCCCAGGACCACCTTGACACCCTAAACATGAATCCACCAACCTTTCAGCTCGAATCTCATCCCACCGTCTCGAATCTTCATTTGAAGATTCGAGTCAAAACTCGATCTACACCGATTTGCCCTAAATTCTTACCAAACAGTCCCCGGACCCCCCTCGTGACCAAACCATGCTTGGTTTGGTCCGAATCTAACCAAGAAAGCCCAAGTCCCAAATCTACCATCCACGAACCCTAGAAACCCAAGCCTGGTCCGTGTCTGTTCAAGCCAAGAGATTAGGGTTTCATGAACCTTAATCAAAGTGTTTCTCATTTGAAAAGCACTTCGATTAAAGTCCGTTCAACCTTGAGGAGGATCTGTTCAAAACACAAGTGGATTTTTTCTGATTTTTTTTCTTTCAAAGATTTAAGGTGAGTTAATTTTCTTTTCTTTATTTCAGTTCGTGTGTTTGTGTGTTGTTAAAGGTCCGTCCGTATGGCCAAACGTTTTGTTTTAGTTTGTGTTTTTGAACTGCTATTGTCCACCTTGACCGGACCTCTGTATTCGGTCAAGTCTTTCTTCGTAATGTATGTGTGTAAACTGTATGTTCAATTGAATTCGTAATTGGTCATTCAATTAGCTCCCGAGGTCATTTCTGTGTTAACATTGCAATTTGAACCCCTTGTGTGATACTCTTAGATTTCTGATTTTTGGCTACGATTGTACGTGTTATGATTAGTATAGTCGAGTCGACATATGTCGTCAATTAGTTTCAGTTGTCCGAACAATAACCAATTGACCTGCTTCTGTAAGCATTGCCTGAATCAATTAGGGACTGGGTTTAGTAACTTATAGTTGCTAATTTGATTTCAGAAATCTAAGGTTTGGTCTGTTAGTTACAGCCTGAATTGGAGGGCATGTGCATTAGTGCACAACATGTGCATAAAAGCCATTCTGATTAAAATAATTTGACAGCATGTTTGTCAGATTATATTCTTGCTGCCCTGTCTGCCTTTTAGTTTAAATATTAGAGGGTACTGTCAGGAATATCATGGGGGAGGTTTATACTTAATTAGCTAAGTGGAAACTGAAAAGGGACAGCACATGGGAGGGGACCTGATTGATTAACAGGCTGTTCAAATAGCCTGATTTGGAGCTATAAAAGGGGAGGGGATAAGATAAGAGAGAGGGAGGAAGATAGGGATACACCTTGAGAGAGATACACACAAAAGGGAAGCTGAAACCAAACAGAATCAGTTTCTAAGGGAGAAAGAGAGTTTGTTTTTTTTGGAAATCAGGAGGGGATTTAGAAAAGAAATTCTTGCTCGACTGGAAAACACTACTTTTTCTCATCCTTTCGTGTCTGAAGTCCAGTATCCAGTTTGTTTTGTTTCTATCAGATTTTAGGATTTTTCCTCTGAGTTTTGAAAAGATCAAATATTGATTATTGTACCATTGGTTTACTGCTTTGGTCTGTTGGTCTGGGATTGTCATTGTTGTTGTATTGCTTTGTTTGTTACTACCATTCTTGTGCTGCTGCTGCTGACTCTTCTGCTTCCACTTCTTCTTTGCATTTCAGTATCCAGGTACACATTTCAAGTCCCATATTGGTGTAACCATAACAGTTTGAAAGCATGAAATGAAAGTTGGAGAAGTTTAAATGTTTGTTGTAATACTCATGGCATGTTGATTTCTTTCTATATATATGATTAGTTTGTAAATTTCAATAGCAGGAAAAGATCAGTTTGGTGCTTAGCTGAGTCCTAGTCTCTTGCGTCTTAGTTTATAGTTGCTTGTTAGTACGAGATGTAATGGTACAATATGTAGAATGCATGGATAATTGACATAGAATTTTTGACCGGATTCCTGTTTAACTATAATGACATGCATAGGATAGAATATTTCCACCTTACACAATGATGTTCTGTTTTACTTTAGTTCTTTTATCAGGACCCGCTAGGTAGTATATAGGAGCACGTTCGAATCCCCATTAGCAATAAAGCCTAGTGTTCAATTCCCTTAATCTAGCCTAAAATAAGTCTAGTTAAGTTCAATTCAAGAAATGTTTGGATACAAGTATAGCATTTGGTCAATTTCGCATGCCTCACAAGGTATGACGCCTCTTCACTTTGTAAATAATTAAGCAGAAATTGATAAGAATCCAGGTTAGGCCAAAGCATATAATTAAATTAGCATGTACCTTTCCTTCTAGTTTTAGAGATAAATGCATTAGAAATGTAGCCACTTTAGGATACCCTTTCTAAAATAGAGACGAGCCTCGCCAAATAAAAAATGCGAAATTGCGGGGCCCTCAACAAATAACCATAACAAATATTTAGAATTCAGGATAGGCCGTTTAGTGAATTTCATGGCCTTCTACAAAAATAATAACGCGCTAGGCTTCTTTAGGCGCGGCTTAATTAAGTTACATTCTTAAACTCGGGTGCACATTGATGTGACCCGAATCCAAATCTCAACGGAGTCGAAATGGTCAACAACTACGGGTGCATTGAATGCGACGTGGTTCAAGATACATTTTCGCGACGTTGCAATTCTATAAAACTAAATGATAATAATAAAAGCGGTTTAAACTTAATAAAGCACATAAGTCACAACATGTATTTAAATCAGATATTTAGCCATTATAACAATTTAAGCGACCGTGCTAGAACCACGGGATTCGAGGGTGCCTAACACCTTCCCTCGGGTCAACAGAATTCCTTACTTAGAATTTCTGGTTCGCAGACTTCATTTGGAAAGTCGAAAATTTCCTCGATTTGGGATTCAAGATAAACCGGTGACTTGGGACACCAAAAGCCAAACCTTTCCCAAGTGGCGACTCTGAATTAAATAAATAATCCCATTTCGAATATTGTCACTTAAATTGGAAAAACTCCCTCGCGCATTTTTACCCTTCGGGGCGGGGCGCGCAAAAAGGAGGTGTGACAGCTCTGGCGACTCTGCTGGGGATGATTAACCCAGAACCACTGGTTCAGGGTTCAAGAATTCGAGCTTAGAATAATTGTTATATTTGGCTTTATTATCTGATATTTATTACATGTTTTGACATAACGTGCTAAATGTTGTTGTTTACCGCTTTGATATTATCTGAACTATATATAAATTGTGCCGAACCATTCTCTTTTCACCTCCGGGGAGAAGCTCCCTGGCCGAGCCTCCTTATTCTGTTAGTGTCGATACCTGAAATAAGAAAGAGGACGGATAAGTTACGAAGCCGGACGGCCTTTTGGTTCCCGGTAAGTTGCCCCTTCTCGACCCGAGTTGTCCGCTCGGGTACACAGTCTAGAACATCTACCCAGGTTATAAACTTAGTATAACGAAACCTCATGCCGGATCCCTAGTAGGAACGCTTATCTGCATCATGTTGCATTTGACATACAGGACTCAACACAGGGGTTGGGTCCGTCTAGGACAGGCAACCTGGAACGAAAAGACCATCCTGCTGCATCCCTTTTGTTGTGCGCACCTATTTGCTTTGGATCTGCATGTTGACCGGTTTCCGAAAAATGTCAAAAAAAAAGAGAAGAGGAAAATAGCAGGGTAGGGAGATAATTACTTAGTCTTTTGAAAAAAAAACCATGTCCGAGTAATGTCAAACCTAACCGGAATTTTCTGAAATAAAAAAAAAATGAAAAAAAAGCTTTCCTTTCAGTTTCGACTATTCCTTTTAATCACTTTCAAAATCCAAAAAAATATATAAATAAAAAACCAAAAAAAAAAAATTGTTTCATTTGTAGCACCTCTTTAAAAGATTTTCAAAATTTCAAAAAAAGAGGAAGTTTAAAATGTGTAAATATTTCCTTGGTCTCTTTTCAAAAATAAATAATAAAATGAAAAACAAAACATATAACAAAATTTCAAAAAAAGAAGGGTTATTCTTCTTTTCTTTAAAGGATTTTATTTTCTTTCCCTATTTTGATCCGACCGAACTACGCCGGTTTGATTCTCGCACGGGGTGAGATACGTAGGCAACCCTCGGCGGGTCCAACCTCCCGTTTTTGCAAAAAAAAAATCTAGATAATTTTAATTTTTGAGTCTAATAAAGCTTATCACCCTAAATAAATGTGCAGGATGAGCACGATACAAAATGAACCGTTTTCAGTAATGACCAAGATCCCTTTTGAGTTGCGATTATGGTGGAATGATTTAGGCAAGGAGGGGCAAGGAAAAGTGAGGAAATATCTGAAAAATCTCCCGGATTTACTAGACATTCAACCTCGGGGCAATATTATCAGATCATTGGTCACTTACTGGGATTCGGCGCACAATGTATTTCATTTTTCAGACTTCGAACTAACCCCGACGTTGGAGGAAATAGCGGGATACATTGGGGGTGATGAAGCTCCATTAAGGTTCAAATACTTGATTGCACCTAGGGCCGTCACGGTACACCGGTTTCTGGATTTTCTGAAAATACCCCGAACATTTCACCACCCAGATCTTGCCAAAGGTTTCTGCAGTCTCCATCTCATGTATGCTATATATGGTCATGAGGGCGGGTTCAATAAGCCGGATTTCAAACTGTGTAGTAAAGGCAACCGACAAAAGTGGGACGAACACAGGCAGTTAGCTTTTATGACAGCCTTCTTAGGTCTTATAGTGTTCCCAAGGAAGGACGGCAACATCGATCTAAAAGTAGTTGGGGTCGTCAGTACTTTGCTCACCCAAGATAAGAGTACTCTAGCGCCTATGATTATGGCTGACATTTTCCGGGCTCTCACTGCTTGTCGAGCCAGGGGCGACTTTTTCGAAGGATGTAACCTACTGTTGCAAATATGGATGACCGATCACTTATGCCGCCGCTCTCCGCTCTTGGGTTACGGTTCGCCTGAGAAGACTTGCATTGGAGAATTCTACACTAGAGTCAAAGGTTTCAATCTACCTGAGGGCGTCACATCATGGACCTCATTTTTCCGAACTCTCACTGCTAGCCAAATCCAGTGGACGCTCGGATGGTCGCCTGTTGAGGAAATCATATACATGCCAGCAACCAGGCCCCACTTTCTGTTGATGGGACTTAAAAGCATCCAACCCTACGCACCATATCGGGTTTTGAGGCAACTTGGGAGGTATCAAGTGGTGCCGAAAGATGAAGATCTGAGTACCCAAGTGATTGAGATCAGTCCAGATGGTCGTTTCCCCGAAGAAGAAGTTCGCCAAATCTGGAGTGAGTGCCAACATCTGACGGCAAGCACTTGTGTAATGGATATAGCAAAAGGGGAAGTTGCCCCAGGATATCACGCTTGGTTCAGGGGCGACCTGTCTTGTGAAAGACCGGCTAAGAGACTGCATCTCAAAGATTTTGTGGAATTATCCCAAGGGCAATGGAACTTGTTAGCAAAAGAAAAGGGGCATCGGGCCGAGATCGGTGATTTGAAGCTACAAATTGACAGTCTGAAATTCAGTAACAGCATGCAAATCGCGGCGGATCGAAGCGAAAAGAATAAATTGGTCCGAGAGAATGAAGAACTTAAGGCCCAAATCCAAAAATTGAGATTGTCTCTTGATGAACAGCCCAGAAGTCGATCAGACCAACAGTTGATTAAGGGTTTGAGAAGAGAAGTCGCGGAATGGCGAGATGGTTTAGAAGAGTCGGGAAAGATTATGGCGAAGCTCAAGGCACAGTGGGGAGTAAAAGTAGAGAAGCATCGCCGATACTTGAACCAATCGAAACGCGACCACGAGAAAACTGTTGCCAAAATGAAGAGAGAGATGGCTATACTTGAGACCAAAGCAGTTAATCAGGCTAAGGATTTCCAAATTGAGAGCAGATACTGGTACGACTTATTGGCCCAGATGAAGTTAGAAGTACGGCAACTGAAGAATCAACATACACAGGATGCTCAGGTATTCAAGACATGTAGTGATCAGATAAAACGTCTACTCATAGAGAAAAAGCAAACCAGAGATAAGATCAGGGCCATTGCCCTTGCCATCACCAGACGGTGTCTACGATGTGAGAACATGACCAGCGTTACCGTCCTCTCGGCAGTGATGAGTTATGTCAAATAGACCATGCATGAGCTGGAGCAACTTGAGAGGGATCTCACACCTAGGACCGCAGCGAGGCCGAACGATGCCCCGCGGACACCAATTTTCAAAACCATAATGCACTCATAAGTCAAGTCTGTATCTTAGCATCTTCTGCCTGTTTTCCCATCAGGGTGATTTTTAGTCTGGGTTTATTTTCAAAATTTGATCTTTCTTTTGAAAAATGTAGTTTTTAATAGACCATTTCAATAATAAAAGGTGTGTTTCTTTCATTTGTGTTTCGAACTACGTAATGATCTGATTCACGTAGGCAATCCTCATCGGATCCGGTCGCATTTCTTTTACTGCAAAATAAAAAAAAACATAAAAGAAAAACAAAAAAAAAGAAGAAGAAAAAGAAAAAAAGAGGGAAAAATAATAATAAGAGGAAAAATGCCGGAACGACGCATGCTCTCGTAGCAAACATGTAGGAATCCACTTAACTGTATAGGTGCATCATGCCCAACGTGAGATTGCCTATTTGTTGTTTGCTACAAATTAACCCTGCGTTTGTCGTTGAGTACCTTCAGGGTTTTTGGAAAAGACGGTTGGTTTGGTGAAAGTCTGGCCTCGCACTCATACTTCACGAGGTCAAAGAGAAGTGTTCAACTACCTGTTGTTAGGAGGAAAATAGAATCCTACAGCTCCGCATGTTGGAAATGTTGGACGACTGGAATAATGGGAAAGAGTCGCCAAGTGTCGTTCCCGGATTCCCTGAATTATTCTCCAGGTCAAGTGGGACTTCTAATGTCCCCATAAATTATCCTGCTACCCCATTCGGGTACCCAGCCACCTCAGCCTTCTCTGCTGGATCGCCTTCTGAGCCTCATCCCCAAATGTCAGCCACCGATGCAAGCATGAACATCTTTACTGCCCCGCCTTGCCCGATTACGGCACAGCCTGCCACGTACAAGCCGAGCTTTGACTCATCCTCTTTTACATTCCAAGCACCATCGTTCTCAATGGAACCAACTAGGTTCGCTACCAGCACTAATCCTCCACCGCCTCAGTGCGAGCTTGCACCCGAGCAGGATCAGAACCCCAGAATTGCAGAACAAAATGAGATTGCCAAGAGAATGAGAAGCCTTGAACAAAGTTTGAAGAATATGCAAGGATTGAGCGGGCAGAAGAGCGTCTCTTACGCCGACCTATGCATGTTCCCTCACGTGCACCTGCCAGCGGGTTTCAAGACCCCAAAGTTCGAGAAATACGATGGGCACGGTGACCCCATTGCACATCTTAAGAAATACTGCAACCAATTGCGGGGAGCCGGCGGAAAAGAAGAACTGCTAATGGCATATTTTGGGGAAAGTCTAGTAGGGATAGCCTCGGAATGGTATATGGACCAGGAAATGTCCCGATGGCATATATGGGATGATCTCGCCAGAGATTTTGTGAAACAATTCCAGTATAACATCGACATTGCGCCAGACCGAAATTCTCTGTCGAATTTGAAGAAGAAAGCTTCAGAGAATATGCTATTAAGTGGCGTGAGCAGGCGTCAAGGGTGAAGCCTCCCATGGATGAAGTGGAAATGGTCACTACCTTTCTCCAGGCTCAAGAGTCTGACTATTTCCAAAACATGATGTCAGCCATGGGAAAGCCATTTGCAGAAGCAATTAAGATTGGAGAGATGGTGGAGAATGGTCTGAAGACAGGTAGGATTCTGAGTCAAGCAGCCATAAGGGCAACCTCCCAAGCCGTCCAAAGCGGGTCCGGAGGAATGGCCAGAGGGAAGAAGAAGGAAGAAACGACCATGGCAGCCTGGGAAGTAAGGGAGTATCGTCATCCCAGGCCCCGTTTTCCGGAAAGGACCCCACAACACTACTACCCCCACTCAAATATGGCATATGCTCATCAACCCTATATGGTCATGAACGCCCAGCCTTATGTCCATCTGCCGCAACAAGCCAACCGAGGCCCAGCTCCGCCTCCCAGAAATCAGCCTCCTTACCGCAACCACTATAACCCGCAACCCCCGCAGAATAACTTCCGCCCTCAGGAGCCACCTCGAAGGCGGACTTTCACGCCCATCGGTGAACCATACTCTACTTTGTTCCCGAAGCTAGTCCAGTTGGGTTTCTTGCAACCAATCCCTCAAACAAGGCAAAACCCGACGTCACCTTCTTACAAAGCTGGAGTCAGATGCGCCTATCATTCAGGGGCCGAGGGACATGATACAAATGACTGCTGGTCGTTGAAAAGAGTGGTCGAGAATTTGATAGAGCAAGGGAAAATAGTGCTAAGGGACGAGGAGATCCCGAATGTAACTAACAATCCATTGCCTGCTCACAATAATGGGCCGCTGATCGGAATTATTTGCGAAGACAAAGAATTCGACCCTGCTCTGAAAGCTATAATTGCCATTGTCGACACGGGGAAGAGGCCTGAGACAGACCAGAAACCAGAAAAGGGGGAGGAGGCCAAGGCTATAAAGAGCGAGCCCGAAGAGAAGGTGGAGAAGAAAGTGGTACCGGTAAAGGATGGAGTTCTTTACATACCACGAGGTCGAGCTGAGAAGACGCAGAACTTCGGGATCAAAAAGAAAAAACCTATGTACGTGCCAAAAGGGGCCTATGTGGCCCGGGGGACGATTCAACCACCTCGGCTGAATGAGCCAGTGGTTATCGGACGCGTGCCACAAAAGCCGATGACCAACTCATCCACAGTACCATGGAATTATCAGAAGACTTTGGTAATGTACAAAGGTAAAGAGGTCATGGGAGAACTTCCAGAAAATACTTTCATTGGAAGGTATTCAAATACCCAAGAGCTGAACAACGCCACACAAAGGCGCTTCCCACCAAAGAAGCCTGTAAGCGTTGAAGAAGCGGAAGTGTTCTTCCAACAAATGAAAATGCCGGATTACGAAGTGATAGATCAACTGCGCAAGTACCCCGAGCAAGTGTCCATGCTATCATTGTTGATGAGGTCGGCCGAGCATCAAAAGATCTTACTGAAGACCCTGAATGAAGCATATGTGCCAGTTGAAACCTCGGTTGAACAACTAGAGCGGATGACAGAAAGATTCTTCGCCGTCAACCAAATCTCTTTCAGCAAGAACGATTTACCCCCGGAAGGAGCGGCACACAACAAGGCCTTGCATCTAACAGTTAAATGCGAGGACTACTATGTCAAGCGGGTAATGTTGGATGGGGGATCAGGTGTTGACATTTGCCCGCTCTCCACGCTACAAAGAATGGAAATTGGGACCGGAAGAATCCGACCCAACAATGTCTGCGTAAGGGCTTTCGACGGCATCAAGAGAGATACCATGGGGGCAATAGACCTGTTGTTGGTCATAGGACCAGTCGAGTTTGAAGTAACCTTTCAGGTGCTCGACATGGATACGTCCTACAATTTCCTCCTCGGCAGACCTTGGATCCATGCGGCAGGAGTTGTGCCTTCCACTCTTCACCAGATGGTGAAGTTCGAGTACGAAGACCGAGAGATCGTGGTCCATTGGGAAGACGAGCATGCTATCTATCGGGACCCATCCATCCCATATCTTGAACCGAGAGAAGGGAGCGAACATACGGTCTATCAAGCTTTCGAGATTGTACTGGCAGAGCAGCACGAAGAGGGAATACCCTGCCCCCAGCCTTTCTTGTCTAACGCCTCGGTTATGGTGGCCAAAGAGATGATCCGGCACGGATTTAGGCCAGGGAAAGGGCTTGGACGAACCCTTCAGGGAATAACAGAACCCATTACCTTGCCAGTCACCAAGACACCTTTTGGACTAGGCTTCAAACCTACTCCAGCAGACAAAGAGTGGGCAAAGAAAAGGAGAAATGAGGGTTGGAAGTTACCTCAACCATTGCCGGATTTGTATGAAACCTTCATCAGGCCAAGATACACCGAAGAAGAGGACGACGAGGTCTTCACGGCTGAGGAAATCGAGGAGATATGTGGGGCAATGAGGGAAATGCTCTACGAGACTCACATGGTTCAACCAGGTGAAGGCACAAGCACTGCTGAGATGCTGTACGTGGGACCGAACGCCAAACTTCAAAACTGGGAGGCCACGCCATTCCCGACTAGACGGAAGTCCGGGTAGACCTGTCCTGCCACCTTTCCTGTGTCGCAAGTTATCTCCAGGACAAAACTTGAACGTTTTCTTCCTTTCAATTGTTGTTTTGAATTCCTAAGTTGTAAACATTGTTGTCTTCCAACTTTCCAAAGAAAATGAAAAAAAAATCATCATTGCTTTCCCATTCTTTCTTTTGTTCTGATTTTTGTTATTTTTCCTTTTATCTTTCCTTTCAGTTATAATAATGCGGCTTTAAATATGACATGCTTGCGGACTTCACGCCCAGATCACAACGAGCTATTTAACTGCGAATTAATGAACCCAGAACCAGAATATGATGAGGAAGAAGCTTTTAGGGAAATAAACCGAGAGTTGGAACATTTTGAGAATAAACCTAAGCCAAATCTGAATGACACCGAACCGGTTAATTTAGGAACTCCTGAAGAAATCCGGGAGACCAAAATAAGCATTCACACGGACAAGAAAATGCGAGAGGCGATAATTCAACTTCTTTTTGAATTTAAAGACGTGTTTGCTTGGTCATATGATGACATGCCGGGTCTAGGTATTGATCTAGTGGTTCATAAATTGCCGATTCATCCTGATTGTCCTCCAGTTCAACAAAAGCAACGAAAGTTCAAAACTGAGGTCAGTGACAAGATTAAAGAGGAGATCACCAAACAATTGAAAACGGGAGTGATTCGGGTAGTCCAGTATACAACTTGGTTGGCAAATGTGGTTCCAGTACCGAAAAAGGACGGGAAAACTCGGGTATGTGTAGATTACCGAGATCTGAACAGAGCAAGTCCTAAAGATAATTTCCCACTGCCCAACATCCACATCCTCGTTGATAATTGCGCCAAACACGAAATACAGTCTTTCGTAGATTGTTACGCTGGGTATCATCAGGTATTGATGGATGAAGAGGACGCCGAGAAAACTGCCTTCACCACGCCTTGGGGCACCTACTGTTATCGGGTCATGCCGTTTGGTCTGAAGAATGCCGGGGCTACTTACATGAGAGCCATGACTGCCATTTTTCATGACATGATGCATCAGGAAATAGAGGTGTACGTGGACGACGTGATAGTCAAGTCCAGGATGCAGGATAAACACATCCAAGACTTGAGGAAGTTTTTCGAGAGAGTAAGGAAATATGACTTGAAGCTGAACCCAGCCAAATGTGCTTTCGGAGTTCCGTCGGGCAAACTTTTGGGCTTCATCGTAAGCAGGAGAGGTATCGAACTAGATCCAACTAAGATAAAATCTATCAGAGATCTACCTCCCCCGAGAACGAAGAAAGACGTGATGAGTTTGTTGGGCAGGTTGAACTACATCAGTCGATTTATTGCCCAGCTGACAAGCACGTGTGAGCCCATATTCAAGCTGTTAAGGAAAGATGCGGCGATCAAATGGACAACTGAGTGTCAAGAAGCCTTTGATAAAGTCAAAGAATACCTTTCGAATCCCCCAGTCTTGGTCCCTCCAGAACCAGGGAGGCCACTTTTCTTGTATCTGACAGTCTTGGAGAACTCTTTCGGTTGCGTCCTCGGGCAACACGACATAACCGGAAAGAAGGAGCAAGCAATCTACTACTTGAGCAAGAAATTCACCGGCTACGAGGCCAAATACACTCTGCTGGAAAGGACATGTTGCGCTCTGACGTGGGTTGCTCAAAAGCTGAGACATTATCTCCAAGCCCACACTACTTTCCTCATAAGTAGGCTGGATCCTTTGAAGTATATATTTCAGAAACCGATGCCTACTGGGAGACTGGCCAAGTGGCAAATCTTGCTTACTGAATTCGACATAGTCTATGTCACTCGCACAGCAATGAAAGCCCAGGCGCTAGCAGATCATTTGGCCAAAAATCCGGTCGATGAGGAATACCAACCATTGAGTACCTACTTTCCAGATGAAGAAGTAAACACCGTAGAAGTGGTCTCGGAGGACGCTCATGTTTGGAAGATGTTCTTTGATGGAGCCGTGAATGCCAAAGGTGTAGGGATCGGGGCAATTTTGATCTCGCCTTCCGGTCAGCATTATCCCGCCACAGCTAGACTGCGTTTCTTTTGCACAAACAATACAGCTGAGTATGAAGCCTGTATCATGGGCATGCATATGGCGATCGATCAGGATGTCGAAGACTTACTGATTATGGGAGATTCTGACTTGATTATCCGGCAAGTCCAAGGTGAATGGGAAACTCGAGATGTCAAACTTATCCCTTACCGACAGCATGTGGAGGACCTCGGCAAGCGCTTTACATCAATAGAGTTCAGGTATATCCCGAGGTGTCACAATGAACTGGCAGATGAACTTGCTACTCTGGCTTCAATGCTACCCTACCCGGGCAACGCCCACGTCGATCCTTTGGAAATCCAAATCAAGGAAAGACACGGTTACTGCAATGTAATCGAGGCGGGACCAAATATGCAGCCTTGGTACCATGACATCAAGAGGTTCTTGAAGACGCAAGAATACCCCGAGCATGCTACTGGAGATCAAAAGAGAACCATTAGGCGACATGCAAGTGGTTTCTTTCTGAGCGGTGAATTGTTGTACAAGAGAACCCCGGACCTCAACCTATTAAGATGTGTCGACGCCGAGGAGGCGAGGAAGATCATGCACGAAGTACACGCAGGTGTGTGCGGACCTCACATGAACGGGTATGTCTTAGCGAAGAAAATCCTTCGAGCAGGTTATTACTGGATAACCATGGAAAAGGATTGCTTTAGCTTCGTTCGGAAGTGTCATCAGTGTCAGGTGCACGGTGATCTGATTCATGCACCTCCCACAGAACTGCATCCCATGTCTGCGCCTTGGCCATTTGTCGCCTGGGGCATGGACGTCATTGGACCAATCGAACCAAAGGCTTCGAATGGACACAGGTTTATACTGGTTGCCATAGACTACTTCACAAAATGGGTAGAGGCTGTCACTCTCAAGTCGGTCACTAAAAAAGCTGTAGTGGATTTTGTACACTCAAATCTTATCTGTCGTTTCGGTATTCCTGCGACTATCATTACAGATAACGCAGCAAACTTGAACAGTCACTTGATGGGAGATGTATGCGAGCAATTCAAAATAACGCATAGGAATTCTACTCCTTATCGGCCAAAGGCCAATGGCGCTGTAGAAGCGGCAAACAAAAACATCAAGAAGATTTTGAGGAAAACCATCCAAAGTTCCCGACAGTGGCATGAGCAGTTACCATTTGCATTGTTGGGGTATCGCACTACGGTACGCACATCAGTAGGAGCGACTCCTTATCTTCTGGTTTATGGGACCGAGGCTGTAATACCGGCAGAGGTAGAAATTCCTTCGCTTCGAACCATTGTTGAAGCAGAAATCGAAGACAGCGAGTGGGTCAAGACTCGGTTAGAGCAATTGACTTTGATTGATGAAAAGCGAATGGCCGCGGTTTGTCACGGACAGTTGTACCAACGAAGAATGGCCCGTGCTTACAACAAGAAAGTCCGACCCAGGAATTTCGAAGTAGGTCAGCTGGTACTGAGGCGTATTCTGCCGCATCATGAGGAAGCAAAAGGGAAGTTTGCTCCAAATTGGAAAGGCCCATACATCATAAGGAAGATATTGCCGAGAGGAGCATTGTATTTAGGTGATATCGAAGGAAATGACCCTGACACAGCAGTAAATGCGGATGCAGTCAAGAGATACTACGTCTGAATTATACTCCAGTAGTCTTGACACATTTGAAATGATGAAGGTTTTATTCTCCACTACTCCCCAAACACTGCCCAATTCTCTCTACAAACCTTTGAGCCGCTTACAAAAAAAAACAAAAAAACAAAAAAAAAAAACAAAACAAAACATTGATTGAGGCCTGAACTACGTTTGACTTGATTCCGAAAGGATACGTAGGCAGCCTCTCCCTGAGGTTCAGTCACACCAACAATAAAATCCCATTCACCCTGAAATTGAAACCGGGGCACGTCGAGCAGTTTAGAAGTTAGTATCATCTACCTCTCTTTACCAAGCACAAGCCTTCAAATCAATTACCAAAGAGAGTGGGAAACCAATAAGCGTCACAAATGGAGACCGGCACACTCTGAATTGAGAGAGATAAAATGAGAGAGTCTCGTCGGTGAAAACCTTCGGGCACCGTGAGGCAACGGGAGTAGAGAGACCAAAATGAGAGAGCTTGTTTAGCAAAAACTCATAAAGAGTGCTATCAAGCGATGACATGAAGAGAAATGAGAGAGGTCAGCCAGCGAAAACCCGCAAAGGGTGTTGTTGGCCGAAAGAATGACTCCACCCAAGGAGGTTTCGGCAAAGTTCCGCCAGGTTTGGAATCACAGATACGTTCTGGTTCAGGGAAACGCAAGCTCATGGAAAGTCAGGCGTCCAGTCCAAAGAGCATGTCATGTCATTTAAAGCCAGCATTATCTTCCTCAGATAAGTTTTTCTCGTCCCGAAAGGGGCACTCCTTTTCTGAAATTCGTTTTATCTTTTCTTTGTTTTTCATCGAATCTCTTTCATGTTTAAGCCCAAGTTCTGGATGTACCGGAAAGGATAATTGGCAGGTTCGTTTTCACGGAGTTCCGTTTCATGAAGGAAAATACCCCGTTTCGTTGGTACGTCTGTCCAAACTTGATGAATCACGATGTTTGATGGCGTTCGAAGTAAAAAGGAAAAAGAGAAATTTTCCCCAGCAAGTCCGCCTTCGGACGAATCCCCACAGAGTCTCCCCTTGTACAATCCCCCACAGAGTCTCCCCGATATAAAAAATAAAAAATAAAAAAAAAATAATCCCCGTTGGAATTTCCCCAGCACATCCCCAGCGAGTCTCTTTGTAAAAATTCCCCAACAAGCTTACCCCAACAAATCCTAGAAAGACCGCTTCGAAACAAATCCCCAGCATGCCCCATTGTACAAAAATCCACACAAAGAATCCACTTTGTAAATATTCCCCCACAGGGTTTCCTTTTGTACAAATCCCCACAGAATACCCCCAATAAAATCCCCGTTGAGAACCTCCAAGCAAAACGGGACAAAATGAGAGAAAAGAAAAAGAGCCTTATGAGGCAAATCATCACGGAATCTGGAAATAAAAGCCTAAGTAGTCTAAAGGGTTTCGACATTTGAATCAAATCAATGGTGGGACTTCGCAACAGAAATGAAGACGCAACAAAGCAACCGGGAACGATCAAGGTCACCGAACCGACCGTCATTTTCGAACTAACAATTGTTCTTTGTCTGAAAAGTTGAAACAGGGATAATCCAAGACAATCGTGCAAGAAGCAGGTGTCACCCGAAGAAGAAGGTACATGGGTACAAGAAAATTTTGGCAATAAGGAATTCACTCGAAAGGTAAGTTCCACGAAACTCCCTTTTATCTTTTACTAAAACAAGAAAATTCAAAAAAAAAAGAGGGCAAACCCTAAACTGAGCTTTTCCATGCAATCAGCATTAGGGTTTTAAACCCTAAACTGAATTTTTCCTTTAGTCAGCATTAGGGTTTTAAACCCTAAACTGAACTTTTTTCCATTCAGTCAGCATTAGGGTTTTAAACCCTAAACTGAGCTTTTCCATGCAATCAGCATTAGGGTTTTAAACCCTAAACTGAATTTTTCCTTTAGTCAGCATTAGGGTTTTAAACCCTAAACTGAACTTTCTTCCTTTCAGCCAGCATTAGGGTTTTAAACCCTAAACTAAGCTTTTCCATGCAATCAGCATTAGGGTTTTAAACCCTAAACTGAATTTTTCCTTTAGTCAGCATTAGGGTTTTAAACCCTAAACTGAACTTTTTTCCATTCAGCCAGCATTAGGGTTTTAAACCCTAAACTGAGCTTTTCCATGCAATCAGCATTAGGGTTTTAAACCCTAAACTGAATTTTTCCTTTAGTCAGCATTAGGGTTTTAAACCCTAAACTGAACTTTCTTCCTTTCAGCCAGCATTAGGGTTTTAAACCCTAAACTGAGCTTTTCCATGCAATCAGCATTAGGGTTTTAAAACCCTAAACTGAATTTTTCCTTTAGTCAGCATTAGGGTTTTAAACCCTAAACTGAACTTTTTTCCATTCAGCCAGCATTAGGGTTTTAAAACCCTAAACTGAGCTTTTCCATACAATCAGCATTAGGGTTTTAAACCCTAAACTGAATTTTTCCTTTAGTCAGCATTAGGGTTTTAAACCCTAAACTGAACTTTTTTCCATTTAGCCAGCATTAGGGTTTTAAAACCCTAAACTGAGTTTTTCCATGCAATCAGCATTAGGGTTTTAAACCCTAAACTGAATTTTTCCTTTAGTCAGCATTAGGGTTTTAAAACCCTAAACTGAATTTTTCCTTTAGTCAGCATTAGGGTTTTAAACCCTAAACTGAACTTTTTTCCTTTCAGCCAGCATTAGGGTTTTAAACCCTAAACTGAGTTTTTCCACGCAATCAGCATTAGGGTTTTAAACCCTAAACTGAATTTTTCTTTTAGTCAGCATTAGGGTTTTAAACCCTAAACTGAACTTTTTTCCATTCAGCCAGCATTAGGGTTTTAAACCCTAAACTGAGCTTTTCCATGCAATCAGCATTAGGGTTTTAAACCATAAACTGAATTTTTCCTTTAGTCAGCATTAGGGTTTTAAACCCTAAACTGAACTTTTTTCCATTCAGCCAGCATTAGGGTTTTAAACCATAAACTGAGCTTTTCCATGCAATCAGCATTAGGGTTTTAAAGCCTAAACTGAATTTTTCCTTTAGTCAGCATTAGGGTTTTAAACCCTAAACTGAACTTTCTTCCTTTCAGCCAGCATTAGGGTTTTAAACCCTAAACTGAGCTTTTCCATGCATGTCAGCATTAGGGTTTTAAACCCTAAACTGAACTCTTTCCTTTAGTCAGCATTAGGGTTTTAAACCCTGAACTGAACTTTTTCCTTTAATCAGTCTTAGGGTTTTAAACCCTAAACTGAACTTTTTCCATTCAGCCAGCATTAGGGTTTTAAACCCTAAACTAAGCTTTTCCTTCCAGTTAGCATTAGGGTTTTAAACCCTAATTTGAACATTTCCTTTCAGTTAGCATTAGGGTTTTAAACCCTAAACTGAACTTTTCCCTTTTAGTCAGCATTAGGGTTTTAAACCCTAAACTGAACCTTTCCCTTTCAGTCAGCATTAGAGTATTAAACCCTAAACTGAACTTTTCCTTTCAATCAGCATTAGGGTTTTAAACCCTAAACTGAACTTTTCCATTTAGTCAGCATTAGGGTTTTAAACCCTGAACTGAACTCTTTCATTCAGTCAACATTAGGGTTTTAAACCCTAAACTGAGCTTTTCCATGCAATCAGCATTAGGGTTTTAAACCCTAAACTGAATTTTTCCTTTAGTCAGCATTAGGGTTTTAAACCCTAAACTGAACTTTTTTCCATTCAGTCAGCATTAGGGTTTTAAACCCTAAACTGAGCTTTTCCATGCAATCAGCATTAGGGTTTTAAACCCTAAACTGAATTTTTCCTTTAGTCAGCATTAGGGTTTTAAACCCTAAACTGAACTTTTTCCTTTAATCAGCATTAGGGTTTTAAACCCTAAACTGAACATTTTCCTTTAATCAGCATTAGGGTTTTAAATCCTAAAATGAACTTTCCATTCAGCCAACATTAGGGTTTTAAATCCTAAACTAAACTTTTTCCATTCAGACAGCATTAGGGTTTTAAAACCTAAACTAAGCTTTTCCATGCAGTCAGCATTAGGGTTTTAAACCTTAAACTGAATTTACCTTTTAATCAGCATTAGGGTTTTAAACCCTAAACTGAACTTTTTCTTTAGTCAGCATTAGGGTTTTAAACCCTAAACTGAACTCTTTCATTCAGCCAGCATTAGGGTTTTAAACCCTAAACTGAGTTTTTCCATGCAATCAGCGTTAGGGTTTTAAACCCTAAACTGAACTTTTTCCTTTTAGTCAGCATTAGGGTTTTAAACCCTAAATTGAACTTTTCCTTTCAGTCAGCATTAGGGTTTTAAACCCTAAATTGCACTTTTTCCTTTAATCAGCATTAGGGTTTTAAACCCTAAACTGAATTTTTCCTTCCAGTCAGCATTAGGGTTTTAAACCCTAAACTGAACTTTTTCTTTCAGTCAGCATTAGGGTTTTAAACCCTAAACTGAACTTTTCCCTTTCAGTCAGCATTAGGGTTTTAAACCCTATACTGAGCTTTTACTTGCAATCAGCATTAGGGTTTTAAACCCTAAACTGAATTTTTCCTTTTAGTCAGCATTAGGGTTTTAAACCCTAAACTGAACTTTTTCTTTAGTCAGCATTAGGGTTTTAAACCCTAAACTGAACTCTTTCATTCAGCCAGCATTAGGGTTTTAAACCCTAAACTGAGCTTTTCCATGCAATCAGCGTTAGGGTTTTAAACCCTAAACTGAACTTTTTCCTTTTAGTCAGCATTAGGGTTTTAAACCTTAAACTGAACTTTTCCTTTCAGTCAGCATTAGGGTTTTAAACCCTAAATTGCACTTTTTCCTTTAATCAGCATTAAGGTTTTAAACCCTAAAGTGAATTTTTCCTTCCAGTCAGCATTAGGGTTTTAAACCCTAAACTGAACTTTTCCTTTCAGTCAGCATTAGGGTTTTAAACCCTAAACTGAACTTTTCCCTTTCAGTCAGCATTAGGGTTTTAAACCCTAAACTGAACTTTTTCCTTTAATCAGCATTAGGGTTTTAAACCCTAAACTGAACTTTTCCTTTAGTCAGCATTAGGGTTTTAAACCCTAAACTGAATTTTTCCTTTAGTCAGCATTAGGGTTTTAAACCCTAAACTGAGCTTTTCCATGCAATCAGCATTAGGGTTTTAAACCCTAAACTGAATTTTTCCTTTAGTCAGCATTAGGGTTTTAAACCCTAAACTGAACTTTCTTCCTTTCAGCCAGCATTAGGGTTTTAAACCCTAAACTGAGCTTTTCCATGCATGTCAGCATTAGGGTTTTAAACCCTAAACTGAACTCTTTCCTTTAGTCAGCATTAGGGTTTTAAACCCTGAACTGAACTTTTTCCTTTAATCAGTCTTAGGGTTTTAAACCCTAAACTGAACTTTTTCCATTCAGCCAGCATTAGGGTTTTAAACCCTAAACTAAGCTTTTCCTTCCAGTTAGCATTAGGGTTTTAAACCCTAATTTGAACATTTCCTTTCAGTTAGCATTAGGGTACCCAGAACCCCTGTGTACCCTAAAACTCAAAACCCAAAAACCCTGTGTAACCCGGTCCAGACCAGCTGATACCCAGAGCGTCCAAACGACGCCGTTTTAACCTGATCTAATCTGGGCCGTTGATCTCAGATTGATCAACGGCCTAGATCACATCCCCATACCCATGAACTAACCCGACCCATCTTACCCAAACCAACCCCTAAACCCTGAATGAGAAACGACACCGTTTCCTCATCAGATGAAAGATCTGAGCCTTCCATTTCGCCTCATCCAACAGCTGAGATCAACCCCACCCATCTCATATATAAGTTTCCAACCATACCCTGCCCCCTATCCAATACCCCAGCCTTCGTCCTCATCCCCTTCCCCACGAAACCCTAGCCGCCCCTTATTCCTCGCCATTAATCCCGGCGGCATGAACGCCGGTGGCCTTCACCTTAACACCCTAGGACCACCTTGACACCCTAAACATGAATCCACCAACCTTTTAGCTCGAATCCCATCCCACCGTCTTGAATCTTCATTTGAAGATTCGAGTCAAAACTCGATCTACACCGATCTGCCCTAAATTCTTACCAGACAGTCCCCGGACCCCCCTCGTGACCAAACCATGCTTGGTTTGGTCCGAATCTAACCAAGAAAGCCCAAGTCCCAAATCTACCATCCACGAACCCTAGAAACCCCAAGCCTGGTCCGTGTCTGTTCAAGCCAAGAGATTAGGGTTTCATGAACCTTAATCGAAGTGTTTCTCATTTGAGAAGCACTTCGATTAAAGTCCGTTCAACCTTGAGGAGGATCTGTTCAAAACACAAGTGGATTTTTTCTGATTTTTTTTCTTTCAAAGCTTTAAGGTGAGTTAATTTTCTTTTCTTTATTTCAGTTCGTGTGTTTGTGTGTTGTTAAAGGTCCGTCCGTATGGCCAAATGTTTTGTTTTAGTTTGTGTTTTTGAACTGCTATTGTCCACCTTGACCGGACCTCTGTATTCGGTCAAGTATTTCTTCGTAATGTATGTGTGTAAACTGTATGTTCAATTGAATTCGTAATTGGTCATTCAATTAGCTCCCGAGGTCATTTCTGTGTTAACATTGCAATTTGAACCCCTTGTGTGATACTCTTAGATTTCTGATTTTTGGCTACGATTGTACGTGTTATGATTAGTATAGTCGAGTCGACATATGTCGTCAATTAGTTTCAGTTGTCCGAACAATAACCAATTGACCTGCTTCTGTAAGCATTGCCTGAATCAATTAGGGACTGGGTTTAGTAACTTATAGTTGCTAATTTGATTTCAGAAATCTAAGGTTTGGTCTGTTAGTTACAGCCTGAATTGGAGGGCATGTGCATTAGTGCACAACATGTGCATAAAAGCCATTCTGATTAAAATAATTTGACAGCATGTTTGTCAGATTATATTCTTGCTGCCCTGTCTGCCTTTTAGTTTAAATATTAGAGGGTACTGTCAGGAATATCATAGGGGAGGTTTATACTTAATTAGCTAAGTGGAAACTGAAAAGGGACAGCACATGGGAGGGGACCTGATTGATTAACAGGCTGTTCAAATAGCCTGATTTGGAGCTATAAAAGGGGAGGGGATAAGATAAGAGAGAGGGAGGAAGATAGGGATACACCTTGAGAGAGATACACACAAAAGGGAAGCTGAAACCAAACAGAATCAGTTTCTAAGGGAGAAAGAGAGTTTGTTTTTTTTGGAAATCAGGAGGGGGATTTAGAAAAGAAATTCTTGCTCGACTGGAAAACACTACTTTTTCTCATCCTTTCGTGTCTGAAGTCCAGTATCCAGTTTGTTTTGTTTCTATCAGATTTTAGGATTTTTCCTCTGAGTTTTGAAAAGATCAAATATTGATTATTGTACCATTGGTTTACTGCTTTGGTCTGTTGGTCTGGGATTGTCATTGCTGCTGTATTGCTTTGTTTGTTACTACCATTCTTGTGTTGCTGCTGCTGACTCTTCTGCTTCCACTTCTTCTTTGCATTTCAGTATCCAGGTACACATTTCAAGTCCCATATTGGTGTAACTGTAACAGTCTGAAAGCATGAAATGAAAGTTGGAGAAGTTTAAATGTCTGTTGTAATACTCATGGCATGTTGATTTCTTTCTATATATATGATTAGTTTGTAAATTTCAATAGCAGGAAAAGATCAGTTTGGTGCTTAGCTGAGTCCTAGTCTCTTGCGTCTTAGTTTATAGTTGCTTGTTAGTACGAGATGTAATGGTACAATATGTAGAATGCATGGATAATTGACATAGAATTTTTGACCGGATTCCTGTTTAACTATAATGACATGCATAGGATAGAATATTTCCCCCTTATACAATGATGTTCTGTTTTACTTTAGTTCTTTTATCAGGACCCGCTAGGTAGTATATAGGAGCACGTTCGAATCCCCATTAGCAATAAAGCCTAGTGTTCAATTCCCTTAATCTAGCCTAAAATAAGTCTAGTTAAGTTCAATTCAAGAAATGTTTGGATACAAGTATAGCATTTGGTCAATCTCGCATGCCTCACAAGGTATGACGCCTCTTCACTTTGTAAATAATTAAGCAGAAATTGATAAGAATCCAGGTTAGGCCAAAGCATATAATTAAATTAGCATGTACTTTTCCTTCTAGTTTTAGAGACAAATGCATTAGAAATGTAGCCACTTTAGGATACCCTTTCTAAAATAGAGACGAGCCTCGCCAAATAAAAAATGCGAAATTGCGGGGCCCTCAACAAATAACCATAACAAATATTTAGAATTCAGGATAGGCCGTTTAGTGAATTTCATGGCCTTCTACAAAAATAATAACGCGCTAGGCTTCTTTAGGCGCGGCTTAATTAAGTTACATTCTTAAACTCGGGTGCACATTGATGTGACCCGAATCCAAATCTCAACGGAGTCGAAATGGTCAACAACTACGGGTGCATTGATTGCGACGTGGTTCGAGATACATTTTCGCGACGTTGCAATTCTATAAAACTAAATGATAATAATAAAAGCGGTTTAAACTTAATAAAGCACATAAGTCACAACATGTATTTAAATCAGATATTTAGCCATTATAACAATTTAAGCGACCGTGCTAGAACCACGGGATTCGAGGGTGCCTAACACCTTCCCTCGGGTCAACAGAATTCCTTACTTAAAATTTCTGGTTCGCAGACTTCATTTGGAAAGTCGAAAATTTCCTCGATTTGGGATTCAAGATAAACCGGTGACTTGGAACACCAAAAGTCAAACCTTTCCCAAGTGGCGACTCTGAATTAAATAAATAATCTCATTTCGAATATTGTCACTTAAATTGGAAAAACTCCCTCGCGCATTTTTACCCTTCGGGGCGGGGCGCGCAAAAAGGAGGTGTGACAATTGTTGTATCAGATCGCTATGAATCAACAAAAATCTTTGTGAATTTCATAAATTTTGAAACTCTGGAAGATCTGTATGACTTACCTATGGTTCACACTTGAAAAATATTATGGTACCATTAGTTTTGCATTTTAGTCAACATGTCACTTTTTATTGGTGGAACATAGTATGTTCCTCGTACAATTTGCGAGATAAATGATCAGAAAAATACTTCATCCTTTTTTTCCAAACAAATTGAAACCCGCATGTAGCGCACGGGTGGCTAGGCTCGTGGAAAAGTAAAAGAAAGAGGAACTCAAAGGTGTAGCCTAGCAGTCAATGAAGTGGATGAGAAACCTTAGGAGACCAGAGTTCAAATTTGATAGGTTGTATTCATATTTGCTAAAGTCTTGGTGGGTATAATATATATCTAATGGAATAATCAAGGTAGCAGGTTTGATTCAAAACATACCAGTACGTGTGTTGGTAGCCATTTGCATCATTCTACAGATATTCTTCTTGCACCATAGTGTGCAACTCCATTAAGCAATTACTTCCATTGGTGAACTTATTTCAGAATATATTTTTTCTTAAAATTTAAATAAACACCTATCAAAGGGTATACTACATTACTCATCATTGTTTGCTAGCAAATGAATCTTAATACAGTAAGCAGAACATTTCAATAAGAAACTTGTATGCAGATAGTTAACACAAGAAGCGTGAATACTTCATTACATATCACTGGTTGCTAGCAAATGAATCTTAATACTTTGAATGCAGAACATTTCAAAAAGAAATTTGTATAAAGGGCAACTCGGTGCATTAAGCTCCCGCTATACGCGGGGTCTGGGGAAGAACCGGACCACAAGGGTCTATTGTATACCGTCTTACCCTGCATTTCTGCAAGAGACTGTTTACACGGCTCGAACCCGTGACCTCCTGGTCACATGGCAATAACTTTACTAGTTACGCCAAGGCTCCCCTTCCCTGCCAACCTGCAGATAATCGACTCGAACCATAGTTTGTAAGACAAGAATGAACAAGCTCCTTTAAGCAATAACTTCCATTATACATATGTAAATTTGAACAAACACTTATCAAAGGAAATATACTTCATTACATATCATTGTTTCCTTGCAAAAGAGTCTAAAAACTATATCAAGAACACATCAAAAAACAACTTTTACACAAACAGTTACAGAAGACAAGCCACCAGCCTCATCTTCAATGCTAGTTACCTCCTGGATTCCGATTCCACGACAAATAAGTTGGATCTCCAAGTTGTCTTGGCTTAACTAGATACACAATCATAAAAGCCAAAGCCAAAAAGAAACACAATCCACCAACTGTAAGATAAGCAATGCCAAGAAAATCATTCTTCCCACCAATCCAACTAGTTGTCGAAAGCACAAGCTTCTTCTTCCCATCAAAACTATACGTGTTGTAATTGTTCTGCAACGTCACGTTTATGATTTCACCTTCCATAAGATCCCTCTCAATTTTCCCATACAACTTTCTAAATGTTGGAAGTGCAGCAGTTCTCATCCAAACAATTAAATCTTCTTGTTCACTCAACGATACATTCTTTAGAAGACTCCCACCTCCGACTAAAGTCCCATTCTGAAAATTCGAAGGGAAAACATCTTTCCCATACTTATGATCCCTATCACTTTTCCAAGATATACCCTTTTTATTCACAACCAATTCTTGATTGTTACTAGCAAATGTATAAGTATCGTTAAATAAACTCCACGCTATTAATCCACAAGGCACAATTGGTTTGCCATTAGCAAAATCTTCAGGCTCGCAAGAACCTGTATCACCTACATTACTAGCACTTTTCAATTGTTGATCGCTTCGACTCTTCACATACCTACGATGATTTTGATAAAAATTCTCAAGCTGATAATACACATAAATTGGCTGTTCCATTTTTTTGGGCACTCTTAAAGTTCTAACACAAGTTTTATCTTGATTTTTATTTGTTATATAGCCAACTTTATCATTTGTTGAATTATTTGGTACACATTCAACATCATACCTATCAATAATTTCAACAACATCTCGAGAAGCTAAAAGGGAAACAATACCAATTGGAATAAAAACAACACCAATAAGTAAAAGAATAGAAATCACCCATTTTGGTGTTAGGATTGGTTTACATGCTGGAAGTTCTTGTTGTGAGAATTTTGAATACTTTGGTCGCTTTGAATTTCTTCTTATTGTTGTATTTTCATCCGATCCAAAAACTCCAGTGCTAGACGATGGATTGTTTGAACTCATAATTTGAGTTGACTTTTCAGTAAATACTTCTCAATCTCAAACAAGTTGGGGGCGACTATATATTTTCGAATAATTCAAGAAAAATGAACTGAAGAGTTTAATTAGAGAGATGATTTAGAAGAGGAAGAGGGGATTTTTTTTTTTTATGGGAATTATATGAATGAATGGTTTATAGCTGTAAGTTTACTCGTTTTGATTTGTTTAATTCAAAAATGCCTGCCTTGACTTTGAATAGTATTATTAGTATTTTCTTGAAAAAAACGACGACGACTTGATCCACGTTTTTTGTTTTCTAGAAAGAAGGGGGCGAAGATTACAAGGAAGGTTCTATGCTGAAGAGTAGGTATGAATTTATTATGATAGCGTGGGGTGGGATGCTGAAGAGTAATTTCCTTCTTTTTTCTTCACATAACGTGGGTATATTTAATTCCTACTTAATTGTATTGATTTCCCAATTAATGTTATGTTTGCTCCTCCGGTCTATTTTAATTGATTTTTTTAATTTTTTTTGTGGTCCACAATATTTAATTTTTTTAACAATAATAATAACAAATAATAATAACAAACTCGGTAGTTTCCCACAAGTGGGGTTTGGGGAGGGTAAGATGTACACAGCTTTATCCTTATCCTTGGAAGGGCGGAAAGACTGTTTCCGATGCAATATTTAATTTTTTCAAATATCAAAAAAGAATTAACTTTTTTTTTTCAAAGCTGCCTTTGGAGTAAAGAATCTAGGAGTATTTGTTGTATTTCCAATAAACAAATTAAGGTTAATATGGTCAATTATATTGTTAATTTAATGTTAAAAGGTGGATTCCTTTATATGTGTGAAAACAGTCAAAAAATTACTTAAAGTGTACTGGAAGGAATATTAAAAATAGTTAGTTTAAAATATTTTATATTTTTCAAAATTACTCCCTCCCGGCTCTTTTGCTTATACTTTTTTTTTTTTTACTTTTTACTTGCCCACTACAACAAACAATAACATATTTAGTGTAGTTCCACAAGTAAAGTTTGGGGAAGATATAAGTACGCAACCTTACCTTACCTTTATGCAGGTAGAGACTTTTTTGAATAGACCCTCGACTCAATGCTAGCATGCTTATTCACAGTAGCATATAGGAAGACATGGAGAAAAACAACATATGTGTGGTTCAGTTTAGCAAATTAAGAGAGAGAAAAATATTATTTTTCAATTGTACCGTTAGTATTAAGTAATTATTTTTAAAGTAATTGAAGTATTAGTAGTCAATTTTAGATTTTCAAATATCATTAATATTTTATTAAGGGAGTGCAAAATACAATTTGGACAAGTAAAATGGAATAGAGGAAGTAAGAAAGAATTAATTTTCTTTCAATTTTACCTTTAGCATTAGGTGTTCTAGTCTTCTAGAAATGATAAAGAAGTGATTGCTTATTAATAAGTAGCATACATTTTTATGGTGACAATTTTTATGTGGTGCAAATTGACACCCATATTACGCGTCAGTAAGGAGAATATATATATATATATGGTCGAAAGTAAGGAGAATATCAATGTAGAAGACGGACATAAATCGACATTTTACTTGAACTTAGGACCATAGGTGGTGTTTCTTTGAAATTCTAAAAAATTGATTATTAACTTTTTTTTGCAATAAGTACTTGCTTGAGCTATTTTTTTACGAAGACTGGATTTAAAAAATTAAGCTTAATAATCTTTAAGAAAAAACAGCCCTTCTTTTGTTGCAAAAATAGCTCAAACAAGAAAACTGGCAAAAATTATTGTAACCATTAGACTAAGGTTTTTCCCTTTTTTTTTTTTTTTGCTAAAAGACTAAGGTTTCATTATATGTGAAAGAACGATGACCAAAAGTTCAAAATTTGGAATCTCATGTTTGATAAATTTGAGTGACTGAACATTAATCTGTTTGTGATGATTTCGACTTTTTAAAATTCTTTCCTTGTTCAACTTCCCTCTGCAAACCTACAAACCACAATCTTCATAAATGGTTAAACCAAATTCAACAAATGAAGTCTAGATGTTATGATTTTGTTGCTTTACTGATGCAAAATTGTCTACTATTCTATCTGTCCCATTTTAATCATCGTTTTAGTTTTGTTTACGCTACTAAGAAAAACAATATATACAATATAAAGTTTACTAAGTTACTCATATTAAATATTTTTTGAGAATTCAGTAGTATTAAAAAGATTACTAATATTTTATATTAAGGATAGTTGGAAATAAATAACAAATTTACTCTTGAATTCCTAAAATGACAATTATTTTGGGATAATTTTTGTGAGCTAAATCAATAATTAAAGATAATTATTTTGAGCTAAAGCAATAATTAAAATGGGACGGAAGGAGTATCTTGTAGAGAACGATTATTAAGTAATCTTTCTAATGTTATCTAAAAATTGGCATCTTTCTAGGAACCAATATTTTACTTTATGGAGAAAAGAACCTCGTGTGACACCAATACAATATCAATTCTATTGTTCCCAAATCTTATACTCTTTCCGTTCATTTTACTTGTTCACTTTCACTTTATATTTCCTTTAAAAAAAAAGTATATTTTTTATAATTTTATCGCTAATAATGATAGCATTTCCAAAAGTCTTGAAAATGATTTGAGGAATGAGTAGTTAAGAATAAGGGTAAAACAGAAGAAAAAAAAAAAAAAAAAGATTTTTCTCTTGATTTAGTATAGTGGACAAGTAAAAGTAAAAATATATTTTTAATATAATGAACAAGTAGATCTTATAGATAAAAGTTTTGAAAAGTTTTATAAAAACTTTCCAAAAGATTTTAGATTTTTTTATAAGGAAAAAACTACTCAAACTATCACTCCATAAACAATTTCAACCAAAACTAACCTAAAAATAAAATATTTACTAAAAAGGCCCAAATATTATTTTAATCCAAACAATTTCAATTAATGTTAGTTTTTAAAGCATACAGTAATTTAAAGTGAGTTTTAGAGAATCAAGTATCTTAATTCGATTTAGAAAACACTATTAAACGTTAGTTTGTTGGATTGGGTCGACGGATTAAATTGAAAATGTCATGTACAACCATTGAAGTTTGTTTGAGCTTGAATTTAAAATTTTGGATTTTCGAAATTGAAATTTATTTCGAGCGGGTATTGTTGGAATAGATTGGGTAAATAGGAGTGTAAATCTCAATTTTTGGACGACTTGGTAGAGATTTTAGGTGGTTTGAATTAAAATTGAATGAAAGTTGAAGTACACAAGATGAACATGGAAGAAGATGATATATGTATCTCCCTGTGTATCTCCCTATATCTTTTGTGTATCACTTTTGTATTAAATACGTATCTCCTGTATATTCATGTATACCCATATGTGAGACACATTTTGATTCATATGTCGTAGAGAAAGTTTTAATCTCAATTTTAACTACAAATTTTGACTCAAACTAATCCAAATCACCTCCAATCTCCCTCAAAGTTTTTATATTGACTCATCTATATGTTTTCAATGAATTTCAACAATATTCATTGAAAAGGGTCCCCTTTTGCTTAGGTTTTTATAGTCTTATATTTTTTTTCTTTGTGTTTCATCTTTGCTACCTCATAAATTCCTGTCTCTCTTGTATCTCCTGTTGATCACGGTTAAAAATATGGAAGGGGCTCTTTGCATATGATTCTTGGAGAAAAAAATCCTTATTTGTCTAGGTTTTAAATTTTTCTGTGCGTTTAACTAGTTTTGGTAAGTATGTAATTAATTGTTAGAGAGTGGTAAATTTGGACTTATTTTGAATATTTTTATAAGATTCCCTTTTTTGTAACCTTTCTATGGGCAAATGGGCAATATCTCCAGCGCTTACCCACAAGACAATTAATTTTAAGAGAGAAGACTAAGGTCTGAATTTGAACTTTATTTAAAATTCAGACATGATTCACGTTAATTTTCAACGTGATATTCGTGAATTTGATTCTAAAGCGGCTTAAATTAAAAAAATTATAAATTTAGACTATTCAGTAAATAATAGGGGTCCTAAAATGGCTATTCGCGCGACAACAGGGCCGTGCTAAGAATGGGCTAACCCCAAAATTGAACTAAATGGGCTAATAAGTCCAGCCCAATAGAGAATCTAAGTAAGAGCCCAGTATATAATAAATCCCTAATTCCCTCCGTTTTCCAAGTAGGGTTTCAGAATCTAGGAGCAGCCTCTGCACCAAAAACAGCTTCCAGTAGCAGCAATGGCAAGAATCAAGGTTCATGAGCTGAGGAACAAGACGAAGTCTGAGCTACTGGCTCAGTTGAAGGATCTGAAGGCCGAGCTTGCCCTACTTCGTGTCGCTAAGGTCACCGGTGGTGCTCCTAACAAGCTCTCCAAAATGTATGCACTCTGCCTTTCTTTTTTTATGCGGTTGATTCGAATATTTGTTCGGAGTTAGTATGATTGTGCTTGAGATGTGTGTATTGCAAGTGATACATGTGATTGCATAAGCATACATTACATTGTAACTAAACTTCTAGTGCATTAATGTCTTATGTCGACCTTTATATGACACTTTCTGTTTAGGATCTGTTGCAATATATTACATTATCCACTATTTTGCTAGTCATATTGTTCTATATCATTTGATTCAAAAAATTATTTTTTTATGATTACTTTTCAAAAACTATGTTATGTATGTGTCACTAAAACCTACTTATACAAGTGTGAAGCAATTAGTATGCTATTAATGGCTTGCAATAAGGGAAGCTTGTCTTGTTCATATCGGACTGAGACTAAGTAGTGATATTTGTTGTCACGGCACCCAAGGAACACTTCGTTGGAGGTGTCTTAGTAGAATCTATGCTAAAAGAGAAAATGCAAGGGCCCGGAAGCATTACTAACTACTTTGCAATACAAAAGTGGAACAGTTAGTATGTTATCAATGGTTTGTGATATGGGAGAGGTATCTTGTTCATATATGAGTAAGACTTAGTATTGGCTTATTGTTGATTATCTTCACGGCACGCAAGAAAACCTTAGTTGGTGGTGTCTTTCTTAGTTTGGTGACCAAGCAATAGAATGAATCTTGAAAAGACAAATGCAAATGTGTCAGCTATTATGTGTTGTATGACTTTGTTTATACTTTTGATATTGACCTGATTATCTTAATGATTGTGTGCATGCAGCAAGGTGGTAAGGTTGTCAATCGCACAGGTTCTGACTGTAATTTCGCAGAAGCAAAAAACTGCTCTTCGGGAAGCTTACAAGAACAAGAAATACCTGCCTCTTGACCTGCGCCCTAAGAAAACTAGGGCCATCCGCAAACGTTTGACCAAGCACCAGGTATCCTTGATTTTATCCTTCATTTGGTGTTTATGCACTTTGCACTAGTGAGCTTGTGGGCTCCTAATTTGGCAAAGCAATATGCTACTCTTGGTTTTAAATACTACTCTCTTCTATTCCAAAAAGAATGACACTGTTACTAGTTGGCCAGTTAAGCAATTCTTCTTTGCTACTATTGCTTAAAACATTTTCAAATATTTCTAACTATAGATGTTTTGGAGTTGCTTATAAATGCGGATTACCAGAGGTTTTATTTTCTAACTCATTTAATGTAAGGGGGTTTTGATGTTAAATGATGTGGCAGTTTTCTTCAATCCTGTCAGCAATTTTTTTAGCTCTTTAACAACTAATGGTGTTAACTTGTGTTCTTTGTCCTTACAGGCGTCATTGAAGACGGAGAGAGAGAAGAAGAAGGAGATGTACTTCCCCATCCGAAAGTATGCCATCAAGGTGTAGGATAGGATCTATTTTGGCAGAGCCTTTTGTGTTTTGAATCAGAATATATTGGTGAAACTATTGAGCATGCAAATTTTGTTTAGCTTTGTTTCGTTTGGCGCTTATGACATTAGACACATGACTGATATGGAGCTTCATTTGTTCCAAGTTTCAAGTTTATTCCTATTTTATGTTGAGCACCCTGTTATCTTTGATCTTAAGGGTTTTAAAGCTTATTCACACTTAATTGGATAAGTGATTGCTTGATCACGTTGCAGTCCGCAAGTTGATGAAAAATATATTGTAATGTCCAAGCTATGAAGAAACATGGTTTGAAGTGGAATCTGCTATGATGTTATTGTTGGAAAAATTGTCTATTGTGCTATGAATTCGTCGTGCCTTTAAGTGCCTCGTTGATCAAACGGGAATTAGGGATAATACTATTTCATACAAGTTGAGATTGAATATTGGTTTATACACAGTGCAAAAGCTTCAACACATCAAATGTTTGTCATAGCTTAGTCGAAGACTTGAGCCGATTACTGAGAGGAAAAAAAAACTTTATTAGTACCATAAACGTAGTATCTTTCTCAAAGATAAGAAAACAGGTTGTGAGATCTGAGATTATGACAGATGCAGTCAACTGATTCTGCATTATACGTGCTGCCCTCACCTAAGATTTTCTTTTAAATTAATATTATTCAAACATTATCTGAATTGGTCAAAAACTCAATTAGTCTAACATACCTATTATATTACAGCAATAATAGGGATTAGATGTGAGCTACTTAGTGAACTAACTCGTTGCCATTTTTACTTAATAAATAGCACTAATTAGTTTGTTCAACCAAGTTGACGTAGACATCAAACTTTTGCACAAATACAAACTTTTCCATTTCGAAAAAAAAAAAAATTCCCTGAAACTGTTATGCTTAATTAATCTTAAGGTTACCAATGCACGAGTAAGGTAGTGTCGCTCAAACATAAAAACCAAGTAATTTTGAGATTACCCACTAATTACTGAAATGGGAAAGAAAATGAACTTGTTAAATTCTGGAAGAAAAATATTCAACATTAACCTTTTCCTGGAAGAAAAACTTCTACATTTGAAATTATTGGCTAGCAAAATTCACCTCTAATAGAAGGAGCAATTTGACTGTAATTACCCATTGGAAGTCATTTTTATGAACTTTTTGATCGTTAAAGTTGCACTTGTACTTCATATAAACTGATTAGTCAACATATTCATTCAAACATGAATATGCTTTTAAAGAATAAAACAACACGATGGAGACTGAAAATAAGGAGAAAGACAATCCTATTTTCCAGAAGAGAAATATTTTTAACTTGAGAATAATAATATATTTAGGCCATAATGAAATGGTCCCAACTGAAAAAAATAAAAACAATTCTGCCAACTCCTTCAACACCTTCCAAGTTGTTTACTTTGTCAAACTAATATAAGATATTAAATATTCCTAGTTACTACATCATCTCTGAAAACAAGAATACAAAAAATTGGGGTATTACATATTTTCTTTTTAGTTTGTGAAGATAGGACTTGTACAAAAAATATTATGAAGAAAAAGGAGAAGGAAATAGACTAAATTCTTGTAAATTACAAGGAAAATATCTCCTATCAAATTCAATTTACTAAATTCTTGTAAATTGCTTACTTTTACACTCCACCTACATAGACAAATAAAATAAGGATTAATACAACTGCTGAGAAATTATATCATTCAGTCCACTCTGCTCCTCGTTTTGGCAGTCAGTGTGAGCGTAACTGTGTTAAAACAAAAAATCAGAAAACTGTTAGAAGAATAAAGAAATGTATAAAATAGTAAAGAATCAGAAATATTCCGAGTCCACAATTTTTCTTGTGCGTCCTTAAGGAATTTTAACCCCCTCACACGTTGCCAAGGTAATGGATTAAATCCTCCCAGGATAAAACGGAATAAACCTTCCTGCAACAGTGGCAATACAAACTGCAGGATACCAACGAACTCAAAGTACGGAGCAAAATCACACTTACGAATTTGAGAGAGAGAGACTGCGAATTAGGATGCAGTATATTCAGAAAGAAAGAAGTTCTGGAGTGTTTTTCGTGTGTAGAAGATGCAGCCTTGCCTCAGAATTTATAGGCAAATATCAGAAGAGGTGTCTGGAAAAGTGCCTTTTCAGAAAATACGCGGCCTTCGCGGCAGAACCGCGGCCAGAGAGGCTCTCTGAATCTGACTGCCGCGATTCTACCGCGGCAGAACCACGGCCAGCAAGGCCCTCTGAACTTTCAGCAGGGTTCTGGCGTAGTTTCAGCAGTGATAAATTTTGTCCAAAAAATAATCTTATCGATCATTTGACAAATCCGAAGCCGAAGCCGAAGCCGAAGCCGAAGCCGAAGCCGAGCGAGCGACGACGGCGCGAGGGTTCATTCTCTTCAACTCCTTTTAAGAGCTTTAAGAAGTGAATCTATATATAAGCACACAAATGTGATTGTCCCTCACCAATGAGGGACAAAGTGCAAGACAAAAGTTTACTTCTTCAAATTTTCATTTTCCCTCCATTTCCAATTCACACTTCTTCTACTTTAAAGCCCAATGGCTTGAAGTCCAACAGTCTGTAGGTACGTGATGATTGAAGATGATTTAGGGTGTGTTTGGTACGAAGGAAATATTTTTCGGAAAATATTTTCTAATTTTTCCATGTTTGGTTGGCTTAAATGTTTTGGAAAACATTTTCCTTACGAACTCATTTTCCTCCAATTGGAGGAAGATGTTTTCCTTATCAAGAGAAGGGAAAACATTTTCCAAAACTCCTTCTCAACCTTCCCTACCCTCACCAACTCACCCCACC
Organism: Nicotiana sylvestris; assembly: GCF_000393655.2. Lineage (NCBI taxonomy): Eukaryota > Viridiplantae > Streptophyta > Magnoliopsida > Solanales > Solanaceae > Nicotiana > Nicotiana sylvestris. Next base: position 26,641,306 of record NC_091061.1, read on the forward strand.
CCACTTTCCAAAAAAAGGCTTTTTATTACAATTTTAAATTTCTGTTTTTTCGCTTTTCTGCATCCCCCACACAAAAAAAAAATTACTTTTATTTTTCAATTTTAGTTTTTTTATTTATCGGTTTAAAGGTTCAAAATTATACAAATTCCAAAGTTATGAGTTCAGAGGTTTATGTGTTTGAAAGTTTACATGTTTAGAAATTATAAAGTTTATGGGTTAGAAATTCCGTGGTTTCGAAAGTTTATGATAAATGTGGGTTCGGAAGGTTGTTAGTTTGAAAGTTTATGTTTATTATATCTAAATTATTTAAAAATACTCTTGAGAAGTCATTTTCCTTAATTTGCGTACCAAACACCGAAAAATGAATAAGATTACTACTTGTTTTCCAATAAAACATTTTTCGTTATACCAAACACACCCTTAGACCCTATTTGTTTGCATTTAACGGAAATTATATTCTGAATGGTTAAGACCTAACAGATTTAGATATCTTAATCTTAATAAAAATAAACATCCCTTTAGTGGTAAAGTGCCATTCAGTAGTTCTCCTCTGTGAAACGAGCGTTCGAATCACATTCGGAGTAAGTAGGAAACTCAACAATGAACTAAACTCCCTTGGCGCAATATTAAGAGTTGCCACTAGTGACCTTTTCAAGCTAATGGATTTATTTTTTTATTTTTTTTGCAGAAATACAAAGAAAGATTACGTAAAATATATAATATGGTTTAATCCTTCCCAAATCTTGCACATACTGAAAGCTTTGTGCCTCAAGTTGCCTTCTCTTTATTCTATTTTAAGATGGATCATAAACTACATAATTAGTCTCTTTTTTTTTTTGGAAAATTGGTTTGTACATAACCATATATTGGGATGACCATAGACTACAGAATTGGTTTGTAACCATATATTGGGATGACCAGTCAAACCAATGCCAACACATCCCTCATCTCAAAGGTCTGACATTTATTTTAATATTTTTGGTGGAGTTTTGTCAACACAATCTCAGTTCAAACAAAAACTAAATACATCTCCTAAAAATATGCAATTGTCAACAAATTCAGCTATGGCCCTCTTTTACCTCAAAAGTTTCAAGAAATTCAGTCTCTATCAAGTCCAATGAGTGCACAAAGTCAACTTTCACCTTTGCTAAATTAGGAACTGCAGCTCCTCCCTTTCCTATTTAAACACACTTCTAACATAACTGTTATTCATAGCTCAAACATTCACATTTCCTCTCTTTGCTACATTCTGTGAAATCATCAAAATGGCAATTCTTGACATCTCTAAAAGAGAAGCATCATCACCATCGACGCCAAGGCGAGCCAAGAAAAGCCTCTTCTCTTTCTCCAAAACCAATTCATCCCTTTCTACTTTTTCCAGTCATTTACCTCCTCCAACACCTTCACACACACTCTCCCAATCAATCATGGAGGAAAACATCGATAACGCTGAGACCATTATCAAAAAATGGGATCCCAAAGAATCCTCCTTTGAGAAATTCATTTCACTTTTTCAAGAAGACAGAAAAGAAGCCAAAGAATTCATTCAATGCGTCAAAGACTTAAAAAGAGCTATGCACTTTCTTGTTATGGAGCATTCAACTTCTAACAAGCTTGTGCTAGCACATAACTTGATGCAAACAGCCATGAAAAGACTTGAGAAAGAATTCTATCAAATTTTGTCAACAAATAAGGAGCATTTAGATCCAGAATCAGTATCTAAGTCTAGTCAATCCTCACACTTATCACAATCAATTTCAGTTGATTCACAAGAAGATGAAACTGGCTCTGAAAATGAGATTCAGGCAGCTGTTGAATCCATATCCGAGGTTGAACGGCTTTCTGTTCTAGCTATGTCTGATCTCAACCTGATCGCAGATTGTATGGTTGGTTCCGGTTATGCCAAAGAGTGTGTGAAGATCTACAAAATTATCAGAAAGTCAATCGTGGACGAAGGCCTCTATCGTCTTGGGATTGAATCACATAGCTCTGTCCATACTAACGGGAAGAATTCAGATGCTCTTGAGCATCAAACCAAGCACTGGATAAATTCAGTTAAAGCTGCAGTGAAAACATTCTTCTATGGAGAGAGGTTTCTGTGTGATCATGTGTTCTCAGCCTCCAACACAATCAGAGAAACATGTTTCACTGATATAGCAAAAGAAGGTGGAATCAATTTGTTTAGATTCCCAGAGGTTATTGCAAAATCCAAGAAATCACCTGAAAATATTTTCCTTTTAATGGACTTGCATGAAACAATCTCAGAGCTCTTGCCTGAGATTGAATCAATCTTTTCATATGAATCAATCTCAGCAGTCAAAGTGCAAGCCCTATCCACCCTTCACAAACTTAAGGCCTCAATCCAAACAACTCTCTCTGATTTTGAGTCGTCGATCCAGAAGAATTCCTTAAGAAAACCAATTCCTGGTGGTGGGATTCATCCATTGACCAATTCTGTTTTAGATTATGTATGTTCACTGGCCAACTACAGCGGAATCCTCTCTGATATAATTTGTGACTCTGCCCCTGCAGCACAATCGCCATTTCCTGAATCTTACTTCGACAGTCCATCAGCCAACGAGACGCCAACTTCAGCAGTATCTGCTAGACTTGCTTGGATCATCCTTGTCCTCCTTTGCAAGCTCGACAGCAAAGCTAAGCTTTATAATGACATCGCTTTATCCTATCTTTTCCTAGCTAACAATCTCCAATTCGTTATCGAGAAGGTTCGTACAAGTGTACTCAAGTGTCTTCTAGGAGATGATTGGATATCAAAGCTTGAGAGAAAGGTAAAACTATATGCAACAAACTATGAAAATGTGGCTTGGAATAAGGTGTTTTTGTGCCTGCCCGAAAGTTTGGATCCATCAGTTTCCCCTGATATAATAAAGGAACATTTCAGAAAATTCAACACAGCTTTTGACGAATCATACCAGAAACAAAAATCTTGGGTGGTTCCAGATGGAAAGCTACGAGACGAGATCAAAGTGTCAATAGCAAGAAAATTGGTACCTGCTTATCGGGATTTCTATAATTACTATATGATAGTATTGAGCGGGGAAAAGAATTTGGAGGTCTTAGTAAGATATTCTCCTGATAATATAGGGAATTACTTGTCAGATTTGTTTCATGAAACAATGGCTTTAGGGAGTTTATTGTCATCATCAACATTGCCAAACTCTTGTGTTTGGCAATGTCTTTCTTAATTTGCTCATGGTCATTGCTTTATTTTTTATTGTTCCTTGATTCGAGGGTCTATTAGAAACAACCTCTCTACCTTTATAGTCTAGGGGTAAGGTCTGCGTACATACTACCCTCCCCAGACCCCACTTATGGGATTAAACTGGGTTTGTTGTTGTTGGCCATTGCCAAGATCTGGACATAACCATTTTGGTAAATAATGTATACCAAGTACTACAATTTCTTGATTTCAATACAAAATTTCTCTCCCTGGACCCCCCCCCCCCCCACACACACACACACACACTAACTTTCCTCCCTACCCCATGCACAGTAGAACCCTTCAACTATAAGTAGTAGCGCTTGCTATGCGGATTTTGCAATATTAATCAGAATGCTAGATAATGATAAAAGCATGGAATAGCACCAAATTTTTTCTTAAGGGATACTATTTACTTTACCACCCAAGTCCATATGGTTACTTTGCATTCAGACTATATAAGCTGCCCAAGTTGCTATTTTGCCAAATTAAACTTTTTGGTGAAAATTTCGCCGGATATTGGTCAGATTTCAAAGGAAGCGTCGCTAGAAAGGGTATTGGATAAAAACTGGAAATTAGAGAACTAAGTTGAATGTTATTTAGCATTCCTAAAATGTCACTTGGCATAAGTACCAGAACTACTTGTTAGATACTGGTTATTGAAGCGAGTCATACGACCTATTAGGAAGATTGTAACGAGCACATAAACCTAATTCTATGTATATTAAGTTTTGAAATAACAAATTACTACAAGATAAAGCGTGGAAGGCGTGTGAATGAAATGTCATCCAGATGTAATACAAGAGCTCATATCATTAAACTTAAACCTTTACACCAGAGTTGAAATATGCATATTCAAATGCAACTTATCAGGATATAAGCTCTATGACATCCAATTTAGATCAAAATGGTCACCAGTTTGACTTTCGTTAGGTATGTTTGACTTTGAAGAATAATATACACTACAGATAGAAGATAAAAAACTTTTCAGCAAGTGTCATATGATACGCATACTCTTTTCCTGGCTGAGGAATATATTGGCATTTGCCAACATGTTCAAATGCAGAGAACAGGTACATTAGAGTTTCACTCGAACAAAAATCACATTCTTCACTAACACCTATTTGTTTTATTTAACAGTGGTGTTTGGGACAGTTTGCCTGCCTCGAATATTTCACCGGGTACCTACTACCTCCTACCTGTACAGATACCGTGTAACTAAGGCTTAGGCAGCTGAGAAGAATCCCTTAGTGTTTTTGCCTCAGCTGCGATCTGCACCATAGCCTTCCATGATTTTCATCCCATTTTATTCATCACTATACAACACCCTTATGTGCAATTGTTGCCTTGACTCTCTTTACATGTATTAATTGAAATATCAAGAAAAGATTGAGAAAAGACCATGCAGAATTTAAACCCAGACTTTTAGCAGAATGATTGTCTCACTGTGTTGGAGATATAACAAGCAGTGGTAAAATTATATTACCTCACTGCATACCGATTATATGGGGCGATTTCCATGTCACATTGTTTCTTAAACCAAACAATTCAAAAGGTCATTCTAACACATAGTGGGAATCCAATAACTTTTTATGTACAAGTAGGAACATAAATTTTAAGGATAAGAGGAGTTCAACAAGTTCGGAAATTTCTGGTTCATTGAAAATCAAAGGTCATTTCAATACAATGGGAATTCAACAACTTTTAAGCCCAAGTACAAACATAGATTTTAATGATAAGAGGAGTTCAACAAGTTTGCAATTTTCTGGTTCATTGAAAATTAGCTAGATCAGTAACACCTCAATTATGAACAAGAGTAATGTGAACATTAAAAGAAATAGTGAAACTTCAAGGTAAGACCTTGTTTAGGATTTCAGTATATGAGACAGCAGATCACGTCCAATCTCTAAATATAGTTTAGTATCTATATCAAGACTTTTAAATTATGAAAGTTACTTAAGATTGTCTTTAATTGTAACGGTCAAAGTTACCAGCCATGAATAAACATTACTTCTGTACAACTGAAAATCCCAGACCCCATTTATGGGTTTGTTGTTGCTGTTCTGATGGTAAGCACCCTCCACTTCCAACCAAGAGGTTGTGAGTTTGAGTCACACCAAGAGCAAAGGTGGGGAGTTCTTGGAGGGAAGGATGTCGGGGGTCTATTGGAAACAGCCTCTTTATCTCAGGGTAGGGGTAAGGTCTGCGTATATACTAACCTCCCCAGACCCCACTAGTGACATTATAAAGCTACCGAAGAGTTCATTTATTTCAACAGACTTTTAACTCTTTGTTTTTATAATCGAGAAATCCGTTGTTTCTAGTTTTAAAACGCGGTAGATAATGAACCAGTCACTCTACTTTTCTCCAGTTAAATACCAGGTCTCGAGTAGTTCCGTTGATTGCTGAACTAAAACTGTAAGGATAACAAACCTTTAACTCATTTGGCATCAAATCAACATTTTCCCATGATACATTCCCAAATTAGTTCTATTTCGGATAAGTACAAATTCTAGCAGATTATATGCCTGAAACAGGCTCATCTACTTCCCCTAATCTCAGTCTATATTCAAAATACAAAATTAATCTAATTGCTACCAATTTCTAAGCCTCAATACGAATTAAATTTACGAATCAAAGAAGAAAGAAACGTGAAAACAGGAGAGGGAGGAGGAACAAACCTGCTAATATTGTGCCTGAACTGAACCGATCGATAACCGGCTAAATCTAGCCAGAGCTCCCCAAAACCACTGGCGGTTGTGCATTTGCAGCGACCTATATATAAGTGATGAAAACTGTTTAATAATAGACTAATATAACCACTATTTTAACATCTCTCAAACTTAAGGGACCATTTTAGTTAAAAGTAATATATATTACTATCTTCTTTCCAGATTTTTACCACTATGCGGTTAGTTTAGTTGTTGCTGCCCATCTATTTTGACCAGAGTCAGACTTCTAAGCAAAATTTATAATTGTGCCCTCTAATTTCTCAAAATGTTAAAAAGAAACCCTCGTCACTTCCCACTTTGGTCCCATACTTTATGTTCATTGCTACGAGGATGATTTAGTAGTAAGCCTTTACTCCATTATCTTCCCAATACGAGTAAAGTGTTCGAGTCACATTTGAGAAGAAATAACGAAATTTTTTCCCCTCGATTATTGGTGAACTCGATTTTTATTGTTCGTGATATTCGCTAAGCATATTTAATACTGAATAAATTAAGATATGTATTTTTGATCCCTTTACATAGAAATATTGTTATATTTAGATTATTTTTACGATTATATTATCCTTAAATATGAAGTAACAATACACATGGGTAATTAACAACTTGTTTGGATGATTGTTACCCATTGTGTTGTATCGTATTGTTACTTTAAATACGGTGTTTGTTTTGATTGTTACTTAAATTTTATTATATCGTATCATTAAATTCGTCGTTACGGAACGACAAAATGTGTCACTTAATGTAACGATCGATTTGGTGTGGTCGCGCCGTTACCTTGTCTTTTTCTCTCCATCTCACCCTTCATTATTATTAAATAATTTTATTCTATCATTTACCCTACCTTTTTATATCGTATCAGAATTTTTCTTTATAATATTGCAAGTTTATTCTCCATATTGCTCGTGTGTGATATCATAAAACGACGGCAAACGACACAATCTATCCAAATATTGTATTCATCAAATAATATAGTACAATATAATACAGTACAATACGATACATTATGAAACGACATGTAACAACCATCCAAACAAGTTGTAAATAGCATAACATCAATGGAGGTGGAGATGATTCTGTCGTACAAGAACAAGGGTGACATTCAAAATAATAACAACTAATCGGGATAGCAAGCTACTAAGCCACACTATGAAAGTTAGAAGAGGGTGGTGGATATGAGGGTAAGTAGAGGTGCATCTATTTTCGAAAATCAGTTCGGATTCATGCTGGGGTAATCGAATACAGAAGCTATTTACCTTGTTAAGAGATTTGTGGAGCAGTATAGGAAGAAGAAGATGGACTCACATATGGTATTTATCGACCTAGAAAAATCTTACAGTAAAGTCTCAAGGGAGGTCATGTGAAGATGTTTGGACGCTAGGGGTTTACATGTTGCATATACCAAGGCGATTAAGGATATGTATGCTAGAGCCAAGACCCGAGTAAGGACAGTTGAATGATACTTCAGACACTTCCACGTCATGATGGGGTTCCACCAGGGTTCACCTCTCAACCTGTTCTTATTTGCCTTGGTAATAGATGAGTTTACGCGTTACATCTAAGGGGAGGTATATACCTTGGCGCATGTTATTTGTAAATGACATAGTATTGATTGAAGATACGTGATGCAGGGTTAATGTTAGGCTAGAGATGTAGAGGCAGAGACTGGAGTCTAAAGGTTTCAAGATGAGTAAGACTAAGATAGAATACTTGGAGTACAAGTTCAGTAATGTGACTCAGGAGACTGACGTAAAAGTGAGGCTGGATACACAAGTCATCTCCAAGAGAAGAAGTTTCAAGTATATTGGGTCTATAATCCAAGTCATGAAGAGATCACACATCATATTGGAGTGGAGCGAATAAAATGGAGGCACACATTTGGCATTTTATATGATAAGAATGTGCCACCAAAGCTTAAAGGTATGTTTTATATCGTGGTTATTAGACTGATTTATATTGTAAGGAACAGAGTTTTGGCCGATCAAGATCTCTCATATGTAGAAGATGAAAGTAGCGGAAATGAGAATATTGAAATGAATGTGTGAGCATACCATGAGAGATATGATTAAGAATGAGGATATTCTGGACAAGGTAGGAGTAGTCTTTGTAGTGAACAAGATGCGGGAAGAGGGGTTGAGATGGTTTAGGCATGTGAAGAGAAGATGCATTGTTGTCCTAGTGAGGAGGAATGAGAGGTTGGCATTGACGAGCCAGGTAGAGGTAGAGGTAGGCCAAAGAAGTATTGGAAGTAAGGTAATGAGGCACGACATGACATATTTTCAGCATATCAAGGATACGTCCCTTGATAGGAGGATATGAAGATAAGGTGTTAGGGTAGTAGATTAGTAAGTAGCCGAGCACAGTATAGTTTAATATTTCTTTTTCATATATGTATTGTTTTCACATACCTGTAATACTAGTATAATCTGGTATTTTCTATTCTTTGAGTTCTATTATTACTTTCTATTTCTTTTGCTTCAGTCATCTTAGTCATCTATCTGTGGCTATATCTTCTCTTTCCTATGACATCTTCACTTCCGTATCTCTTTCTTAAAACTGCAGAGATTTTGCTTTCCTTAATTTGGAGTCTATCGAAAACAATATCTCTAATAGTCATCGTATACATTACCCTCCTTGGATCATAATTGTGGGATTACACTGAGTATATTATTGTTGTAGTTCATATTTCGTCAAATTTGTAAGAAATCCATTAATAAAAGAATCAAAAGTATACATTTCAATTAAGACCTAAAATCAGAATTTGTTGATAAATGAGGACTAAAAGCGCAAGTTTTCCTTTGAGATAAGTAGAGAACAATAATTGATTCTTTGAGAGGAAGAGAAAAAAAGATCATTTTCAATGAGCTAAGTTTCTCAGCACGTTCCTCAATTCTGTCTTCTAGTCCTGTTCTTTAATATTCTTTCTCAGCACCTTCCTTTACTCTTTCCTTTTCTATAAGCCAACAAAAGTTCCCACTTTACCTCAAATCTCAAACTCTAATTTCTTGATTCTCTTTACTCCAATTCAACTTCTCTGTGACTGATTCTCTTCTAAAAGATGGCTTCTCCTGTTGAAGAAGGTAACTCTAACCATATCTATATTCAATACAATTAAAAAAATTCATAATTGACTTGATCATCGAATTATCAGTAGCTAGCTCCTGTACTTCCAGTGCTTTCTGCTCGATTAGCTGAAGATATAGTTTTAAGTATATGGGTTATTCGCTGTAGAGAATTATATGTAGAAATATGGTTCTTACCAGTTAACCCCCCACCCCCCACCCCACCCCCACCCCCCTAGATGGAGATGTATACAAATTTTACTTTGCGAAGTAAATTCAGGTAGCTAGGGCTTACACTGAACATAAAAGTGAAGATTGTGAGATGAAAAACTTAAATCTAGTTATGTTAGAGTAAAGTGTTGTACCTTATGTTTATTGAGTTGTACCTTGCTTTTATATAGAACACTTAACTTGTCCAACTTTACTTTGCATTTCAATAGACATAAGCTACAGCCTTTTTCAGTTATCTATCCTAACATACTATAAGCAATTAACTCAACACATGAGCAATTTACTTTAGTTAGTTTTGTGTATTTTGCGGATTATTAGATGACAATTAATCAATCAATTGTAAAGAAATTTGAAACTAATTTGGGTTCGCTATCAATCAATACTAAAGAATGGTTACTTAGATGACAATTTGAAGAAATTAGGAAAACTGAAGTTTGTCCGATGTATGGGAATAATTTTTGAAATATTCCTCTTTTATGCTTTGATACTTGGTAGTTTTCAGTTCTGAAGACTTTATGATGGAGTTACTTGTTTATTTATAAGTAGTCGCGCACCTGATTCTTGATTATCTAATGCTGAGTAGCTGCTCATTTTTGCTGACTGTTTTTGTATGTGCTTGTACTAGGTGACAGAGATATCGAGAAAGGGTTGATTACTCCAACACTCAGCCATAACCCTCTAGCTGAGCCATCACCGGCCCCATCTCCATCTTCAGCAACAGCACCAGCTCTCGTGCTTTCCAATTCCGGCAAGAGAATTGACCAAGCAGGGAAAAAGAAATATGTAAAACAGGTGACGGGAAGGCACAATGACACTGAGCTTCATTTAGCAGCTCAGAAAGGTGATCTAGCAGCAGTGAAGCAGATACTTAATGATATCGATACCCAAATGGTGGGGACTCTGAGCGGCGACGACTTTAATCAAGAGGTTGCAGAGATCAGAGCATCTGTAGTAAATGAAGTAAATGAATTAGGAGAGACAGCACTGTTTACAGCAGCAGCGAAGGGATATCTTGATGTGGTGAAAGAGTTGTTGAAGTACTGCAACAAGGAAACTCTTACTAAGAAGAATCGGTCAGGATTTGATCCTTTGCATATAGCTGCAAGTCAAGGACACCATGGTAAAGATCTTAGATTTCTTGATCATTTGATCTATTTATTCCTTTTTAGGCATCATTTATTTGTCGTTCTGGTAATGGGGTTTTAGCTTAAATTTGGCTTGTTAAGTTTCTCGTTTGGATAGATGAAGGATAGAGTCTAACAAGACGTTGGACAATGAAAAAATTGCTAACCAAGGGCAAGTTATATGTCTTGTCTGAATAGATATTAACACTATGAAATCGCAATGGTTTAGACTAACTTGACAAATAGTAAATATCAATAAAACTAAAGAATCAGTAATAAGGTGATAAATGAGTTAGTTAGCTTGCTAAACTAATTTTTATCAAAATTCTGACTTGAACTTGGACCCCAACTTCATGCCTCAGGGTTGGAGGTGGAGTTATCTTTTGATTATGCCTTGTCAAAGAGAATATAAAATTGAAGTGATTTTGTTTTAGAATATCATTCCATCAGTCTCGATATAGCTGATGCTGGTTGTACTAGAAGGTCCGCACTTTTATGATATTGACCTATTGCAACCTAGTGTGCTAAAAATATGTGTGGAGAATTATGCAGAAATCATTCTAAAAAAATGCTGTAGTTCAGTAAATTTTGAAAATGGATTTTAAAGATGCCATAAGATAATAGTTATTGGACAAAGACTGATGCTTGCTCTCTTATAACAGCAATCGTCCAATTGCTGTTAGAGCATGATCCTGGACTGAGTAAAACGTTTGGCCCTTCAAATGCAACCCCTCTTATAACTGCTGCCTCAAGAGGACATATTTCAGTGGTCAATGAACTGCTGTCGAAGGATTGCAGCTTACTAGAAATTTCTAGGTCCAATGGTAAAAATGCATTGCATTTAGCTGCAAGACAAGGGCACGTGGAAATTGTTAAGGCCTTGCTTGACAGAGATCCACAATTGGCAAGGAGGACTGATAAGAAAGGGCAAACTGCATTGCATATGGCTGTAAAGGGGATTAGCTGTGAGGTGGTGATATTGCTTCTCGAGGCTGATGCTGCTATAGTTATGCTGCCAGACAAGTTTGGCAACACAGCATTACACATAGCCACCCGGAAAAAGCGTGCAGAGGTAGGCAATCTGTTACTCAAACATGACGTTTTAATGTAATACTTCTTCCCCCAAATCCCCATCCCACCAAAAACGACATCACAATTTCTCTATGGTGTTTCTGTTCGTAATGCATGGTGTGCTGCAAAGCATGTCACAAAGTTACTATTGTATATGACAGGTGAGAAGAAAATTATTGTTAATCTGATGTTTTTTCTTTCCTGATCAAAAAATAACTTTTAATCTGCATCTTGTTCTTTAAATGGATTAGTGGCCTGACTTGGAATGTTCGAAGTGATTATAGAATCAGGAACTGCTTCTTACACACATGGCTACGTAAATCATATTAGCTTTGCTGGTCCATATTTGGGTATTAGAAGCTAAACCTTCAGTGCGGTGGCATTTCATAATCTGATACTAGCTTATTAAACCTTCAGTAACTTAGAATTCTGCATCCATGATGACATTTTCCCTTTATGTTCTCAGAGAAATGGTTTGACTTCTAGAACTGTCAGGCAATTGTACGAACCTCATTTTTGAATGGTCTTACAAACTGCTACTGCCTAAAATACCTTTTTATTTTTCTTTCTTTCTCAAATTTGTTGGTGCTCGTCTCTAGATTATACAAACTATGGATCACCATGGAATCCATTGTTACAATAATCATGGTCCTTGGCCGCATCATTTTATAGCAAAGTTTCTATTCAGCTACCTGAAGCATTTCTCTTCTTGCTTCTAACATTTCAGAACTTTGCCTTGCAGATAGTGAGGGAGTTGCTACGCCTGCCTGATAGTAATGTTAACGCACTGAACAGAGATCACAAGACAGCTCTTGACATAGCTGAAGATCTTCCCCTCTCTGAGGAATCTGCAGAAATAAAGGAGTGTTTATACAAATATGGAGCTGTTAGAGCTAATGAATTGAACCAACCAAGGGATGAGTTGAGGAAAACTGTTAGCCAAATCAAGAAAGATATTCACACACAGCTTGAACAAACTAAGAGGACCAATAAAAATGTCCATGGAATTGCTAAAGAGCTTAGAAAGCTCCATCGAGAAGGGATCAATAATGCAACGAATTCTGTGACTGTTGTTGCTGTTCTCTTTGCCACAGTTGCATTTGCAGCTATTTTTACTGTGCCTGGAGGTGATGATAATAATGGAGTGGCTGTGGTTGTGACCACTGCTTCTTTTAAAATCTTCTTCATCTTCAATGCCCTTGCACTTTTTACGTCTCTAGCTGTTGTCGTAGTTCAGATTACATTGGTTAGAGGAGAAACAAAGGCAGAAAGAAGAGTGGTAGAGGTAATTAACAAACTGATGTGGTTGGCTTCTGTCTGCACTTCAGTGGCATTTATGGCATCCTCTTATATAGTGGTTGGTCGCAAGTTTGAGTGGGCTGCAATATTGGTAACAGTAGTAGGGGGAGTAATAATGGCTGGGGTTCTTGGAACCATGACTTACTATGTGGTAAGATCAAGGAAGAAAAGATCGATAAGGAAGAAGGAAAAGCACGCGAGAAGTGGTTCCAACTCATGGTACCACTCTGAGTTCTCTAATTCAGATATTGACAGAATTTATGCCCTTTGAAGTGGAGAGTTGCTACATAATGAGGAAACTCCCAAGAGTTTTCAAACGAAAGGGTTGCAGTGTTGTATGTAGTGAAGGCATTGTTATTGAGTTGAGGACTGATGAACAACTCATATCCTTTCCTAAGAGCATTTAAACTTAATCCCTGCACTTGGAGGGAACTGCAAGTTCAAATGAAGAAGTTTGATCTGTTCATGTTTGGAGGGAGGTTCCATTTTACGCGAAGTTTCCTGGCAACAAGGAAGGTTTCTGTCTGAACCAGAATATGATGCAAAGATGTATAATTTCTAAGCTACACTCATGGAACTGTAGATTTTAATTTGTGGCGCGGGATCTGAATATTCCTGTATAATCTAGCATCAGGAAAGACATCGTAAAAACAATTCATTAAGCTCCCACTTTATGTTGTAAAGTAGCTACCATTATGGAAGAATTCTATGTAACCTACATGATGTTAGTTGTATGTGCCTGTTTGGTCTATTGCATCTAAATGTTATGCACTTATGCCATGACAGGCTGAGAGTTCCAGTTGTCGTATAATCAATGTATAATCTGTAACAATCCCTAAGTTTTTTCTTTGAGTAGTTTACCAAAACTGAAACTTATGGCAGTTTGGTGTAATTTCTGATTGTCCAACTTATAGTACTTTTGGGGTAATTTTTGAATATCTAAAACTTAGTTAAAAACGTGATCTCATATAGTCCAATTTAGCTTTAAAATTGATTAGATCGACTCTTCATAAGCAAAAGGCGCTTAACAAAGGATCATCTTGTCCACTTAAACCCGGACTATTTTATTTTTTTTTTAAAATTTAACTGTTTTATTTTATATAATTACATTTTATTAGACACGCAATTTAAAATAGTAATTTGACTTATTATATATGCTATATTAGTGACATTAGGAAAAACAATTAAAGAAATAGTTGCAGGTTAATTTTAAAAAGAATCATATCAAAGCTCAAAGTTGAATTAGTTAATGATTCGTTTTCCAATTTAAAAACAGTTCCAAAGGAAAATTGAGCATACAAATCACTTGCCAAGGGCTTCGAGATGGTTCGCGTACACGTGAAGTACGGCGACGGCGACGGCGACGGCGAGTTCCTCTACGACACTGAAACGACTTCAACAGTTGATGAAATCGCCAAAGACATTACAGAAATCGCGAATCTCCAATTGAAGATTCAATACCTCGCCCTCAAATTCCAGCCTTATCTCTCCAAGCTTCAAGGCGATCCTAAAGGTTTTTTACAATCATAAATAAATTCTACAAAATATCATACATAATCATGATTATGAGTTGAAATTGTTATTAGTTTCACTTAAACGGTTTATAAAATTGTCAATGCAGTGATGCCTCTTGTCAGAGCTCTCTCAGAAGCTACTTCGTACGCCTCCAAGGTTTGTTTCTGTATGCTTTTTTTTTTTTCATTATTGCTTTAATATTTGCTCTAAAATGCTTATTTATGTTGTTAGTATAGTGATATCATGATGTTTTAGTGAGTAAGTAATTACTTACATTGTTAGAGTGGGCGGCGCAGTTGTTATTCCTTTATTTATTTGGCACATTTTCTATTTTTGGAATGTTCAAAAGTATATGATTATCCCATTTATAATTTTCTTATTATTATAGTGCTCATATGCACCTCGACTAATTCCTTAGGTAAAAAAGCAAAAACAGTCTTGGTGGACAGAATTACATGATACCTGTGCTGGGGGAGGTACTAGGTACCCCATGAAATTTGTCGAAGTGTGTGCAAGCTATCTCGGACACCATGCACGTCTATTTGTAAAAAATCCACTAGGTACCTACAATCTCCTACTAGCTATTGGGTGACTCTGCTCACCAAGGTGTCCATTCCATTGATAGTATTTTTATAGAAGGTTCAAACTAGTTAAAATTGTCTCTCTATCTTTTTTTTTTTTTGGTTGTTGTTGTCAAACTAGTTAAAAATCCAAATTCATTTAATTATTCAAAATATACTTAGATGTGGTGTTTTCTCTGTTAAAACAAAGTTTCCAACCATTACTTTAATAATCTTTTTCTATGATCACTGATATAATAAATGTCTAGTCAAACACTGTCGTATTATGGAGCAATAGGAGTATTTTGCAGTGAGATGAGTTTGTTCCTATACACATCATATCTAGTGGTCTATTTCATTTTATTTGTCATGCTCTATCATTTGAAGGCCGTAACCCTGCTTTTAACATACGAAGCAGAGATTGATGGATTAGGAAAAAGGAAAGAAATCAAGCAATCAAAAAAGTGAGGCTGAAGATCAAGATGGTTGAGCATCTTAAACAATTCCGTGCATATCAAATTAGTTTTGTGCTTACACAATGTCTATAGAATAAAAACGTTGTAAAGCTTGAAGATTTAACTTGAAGTGTTGCAAAAGATAATTTTGCATCGTTGCATTTGGTGGTTCAATTGGTGATGATAGGTTCTGTTGATCTCTGTTTTCTGAAGGAAAGTTTTTGTAAAGATGATGAAATGGATTGCAGGACCAGGTTATACATAACAAGCCTCTATCATTGTATGTACTAAGAGATCACACAAGAAGCATTGAGAAGGAATTCTTGGTAACATGCAGAGTAATCGGATTATCAAGTTCCGATTTGCAGCAGTTCTTGTCAGGTATGTTCATAATTACTTATTTCAGCCTCTTGTGCCATATATGCTTTCAACTGCATGTTATTGTTGATAGCCAAGTCCATTGTTCTTCATACTTCTAGATAGAGACATTTGAGGCTGCAAATATGCTTTTAACAATCAGTTTAGAAAGAGATGCGGTTGCTTGTTTAGTTCCCCGTGCTATTATAACCTGATTTGATCATGTTACTTTGGTGATTGAATGGCTTTCACTTTTTTATAGATCGTGGCTTGTACAATATTTTAAGCTATTGGTGAAAAGTTTTGTTTTTGAAAACTTCATGGTCTTCAGGGGTGTTCAGAAAAGCTATTGCAGATGAATAACATTTATCTTATGCATTTGAAAATGCAGTATGCTATGTTCAAAGTTATGGCGCAAGAAAGTGAATTTACAGTAAGCGTGCTCCCTGGGGATGTCATGTCCCGCTTCCTTGGCATCTTTTTTGTGACATGAAAAGTGATGTTACGCCACAAATATATAAAAAGGTGTAATCTAATTGACTGTGACACTAATATACTAATGTAGTTCACTTATTATAAAATTAAAACTAATATATTAATAAAGTTCTTATTTTTGCTCCTCTTTCTTTTGGGTTTTACCAACTAGATCAGCTTGGTGTGCTCACTTCTTCGGATTTTCCATAATCAGACCCATCCTATGTATGGAACGTTGTTAGTTCGCTGCGTAAAGCACTTTCAACAATACTTGCTTTGATCTACTTTTTAAATTATTTCTAATATTTCTGGATTTTTGCATAAAATCACTTTTCTGTTGGTTGACGTCTAATAACATGTACATTGTTTACTTATCACGGGTATGGAGTTGCTCTGTCAAAGGCTTAATATGAACTAAAAATTGTCTGTTTCCCCTGAAGATCGTGAAGTTCTTGAAATCTAAGTTTCTCACCAAAAGCTTCAAATATTGTACAAGCCACAATCTATAGAAATAATGAAAATTAATCACCAACGTAATTTGATCAATCATGTTATAATAGCTATTCTGATTCTCATCACCTGCTAAATGACAAATATATAAGCTTAATGCTATGAATTACCCCAACCTATATAATCAGGCCCACAGTTCCACTTCATTCGTGTTATAGGTTAACACTTCTGAACCACCTGATGAGAACATAGTTCAGTCTCTGGGCAAATGAAAGTGAAACCTTCAAATGTTGAGTGAACAAGAGAATGTTGCTATTCTTTATTTTTTCCCCATTCGTTATTCGGTCTGCACGCTTTCTAGAATGAAGCTCAAAGAAATCAGCAATCATGGATGACTATTTGATTCGCAGGCTTACAGCTCCATGAAGAAAATACATTGCAACTTTTGTGGGCAGGAAAAGAGCTCACCAGAGGGAAAAAGTTGTGCGACTTTATAGGAAGAAATGAGAAGACAAAGGTACATAAAATTTTTTCTCCACCTGTCGCAAGGATATATCAGTACACTAACATTATACCTACTGGTGGCAGATTCTAATTAAGCTGCAGCCACATGTTCCACCTCCTGCATCACTTTCTGGTACTTCTTTTTCTCACGGGAGTGGGATTTTTTTTTGGGAGGGGGTGGAGGCCAATTGCAATAATTTGAGAGATATCTTACTGTCATTTTTGTTTTCTGCACTCTATATCTTTTCTTTTCTTGCCACATCAAAATAAAACTTGATGCATTTTTATTTTATTCTGAAGGTGGAGAAAATTCTTGAAATAAAATGTCCTCTGGTCCGTGAATGACTTTCAAATTGAGGAACACACTCCTCTTGAATGCCTTTCTTGTTTATTGGCGTGTATTCCTTCCTTCTGAGCTGCAAAGGTTTGTGACTTACCAAGACATTTAACTGCCTGCTAGTTGACAGGATGTTGCAAATACTGCACGCCTGAATTATTTATGTACTCCTTGCATCTCAACTATGACGACTGTCCTGAACATTCTAATGCTTAATGCCACAAGTCAAACTCAGTGAATCATGTCATCAGATTCCTATAATTTGTAAGCTAATGGAAATATTTATTTATTTTTATGGATTTTTGTCTTCCAAAAGGTGTCGTATTTTGGCTAGTTGTGTCTGATCCCTTTTCTTTTTACTGTTGTGGTTCATGTTCTTCATCTTGCTCAGTTTGTTGTGTTTACAAAGATGCAAAGAAGATGATTCGATCTCGTAGTTCTTTCCTTCATCTAATGGTCCTAAACGTACAATGGAGATGATTCGATCTCGTAGTTCTTTTTTTCAGCTAATGGTCCTACTTCTTGAGACAATAAGGAAAAATACAGATATGCAGACAAACAAATTGTACTAATGCTTGATGAACTAGAGAAGACAGAAATATCATAGCATTGCTTTAATATTTTCTAGAGACGCGAACCAAAAATAAAATTTCTTTGATATTTGTGAAAGTATACAGGCTTTGGCTCTCATCTTTGTTTGTTTCCATTAATTTTATGGGAATATTAAACATATGGAGTTCCATAATATAACAATCCAGTCCCGTTTTTTCTGTTCACGATTAAGAAAATAGTGTTATTTCAATCTCAAGCTAGTTGCGGCCAGCTATATAATCTTATAAATTCATTGTCCGATTTAGGTCCATTTCAAAATTATTCTGAGTACTGCTCATAGATAGATTATATTTACAATGGTTGGCAACCTACCATCGTCCTCTTTTATCCGCAATGGAGTCGGGAAAAATTCATATATCCAGTGTTCACACCAGACCAATGTTGTTCTTTTAATGCATCTTTATTACTAGCAATAGTTATTTAAAGTAAAATGTATTTTCACTTTAAAGTATAACTTTCTGGTTAACTAATGCATTTGATATAAACACTTGATGTCGGTAAAGATTTTTCTGTATTGGTTATGCTTTGTGAGACTCATGTAAATATGTAATTGAAGTTTTACCCGAGAACAGAAATAAATGCTTTCTCTGAGTTCTTTCGTAGGAAAATTACCCTGCATTTTTCATCCTCTGGTAAATGGAAGGATCATATAAATATCCTTTGATCTTACTTTGCTTTTATGAGTATCTTGAAAACTAGAAATCAGTGGTGATCCTTGATCTTATAACATTGACTAAAGAAAAGATTCAGAAATTAGGAGCTTAGTCGACAACTTTTGGTATGCTTTTTGGTATTTGATTCTCTAGACGTTTGGGGAAATTGGTGGGGAGAAAGTGTTTCTTGTAATATGCTTATCAGTATCCCCAAGTGCTGGACAACATCAATTAATCTTTACAACAATGTTATTTTGGGTCTAATTTTTGTCAAAAATCTGGCTGACATCTTCACTTAGTTTACGTTTTGGTACACCCACTTGAAATCCAAAAGGTGGTTCTTCTTTTTTCTAAAAGCAACCTTTTCTTTTTGCCAGACCAAAATAAATGAAAATGAAAGTATGTTCTATTTTGGGGTTTTCTTTGCTTTTTCCTAATAGTGAAAGGAAAGCTGTTTACGAAAATCTAGCCTTCTTTGGTCCACTGGAGAAAGATAGAGTAAGTGCCATTTTAACCGTCGTCAAAAGACGGGATGTCGTAAGAGCTTAGAGCCTCATGTATGGATTAGGCGCACGTCATGATTCGTAATCATGTTGTAGTCAAAAGATTGATATTTTAGTGGAGAAGGATAAAGGGGTATAGTCATTATTCACCTAGTACAGAACCGTGTATCACTGGTTCCTAGCGATTTCTTAGTTAAAACTGTTGAATTTGTCAAGATTAATATGAATTAGTGTGAACATTTGAAGCCTCTTTTTTGGAAGAAATTGGTAGATGCATTTTTCATGCATTTACATTGCATGTTATTAATGTGTCATGCATGACATTATTAGGGTAATTTCCCTTCTATAAATAACAAGGGCTTTGTTCATTTGAAAATATCTCTCACTTGCCTTCTTATCTTTTAAGGCATTTGAATTTTCTTTCCCTCCTGTAGTATTTCACTTATATTTTTGGAGTGAAATAAAGTTTGAGTTGATTGTGTCCGAGGACTAGGCAAAAATCAAATTTTGCCGAACCTCGTTAATTTCTGATGTTCCTTTTATTATCATCTCATTTACTATTTATTAGCTACCTTTAGATGTAGTAGTTGTGATTTAATCACTCTATATATATTCGGCTTCCGCAACAATTGGTATCAGAGCCAAGGTTCTATCTTAGTATGCTCTTTGGTTGCAGCATAGTCTGAACTTCCACATCAGAAAAGAATTACTTTGGTGTTCTGTACTGTTAGCAAATAAATAGTATCTGTAGCGAAAATGGGAGATAATAAAAAAGAAGAATCTACATCAAGTGTCAATAATACGTCATCGTTGACATCTTCGCTTATGACAAGAATTGTGTCAAATGCGAAATTTGCGGTAAAATTTTGACGGGTCAGGACACTTTGGGATGTGGCAAGCCGAGGTTCTAGATGTCCTTTTTTCAACAAGGGCTAGATCTTGTCATTGAAGAAAGGAAACCAGATGTTATTGGAGAAGAAGATTGGAAAATTATCAACCGTGTTGCTTGCGGTACCATTCGATCCTACCTTGCTAGAGAGCAGAAATATCCATACACAAAGGAAACTTCTGCAAGTAAATTATGGAAAGCACTGGAGGATAAATTTTTGAAGAAAAATAGTCAAAATAAATTGTACATGAAGAAGAGACTGTTTCACTTCACCTATGTTCCTGGTACCACGATGAATGAACATATCACCAGTTTCAATAAGTTGGTCACAGATTTGCAAAATATGGATACAACTTATGATGATGGTGACTTGGCCTTGATGTTGTTGGCGTCACTTCCTGATGAGTACGAGCACCTTGAAACTACTCTACTCCATGGAAATGACGAAGTTTCTCTCAGAGAAGTTTGTTCGGCTTTGTACAACTATGAACAAAGAAATAGAGAAAAACAAAAGGGCGGAGAAGGAGAAGCACTGATTGTGAGGGGTCGTCCTCAAAATCAAACGAGGACAAAGAAGGGAAGATCCAAGTCAAGATCTAGACCCAGCAAAGATGAATGTGCTTTTTGTCGAGAAAAGGGGCACTGGAAGAAAGACTATCCGAAGTTGAAGAATAAGGCCAAACATAACAATGGAAAGGCCATTATGGATTCAAATGTAGCTGATTGTGATGATTCAGACTTCTCATTAGTTACAACAGAGTCATCAACATCATCAGACATATGGCTGATGGACTCGGCTTGTAGCTATAATATGTGTCCCAACAGGGACTGGTTCGTAGATTTTCAAGAAGGAGAATATGGAGTTGTCCACACAGCGGATAACAACTCTCTTACCTCATATGACATTGGTTCAATACGATTAAGGAACCATGATGGAATGATCAGAACATTAACATATGTTCGATATATACAAGGTTTGAAGAAGAATCTCATCTCTGTGGGAGCCCTAGAATCAAAAGGGTTCAAAATCATTACAGAAAATGGAGTGATGAGAATATGCTCCGGTGCACTAGTGGTAATGAAGCCCAATCGGAAGAACAATAACATGTACCACTATCACGGTAGTACAGTTATTGGGGCAGCGACAGTGATATCCAGTGACGATAAAGAGGCAGAAGCAACCAGGCTATGACATATGCGCTTGGGACATGCTGGAGGAAAATCCTTGAAAACTCTATCAGATCAAGGATTGTTGAAAGGAGTAAAGACTTGCAACTTGGAGTTTTGCGAGCATTGTGTCAAAGGGAAACAAAAAAGGGTTAAATTTGGTACAACGTTCCATAATACTAAATGCATTTTGGATTATGTACACTCTGATGTTTGGGATCCTTTCAAAACACCTTCATTGGATAGGAAGCACTATTTTATAACATTTGTTGATGATTTTTCTCGAAGAGTGTGGGTGTATACAATGAAGAGGAAAGATGAAGTATTGGGAATTTTTCTCAAATGGAAGACGATGGTGGAGAATCAAACAGGCAGGAGGATCAAATTTATTCGCACAGACAACGGAGGTAAATACAAAAATGATCATTTCAATAAGGTCTGTGAAAATAATGGCATCGTCTGACACTTCACTGTCAGACATACACCACAACAGAATGGAGTGGCAGAACGTATAAACCGGACCTTGTTAGAGAAGGTTCGGTGTATGTTGTCCAATGCTGGATTGGGCAAAGAATTTTGGGCTGAGGCAATTATATATGCATGCCACCTCCTTAATCGTCTACCATATGCTGCTATTGATGGCAAGACACCATTTGAAAAATGGTATGGAAAGTCTGCTGTAGATTATGACTCTTTGCGCGTGTTTGGCTCAACTGCATATTATCTCTAAGGGCAAAGAAGGCTATTTTTATGGGGATTATTTCTGGAGTCAAAGGATATCGCTTATGGTGTCCTATGACAAAGAAAGTAATATTCAACAGGGGTGTTACCTTTGATGAATCTGCTATGGTAAATAAGGTAACAGATGAAGATACCAAACAAGATGAGGGTGCTTCTAAGCAGGTGGGGTTTGAGGGAAAATTTATTTTTCCTACATAAGAAGTCGTGGATGAAACAAATGAAGATTATCCTCCGGAAGAAGAGCCAGTAGAGGGGGAAATTCCAACATAGGAACCCCAATAACAACTTGAATCAATAGCAACCAGCATGCCAAAAAGAACAATGAAGAAACCTGTTCGTCTCATAGAGACGGTGGCTTGTGCGGCCTCAATTGTAGCTGATGGTGTTCCTACCACTTATAAAGACGCAGTCCAAAGTTCAGAAGAAGATAAGTGGAGGATTGCTATGAATGAAGAAATGCAGTCCCTTCATTAGAATCGCACATGGAAATTGGTCAATCTCCCGAAGGGAAAGAAAGCAATTGAGTGCAAATGGGTATTTGCAATGAAAGAAGGATTTCCTAACCAGGAAGATGTTCGCTACAAAGCAAGATTTGTGGCCAAAGGATACGCTCAAAATGAGGGAATTGATTATAATGAGGTGTTTTCTCCAGTCGTGAAACACTCATCCATTAGAGTTTATTGGCTTTGGTAGCACAGTTGAATTTGGAACTAGTTCAGTTAGATGTAAAAACTGCATTTTTACATGGAGACTTGGAAGAGGAAATCTATATGACTCAGCCAGAAGGATTCAAAGTTGCTGGAAAAGAAAATATGGCGTGCAAACTTGAAAAATCGTTGTATGGATTGAAACAATCTTCTAGACAATGGTACAAATGATTTGATAAGTTTATGTTGCGGCAGAAGTACAGAAGAAGCAAATACGATCATTGTGTGTATTTGTGCAAGCTTGAAGATGGATCCTCCATATATCTTCTCATATACGTTGATGATATGTTGATAGCTTCCAAAAGTCAAGAGGAAGTTGAGAAGTTGAAGATTCAACTAAGAAAGGAGTTTGAGATGAAAGATTTATGTGAGGCGAAAAAAATTCTTGGCATGGAGATAAAAAGAAATAGACATTCAAAGAAACTCTATCTATCTCAGAAAGAATACTTGATGAGAGTAATCGATCGATTTGGCATGAATGACAACACGAAGTCGGTTAGCACTCCACTTGCTCCTCACTTTAAGCTTAGTGCTGCTATGTCGCCGAAGAATGAAGCTGAACGAGAGTATATGTCAAGGGTGCCATATGAGAATGTCGTTGGTAGCTTGATGTATGCAATGGTTTGCACAAGACCTGATATTTCACATGCTATCGGAGTTGTAAGCAGGTATATGCATGATCCAGGAAAGGAGCATTGGCAAGCTGTAAAATGGATTCTACGGTATATTCGTAATACTGTAGATATTGGATTGATTTTTGAGCAGGAAGATAGTTAGTATCTGGTTGGATATTGTGACTCAGATTATGCTGGTGATTTGGACAAGTGTAGATCAACTACTGGTTATGTTTTCACTTTTGCAAATGCACCAGTTAGTTGGAAGTCTACTTTGCAGTCAACAATTGCTTTGTCTACTACTAAGGTAAAGTACATAGCAATTACAAAGGCTGTAAAGGAGGCAATTTGGCTTCAAGGATTGCTTAGAGAGCTTGGTATTGGTCAAGAAAACATCACACTATTTTGTGATAGTCAGAGTGCTATCTAATTAGCAAAGAACCAAGTTTATCATGCAAGGACGAAGCACATTGATGTTCGATATCACTTTGTACGAGATATTATAGAAGAAAGTGGAGTCATGGTGCAAAAAATTCGAACTACAGACAACCCTGCCGATATACTAACAAAAGTAGTGACTGCGATCAAGTTTCAACATTGTTTGAACTTGATCAACATTGTTGAACTTTGAAAATTGAATTTGAAGACACAATCAAGATTTATCAGTGAAAGAAAATTGAAAAAGTGGAATCTTGCCAAGGTGGATATTTGTTTAATTTGTCAAGATTAATATGAACTAGTGTGAACATTTGAAGCCTCTTTTTTGGAAGAAATTGGTAGATGCCTTTTTCATGCATTTACATTGCATGTTCATACTTAATATGATGTCATGCATGACATTATTAGGGTAATTTCCCTTCTATAAATAGCAAGGGTTTTGTTCATTTGAAGATATCTCTCACTTGCCTTCTTATCTCCTAAGGCATTTGAATCTTCTTTCTCTCTTGTAGTATTTCACTTGTATTTTTGGAGTGAAATAAAGTTTGAGTTGATTGTGTCCGAGGACTAGGCAAAAATTAAATTTTGTCGAACCTCGTTAATTTCTGGTGTTCCTTTTATTATCATCTCATTTACTATTTATTAGTTACCTTTAGATATAGTAGTTGTGATTTAACTATCTATATATTCGACTTCCGCAACAATTGGTATCAGAGCCAAGGTTTTATCTTAGTATGCTCTGTGGTTGCAGCATAATCTGAACTTTCACATCAGAAAAGAATTACTTTGGTGTGATTTGATGGTTGATGCTTCTAGAACTAGTTTTTCTTGGCAAAGATAGATACGAAGTCACTCGACTAAAGGAGATGGACAATCACAATACTACACTCCAAAACTATATAACCTTCCAAATGATGTACGCGGAATGTCTTGGAAGGGACAATAAGAAAACGAGACTTAAACAACAGGTTCCTAGAAAAGTTTTGTTTTAGAATTCCACAAGTTTCATGGTTCGTAATCCTATTGCCGTCAAAAGGTTGGCATACTAGTGGAGAAAGATAAAGGGGCGGATTCATTATCCACCTAGTTTAGAACCGTGAATCACTAGTCGACTTCGCAGTTATAAAAAAGAAATCTAGCCTTCCTTACTTCCCATCAAAAGTTTCCCGCACAGTATAGACGGATTCGACTACCACTATTCCCTAATCTCTCATTCTCATTTCTCTTTCCGTTGCCCTTCTCTGGTCCCTCAATATTATGCAATTAAAAAGAAGTCCTCATTAAACCTTTTCCTATTGGAAACATTTATTTTGCTTTTAGCTTAAAATGAATTAATAATAAAAGAGTCAGATGCCTAAGCTATTCTCGAGTGCCAAACAAGTGGGCTTTGCAATCGAAATTGATGATTATTTTCGGTATTTCCTTTGATTAGAGTGACCTCACAATAATACTTTATTTAATCATGATTCGGACATTTCCCATCACTAATAAAAAGATATTTGCTATCATCAGCCTGTGATAGTATTAGATAATATAGATTAAACAAAAAGTTAATCTTTTTACTCGAGAAATAAAGAGCAGTAGACTAGCAGTATTCAATATTGATAGAAAAGAAAATTCAATACTAAGTTGAGACAATTACAAATCAATTTCTAAAACACAATTCGCTCATTCAACTTTTTTCTTATATGAAGAAATATATATAATTTTATTGATAAATAATATGGGTATAAATTCTGTTAGTACTCATCATTCTTCTCTCCTGATGAATTGGGTTACATGAGAAAGGTGAAAGCGCAAAGTGAGTCATTATAAATGAAGTTATGTATGATTTTTGCAATAATTATTGATGTACTTTGAGGACCATTAGACCACTTTCTTTCTGCAGCCTCCACAGATTCTTATTCTTAATAAAAACATCATTAGCTTTAATAAATTACCCACTAAACTAATAGCATTAACAATTTATTACTAAAACTTAAGGTTGAAGCCTTCTAACATCAATCTGTAGCAGTCAAAAGACAAATTCATCCAACAGGGATACCATATTTTATTTCTGCATTATGCTCAAAATAGCTCTTTATTAGTCACATTCTTTACCTTTATATTGAGGGTTCAAATTCCCCTCACCATCTAATGGAAGGAAGACTAGTTCTTTATAGTACTATTTTTTTTTTTTTTTTTTAATTTTACCCAAAAGGAAGTGCTCCTTTCTCTATTCGAATCCAAGACTGAGAACATTACATCGAGTCCATAGTCTTTCTTAGTGACAATTAAGTAGGCGTTTGGGCATAAATATTGTAATGTTTTGAAAAAAAAAGAAGTATTTAGAGTTTAAGTTGAAAAATAATACTATTATATTTGGACATGCATTTCACTTGAATAACTATTGTAGTTTTGTGAGCGGGGAATTTTTTTTTAAAATTTTAAAATTTTGGTTTTTGAAAAACTCATTTTCGATTTTTTTTTTTTCGATTTTTTTTTCAAAAAATTGCAAAACTTCATGGACAAATACATTTTTGAATTTTTTTCTTTTGAAAAAAAGAATTTTTTAATGGACAAACGGGGCCTAAGACTCATAATGAAATGATTCATCAAGACTAGCTTTCAAGGCCTCCAAGTATAGTTCAAGTGGCAAAGGTTGAGGGACTAGTGACTCAGGTCACAGGTTCAACAATGCACCATGCGAACTAAGCCTGGTATTTAATTGAAGAAAGGTACCGATTATTTCCGAGTTTCGACAGCTGCGGTTATCCTAAGGGTTGTCCCTAGACGAATTTCTCGGTCATAAGAAAAAAAAATACATTTGGAAATCTTTGAGAATTATGTCATTTTGAACCTTGTAGTCCCCTTGTACTTTCATCATAATTATGCACTAAAAAGCCTTAATTTGACATTTTTCACTAATTGCAAGAATGAGTTGTGCTTTTAAAATACTAGCCATTTATGCCACATTTTGAGAATTGCTAAACTATATGAAGGCTTATTACACAAAATTTGTGAAGGAAAAAACCACATGTAATAAGATAACTTTGTTCATTGTCTACTTCTGCCACTAAACTTCCCAGTAAATGAGGAAATAACCATACACACACAAAAAAAAAAAA
This sequence comes from Nicotiana sylvestris, assembly GCF_000393655.2. NCBI lineage: Eukaryota > Viridiplantae > Streptophyta > Magnoliopsida > Solanales > Solanaceae > Nicotiana > Nicotiana sylvestris. The sequence continues at coordinate 26,668,125 of NC_091061.1, forward strand.
AAAAAAAAAAGAAAAGGAAAAGTTTATCCCCTACAGAGTCCAGGCCTTTCTTGTTCTTCACTAATTACCTTAGAAGCTGACAATGAACAAACTCCAATATCACTTATTGTCTTTCTTGAATGAAACTGCTGTTGAGAATTTTTGCAATGAGCAATTGCTGCTTGAATTGAATTCTCTATTTCTGAATATGCACTACTGCTTCTCTTAAAGAAATGCATATCTTGAAATTCATTTGAATTGTTTGAACTTGAAGCTGAGGAGGAACCAGAAGACGACGTAAATGAAGAAGAAGATTTAGCTGTTGAAAATCTTTTAATAGCTCCTGAAAATGATCTTCTATGTCTACCTCTGTGATCTTGATCAACAACATTTTCTTTGTTCATTCCTTTTGAATATGCACTTCTCTGAATTTGCCCAAATGGCTCTTTTTTTGCTTCTTTAGCCATTGGTACAGACCCTTTGTCAAAGTTTGCTGAGTACTCATTTGAACAACCAGATTTGGAAAAGAAGGACTTGACATAAGCGCGAGAGGATTTAAGTTTTGAACCAAACGAGGAATTTTTAATCAGCTTGAGTTTTCGCGTCCAGGACCTTTTTGAACTTTCATCTACTGGATTGAAGCTAGTAGCTTGATCTTCTGTTGAGTATTCGAACATGTATTCGTCCGGATTGAGTTCCCGACTAACTTGACAGGAATCAGAGGGAGAAATATTGCAAGATTCAAATGGTGTATTATTTGTAGGAGTATTAGTAGTAGTTGTGAATAAAGGTGTACTAAATGAAGACTCTTGAAAAATATCATTTTTTCTAGTTAAATGAACTGATTTATTGGGATTTTGAAGAAGTTTTTCAACCATTTGTTGTGTACCAAAAGGGAGATGAAGAGGGAGAAGTTTACCATTGTGGAATAGTTCATCAGCTGGTGAAGTTGTTGTGTCTTTATCTATTGAATTTGGTAACATTTGGAACTCAAATTCTCTAGCTTGAGATGGGGAGTTTTTGAATTGTGAAAATATATTGGAATGTGAACTTAATTCCATATCTATGTAATCTTCTTCTGCATTGTCACATGAATGACGAATTTCTGCATATTCCATAGTTTTTTTTTCCTTCTTTTTCTGTGAGTTGGAAGTGTAAGTTGAGCTTTGAGAGCAAATGCTAAGGAAGAAGACCATTTTAAAGAGGATAGAGGTACAACTTTTTCTTTAAAAAAATGGCTGCAAATATTAGGCATATATTTTAAACAAAGTTTAGGACATAAAAGGGGAAAATCGTATTTTGGTCATGTTTGTGTTGTTTAAAATTTTTCTTAAAATTTCCTCTAATGGCTGATGTAATTTATTGTGAGATTTGTAATTTTGAAATTAAAATTCCTCAAAATATGGGATATGTAATCTTGAAAATAAGATGGCTTACCAGAAAAAGTATCATTATGGTGTAAGATTCTTTATATTGACGGTGTATATTACTTAAACTCGTCAAATGTCTTTCTCCTTCTCCAAAAGGTAATTAGGTATCATTAATTAAACAAGAAAGTTTTAGTTACGGCCGTCGTTTACCAGGGCTTTGGTCGCTAGCTCCCCTGTCATCAGGTCACCAACTTCCATGACCTTTTGGCACGAGCATACGCTCAATGTAGGGGTGTACATAGGTCAGGTTGGTTCGAATTTTATAATTTTCAAACCAAACCAATTGTGTCGGGTTATTAAATCTAAAGACCAAACCAAACCAATAAAACTCAGGTTTTTCAATCTCGTTTTTTTCCGGATTTTTTTCGCTAAAATCTTCGTAAAACAAAACATATAACTTGTGCTCAAAATATTTCGTTAATTCTAGTAAGATGCAACTATATAAAGTATTTTCCAAGAAAATAATATAAAATATAAGATGTGTCATGACATTATCCTAAAATATTCAACAATAAAGACAATAAAATTATGTAATATAAATATTGCTAATTAAAAAGCCATAATAAAAATAAACATAATCTAAAAGTACTAAGTCATGTTAAAATAAGTGGACTAATAAGGGAGTATTAATTACATGACTAAACAGTAAAGAAAAAAGAAAAATAGGTTATGCATTTTTATCCAAAATTATTGAAAACAAAAAATAGATATTCAATACATTCCCGTTCGTAGTATTGAATTGAATGTCTTTTGTTAGCATTAGTATTGATTTGATTTTGGTTTGGGCTTTTGTTAGCATTATTTAATTTACTAATATTAATGGCTATAAAACTTATTGGAACATTCAAAAGTTTTAAGTCCAACATTGAAATAATACCTTAAAAGATAAAATTATGAAAAAATTTAAGAAATATTTATAAATTACATCACAATAAATATTTTATATATTAAATATATCTAAAATTTCTATATATGTAATGTCGGGTTGGTTTGGTTTCGGTTTGACTTTCTTTGGTTAAAATCAAACCAAACCAATTATGGTCGGATTTTTTTTCCAACACCAAACCAAGCCAAATCAAACCAAACCATAGTCAGATTTTTTTCTCGATTTGACTCGGATTATCAGGTTGGTGCGGTTTGTCGGTTTCCTTTGTACACTCCTCAATGAATCATTGATCATATATATTACTAGTGCATCACCAAATCATTGACATCTTCTTCTTTTTTTCGTTCTTAATTAGAACCAAGTCTATCCTTTACACTACAAAAAAATATTGTAATTAGTTAGGAACTTCGTCGCTAATCTATCGCAAATTATTTGTAGGTAACAAAATTTCTTGATAATCTATTGCTAATCTGTCCCTATCATTAGCAGCGGATTTTAATTAGCGATGATTTTTTTTATTTAACTACAAAATTTATCCGTCGCTAATTCATATTTTTGAATAGTGTTATTTTCTTGGAGTGTAAAAATATTTAAATAGTTTCATTTCTCAAAACTTTTTCTATATTATATCATGATTTTCCCCTATAAATTAACAAGAATGTGCATGAATGTGTGCATGGCACTTTAACTAACACAGTAATTTACTTTAGAAAAAGTACACAAAATGATAAATATAATAATACTTGGAGCTTACGAAGCACTATGCTTTGCCTAGTTTCCTACTTTTACTGGATTCCAGGAGCTTTAATTTAACTTTATCTTGTTGTTTTTTTCAAGTAAAAAACAATGTCACTTCTCCTTGGCATATTGTCCCTTCACCTAAATATTTTCACTTATTGTGCATCTTTTCCAATAAAACTAGTAATTTATGCATATAAAAATGGCATAAAATTAAGAAAAGAACAATAAATAGAATTGTTGACCTTGAACTAATAAAGAAAACAGAACAAAAAAAATACACACGATCCGACAGTTTATGGTGGAGGAGAGAAAGGTTGGAGAGGAATGGGGAACTCGAAACACTTTCTTCATTTTCTTTTTAACTTGAAACTTCACCACTCTTTTTTTTTTTTTGGCCTTCTAATATGAGTTCAAATTACATATATTAAACTTTAATTTTATCATTCCAATCAGGAGCATGATTTTCACTAAAGGAATTCAAAAGATAAATAAATTAATTAAATACGCAAAGAAGTTAATAGGATTCAACATGACCTAATATATATGCATGAATTTTTTTTTAACCTTATATATTCAGTATAATTTTTGGCGAAGGGAGTTTGGCTTCGCTTTAGTCTTATTCTTTTGGTTTCTTATTTGGTGTTTCGTATTTGCAGTGGGGCACGAACTAATTACATTGCGTGTGATCCATTAAAGGAGAAAATGTTCCCTAGCAGAAATTTTTTCTTTCTCAGAGCTCGAACTCAATGTATTTGATTAAAGGTGGAAGAATCCTATTTGTTCTATTACAATCCTTAATGATCTTTTTTATTTAGTCATTGTAACAGCTTATTATCTCTTTTTCGTGTTATCATTCGTGTTTACTATCGATAGATATTCTCTAACTCGTTTAATTGCTTGGTATATAGGATGAAGATCGAATCATAAAATCTTTAAGAAAAAGTTTAATAAAGTAACTATTTGCTTTAAAATGAAAATGGACTTAATACAATTCAATAAAATCTAAGAAATGATCAAACTATAAATAATTTTCGAACTTGAATTTATTTTTAGGTTTCAAGAATAAAGTTAGGAGATACAACGTATAACTCTTATAAGTTTATAGTTTACGTACTCAAAAGTAATGAATAAATCGGTCGATTGGAATTGTTGGATATATAAATATTATAGATGATGTCTCAAATTTCTTTTATGTCTGTCACTTTATTTCGGTTAACGTTATTTACGTATAATGATAAATGAATCAAATACTTTTATTCAACTTATTCTTTCAATTGATATTGAGATTTTTGTCTATCCTTCGTTCTTCTTTTTTCTTTTTAATTAAAACTTAGCTAAGTGCTTCTATACATATGAATTTGAATTTTTGAAAGTTTATGATCTTGGGGATTGTACATTTGCTGCCAACCTTCATCTAAACAATGAATGTTAGAACATTGAGAATATGGTCTCAAGAAACAACAAGAACTTGCTCCAGGTAATGAAGTGAGACTTTTAGACGATTAATCAGTTCCCAACTTTCAAAGTGGATATAGAAAGCCAAATTAAAAAACAAGAAATTCTTTAACTCCAATTTAAATCAATTCGAGTAGGTGTTTATGTCGTTGCTAATTGCGTAATATAGAGCATTCTTGCCCACAAATTGCACATTAGTTGCCTCTGAGAACAACCAAAGGGCACAACTTTTTTTTAGACAGACAGAAAAGGAAATAAAAGAGCAATTAGAGGCAGAGTGGATGATATATGACCCACCAATTGCAGAAAATGTGGAAGTTGTTGTTCTAATTGTTCATCTCAAATTAGATAACTTTTCTTAGTTCGAACAATGAGGGCCTTCACTGCCTGATATCCCCCTGCACTTTGACCAAATTTGATATGCTTAATTAACTACCTCAAAATCTGCACGTTTGGCTCTCAGTGGCAGAGCCAGGATTTTTACTAAAATGGTCAAAATATAACGAAGTAAACCCACGAAAAATCAAAGGAGTGTCAATAAATAGTACATATACATAAAAAAATATTTTTTTTTTACCTAGCTACATAGCGTAATTTTCTGACAAAGGTTTGGTAGGGACGAGCAACAATAAAGTTGTCATTGTGTGACTAAGAGGTCACTGCAAAGGCTGCATACATAAGACCTAATTAATGTGGTTTGGTCTCGTAGTCTGACCTTTCTCTGGACCTGATACATTGAGCTTAGTGCATCGAGCTGCGCTTTATTACTGAATTTCTTTTAACATAAGTGAAGCTTTTAAAGCCTTTATTGTACTCACGAATTGGTTCAAAAATTGATTTACACTGCACGTTCAAGTTATAGATTGGCATTCTTGTATTTTCGGGAATTTCCTTGTTAGAATTTCTGGCTCCACTGTGGATACAGAGGCGGAACTATAGTTTAGGTTGAGGGGTTACTGAATTCCGTAAACTTCGGCAGAAATTTTGTATATGTATATGTGTATACCTTGAAAATGATTAATTTAAATCATTTCGCTTCTTTAATGCTAAAAGTCTTTAGAAGGTACTGATTGAATAGAATATTATGGCCCCGTCGCATTAAATTCCTGGATCGATCTGCCTATGTGTAGATACCAAGTGGCTTCGTTTTAAGCATGTGTCAATATAAGTGCTGAACAACTGGTGTTGGCAACATTAAACTTGTACCCAATGACACAAGAAGTAACAGTGTTACTTCTTGGACAATGATTCGGCCCTCCAAAACACAAGACAACTTCCAACTTAGGAAATTTTTGGTCCATCTATTATGTTTCACAAGAAAAAAGATTTAAATGTCTTTTTCACATCGGGTGTGTTTGGTATAACGGAAAATGTTTTCCGTAAAAAATATTTTTCAAGAAAATGTTTTCTTGGAAAACAAGTAGTAATCTTATTCATTTTTCGGTGTTTGATACGCAAATTAAGGAAAATGACTTCTTAAGAGTATTCATAAAAAATGTAGATATAATAAACATGAAGTCATAAACTTTCAAACCAACAACCTTCCAGACCCACAAATTTCGTAAACTTTCGAACCGCTAAACTTTCAAAACCGCGGAATTTCGAACCCGTAAACTTCCAAATACATAAACCTCTGAACCCATAATTGGAGCTTGTAAAATTTTGAACCTTTAAACCGATTAATAAAACGAAAATAATTTTAAATTGTGCCGGTGCGGGTGTGCAGGGTGGGGGAGAGGGTTGGGGTGGGTGGTGCAGAAAAACGAAAAAATAGAAATTTTAAATTGCAAAAAAAAAATTTAGGTAAAAAAATATTTTTTTTGCGGGGGGGGGGGGGGGAGTAGGGGGGGTGGTAACGGAAAAACTGAAATTTGAAAAAGAAAAAAAAACTTTTTTGAAGAGAGGGGGTGGGGTGGGGTGGGTTGGTGAGGGTAGGAAAGGTTGAGAAGGAGTTTTGGAAAATATTTTTTCCCTTCTCTTGATAAGGAAAATATTTTAATGAGTTCATAAGGAAAATGTTTTCCAAAATATTTAAACCAACCAAACATGAGAAAATTAAAAAATATTTTTCGTAAAATATTTTCCTTCATGCCAAACACACCCATCATCTCCTTAAAAGCAAGCACTAGAAGAGTGTCTTCTGTAACATGGCTACTTTTACGGCTTGAATGTATGACCTTTATAAAATGAATTGTCATATAGGCCAACACAACTATTACAAAATCTTGCTTGCGTTACTATTTAGCTTCACAATCACTAACCAATACACTAATAGCAAACTACTATATTGACAAGAAAGATGCATAATTTCGTTATTGCTGGAAATATTCCTATATACATGTTTGTCATATGCAACTTAAATTTACATAAACAATTGAGTGGATCTGCATTAAGTGATTCCCAAGTTGCTTATATTTAATGTGTATCTATGCCTCATTTAGTATTAGGCTAGTTTAAATATTTCTGAGCTTTGTGTTCAAATTTTAGTTTCTATTTCATATTCCATTGCTAAGTACAAAGATTTCCACCAATACATGTTATGAAAGCGATCATCAAGCGAACTGACCCTCAGTCAGAGGCGGATCTAAAATTTTTAAAATATTAATACACCACTACAGAAAGGAGAAGAAAAATATTAGGTGGGAATTGATCCATGTCCCTTTGGGTAAATACCTCAATATTTAAACAAGTGCATCATTCAGCCTTTGTGGAGCATGGTACCAAAAATAATATTAGATTAATTCTGAAAAATACATACATAAAATACCTAATTTAGTAGAGAGTTCATGTGTTCACGTGCCTCATAAACTACCATGTAAATCCGCCCTTGCCCTCAATCCGTTAAAAGAAAAAAAAATCAAGCATTAGGTTGTGAAATTACAGAGTTCACAATACATAAATGTTGTGAATTTTGATATTAATGTATTTATGCAAGATATCAAAGGCCTTAAAACAATCAAGAGCTTTCTGTCCACATATTAAACAATACTTAGAAAGGTGGTAAAAATCTATTTTGCACTTAGGAAATCAATTGGAACTAATAATTGATAGCTCTAATGAGAAATTTCTTTGGAAAAAAAAGTGACTAAATTCTGTAATATTTATATATGAATAATGGGCCATAGTCCTGAGCCCAACAAAATGCATCATCTTTGTCAAATTAATGAAGCATTTTTTACCTACTATAGCAAAGATTAACATCTTATTTATGCTAAATAAATGCCATTTAAAAAAAATTCTATTCTATAGATACCTTTTAAGGTTTATAGCAAAATATTTAATTTTGGTTACCTCCTAGCCCTAAGCCACTAAATACGCTAATCAGTTACACTATTTTCTTTCTCTCTCTACTTTGATACATCCCATTGTAAAACATAACCCTTTATCTTAATACCCTCCAGAATTTATGCGGATCAGTTCTGCCATTCAAACCCTATTGAAACAAGGATGAGTTTGGAGAAGAGGTGAGGACGAAATATGGAAGCAAAAACGCCGATCAAAATCGAAGCTCCTAACTAATTTGAAGCTCCTCCAAAAGGATATAGCATACAACAACTGATTTGAAGTGCAAGTGTCTGATTTGAAAGGCCTCATCAAAATCGAGGTAAGGTCGCCACAGATTCGCCGTCGATGTGTCGATATTCACTGACAATGTAAGGTACAAGGTGTTTCCAGACAGATTGGTCAGTGCCAAATTTGTGGCCGAGGACTATTGTATAATCATGAGTTCTTTATCCCTATGGAATGTATTGTTTAAATCTCTCATTCTTTCTGATGGAGGTTCGAAATCAAAGCAACGACCATCGAAATCAAAGCAACAGCCATGGAAATCAAGCCCTAAGAGTGGAAAGGCCTCATCAAAATCGACGGCGTTCCGATCAAGTAGTCCAGCCTGAAATCCTCCGTTACAAAACTTTCGAACCAATTCTCCTCTTAGGCCGCCACAGATTCGCCGGAGTGGCTTCATGTATTTCATTGTATTCATTGTCTTTTTTTATTTATTGTAATTCAATGTATCTCGTTGTATTCCGTGTATTTCATTGTTGTAGACATGTGATTTTTGACCCTCCCCAAGATTTTACATATTTTAGCACTTAAATACTTAGTTTAGGCCTAATATAGTTATTTCAACTAATTTTGACTCTTTTACATTATTTTTATCACATAAATAAAAATTACGAAAATAGTTTCATTAAAGTTTTGTAATCATTTTTAATCTTGAAAAAATACCAAAAAATAAGTTTGTTTTAAACGATTAGTATTATTTTAATAGTTATTTTCTTAAGTAAGATTAAGTAGTATTTTTAATAGTTATCTTGTTTGCTCTATTATTTTTACATACAAAAGGAGGAGAGAATATAATTAGTTTTTGGACCAATTTAGTCTTGCTTGTAGCCCAATTAAACTAATCCCTTAGCTCATTAACTCAAAAGCCCAAACCTAGACACCCAACCCATTTAAGATAATATACAAGAAAAAAAATCAAAAAAACCTAGACCTGGACATTTTGAGAATGAGCCGTTCTCTTTCACGGACACAAGACCAAAACCCTAGGGGAACCTTCTTCTTTTTATGAACATCAACGACAGAACTCGACGACCCCTCTCGGCCGCTAACTCTAAAACGAACTCCATCAACGACCATCTTCTCCACGCCACAAGCAGCCATCCAGCCGTTACCCTCACCAAAAACAACACCCTAAACTTCATCTTCAAGAACAAACAAGACAACCCCATCTCCCAGTGGAAAAGGCCCGATCTCCAAAAGCTTCGGCTGTTCATGCTTCTTCATCTTCAACCGTAGAAGCTCCAGGAACTAAAAAGAGAAGGCTTCCATCTCCGGCGAGACCTCCATCGCCGCCACCCGCCGCAAACCAGCACCAAAATCCGTCAAATCAGCTCTAAAAAACTCAGTTGAAACGCAGCAAACTTCAGCCCCAAAACTCACCAAAAATCAGTCAAAACGTAGCCGAAGCCTTGTCCGAAATAGCTCTCGAATCACATCTGAAATCTGCTGCAACAGCGCCCAAAACGCCACCATAGATTCGAGTCGAGTTGACGAGCTGTCCGTTTGTAAATCCGAGGTTCCGTTCGAGGTGCGGTCTGTTGGTCTTGTTCAAAATCGTTGTTAGCCGCGCAATCCTATCTGTGGTAGTTGCTGGAATTTTTCGACATTTGAAAACGTATTGAGGTTCACTCTAACCCTTCTCTGTTGCTTCCGTGCTTGGGTACATTTTTCTTGTTGAATCTTGAAATTCCTTGTTGGCTTGTTTTGTTTTGCAGATTATTTGCCTTGTTTTAGATGATTTAGTAATGTTCTTTTCTTTGTTTAAATTTGTTCTTTGTCGTTCTTTTGAATATCCTGGATATTGTATGTTAAGTAACAAGAATAGTTGAGAGTTATAGTGAATTAATTTGTGCCATCAAACTTAAGAAGAGCTATAGATCGTGGATTTTGTACATAAAAATGAAAGTATATTAGGCCAAAATGACATTGGGTTCTGTGACAATTTCAATTGGATTTTTGTTTGGTATGTGACGTTTTGAGTTGCATATCGTTTAGATCTTGCTTATTGATTGGACTTTTAAAATGGTGGTAGTATGTTTAGGCCGACCACACTTGGGCAGGCGAGCTTTAAGATTTTTGTTAGTTTTGAGGTGAGAGGTCGTTCCTTTAGTTAAATTTATCCGGGGAATACCCCGAAGGATTTGTATATATTTATCCGGGATATGCCCCGTAGTACATGTATTTGGAGGCCGTGACGAACATAGTGGAGGAAGTATAATGTAGGCTAGCTTTTATTTTTATTTTTATTTTTATTTTTCTTTTATTAGGTGGGGACGACCTCGAGCCTTTTTATATTTATTTTTCTTTTCTGTGCTATTACCTCAAATCGAATATTTTAAAAGCCAACTAGATCGAGTACGCAACCGTGACTTTCACGGGACTTGGGAGTGCCTAACACTTCTCCCCGAGCCAAATGAACCCCCTTACCCAAATCTCTGATGTGGACCTAGTTTTAGAGTTCAAAGTGTTTTTGAAAGGAAAAATCATTTTAAAAACGGTGACCTCGCACACCGAAATCAATGTCAGGTGGCGACTCTGAGTTAATCCTTTTAAAACGAATTTTTGTCACTTTCAATATTGGAAAACCCTTTTCAAGCTTTGCGAAATCTTTTTATTAATTTAAGAAGGTTAGTGAAGTTTTGTAGTGTGACATATGTTTTTTCAATTAATATAATTTATGTATTCAGATGTATTATATAACTTATCTGAAGATTGCTATGTTTTTGGGGGTTTTTCCAGTTGAGAAAATTTTTTATAACCGAAAATATAAATTTTGTGTGTTATAATTGAGTTTGTTGAGTTATATTATTAATCTTTTATGTTAATTGATACACTTTCCGTTTTAAAACAGTGTAATCCCCTGTTTCAAGCCGTGAGTGCAGTCGAATACAGTAATCTGTCCAGCTGTAATCCCATGTTCCACGCCATAAATACAGTCGAATACACTCGAATACAACAACTGATTAGCTGGACTTCTCTGATTCACGCCTATTTTTGCTACTGTATTCATGAATACAATAACTTAAATGCATCAAATACATCATATAGCCACATAAAAGGTATCTATAACCCGTAATATAGCAAATGGTATCTATAGACTAATTACTACTAAAAGATAGTGCTTTATGAAAATTTATCATTAATGAACTTGCACATCACCTATGTCTTAACTAAAAATTTGATAAGAGAATTGTGAAATAATTGCTGGCCCAATTCAAGGAATGTTAATTGATTAATTCCACATAACTTTCAAACTTATAATCTTAAGTGTACTTAGTAATTGTGTGATCAACATTAAGGACAAACATATGAAGAAAGCACAACAAGTAAGCTAGATTTCTTTGACTCCAGAACATCTCATACTAAACAAGATATGTAACTCATTACTCAATGCATAGTATATCGCATACACAAAAATCGATTATATAAGGTATGCCTACATATTAATTACCCTTCTCAAGTCCCACCCGTGGGATTATACTAATTTTTTTTTTTGGTTGCACTAATAGGTGATTGCTATCATGTAACCCATCTTCTTTGTTTCTTATTCCCAAAGTATATCTTCAAGACTTGAATGCGTATTTGATATTACTATACAATTAAGTTTCTTTAACCAAACAATATGATATGTGTTTCCGTTTAGAGGCAGATCTAGGATTTAAATTTTATGAGTTCAACTTTTAAGTTTTTTAGTATTGAACATATTATATTTTTAAAGTTATAGGTTCATATCTATTTGTAGCAATTTTAATGAATTTTTACATATTAATTTTTACTCCGCTGTCGAAAATTATGGGTTCATTTAACTCATTGGTATCATTCTACATCCGCCCCTATTCTCCTATGCCCATTTACAATTTGATAGAAGAAAACAACTGTAAAGATTTCTTAGTGTGCTATTTTTAGATTTTTTATGTGTAAAAATAAAAATATCTTGTAACAAAAATATAAAACTAAAAGAATAAATTGCAAAAAAAATACAAAATCAATTGTCCCGTATAGTTATAGCTTATAAAGGAAAATGGCTTCTGCCCAAAAATGAGTTCAAGAAGAAAAATCAATTTACATTATCTTTTGAACTAATCTCTCACTTCGTATTACTTGCTCTAATATAATACCTATACATTACTTATTTTTGGTACTCAAAATATCATCAAAACACTCTTCGATTTACTAATATTATTATATACTTTTTATATATTTTTTTTCGGGAACACTTTTCACTAAAAACCCAAACATCAACAAATTTTTTTCGTATAATTAATTATTTCATTTTTCTTCACCCCAGACACACAAGTGGAAGAGATTATGCTCTCAGATACCAATTCACGTTATCTAGTAACTACGAACAGGGTGTTCATAAAACCCGAAAAATCGAAACAAACCGAAAACCAAACCAAACAATAGGTGTTAAACGGGTGGGCCGGGCCGGGCCGCTTTTTTGGGACCCGTACGGTTACGATCCGGGCCAGTTCTGGGTTGATTCTTAACGGGTTTAACGGGTTCGGGATCATTCGGGTAAAAATTGAACCGTACGGGTTACGGGTTGAGGGGGCCGGGCCGGGTTTAGTGTATTTTTAAAATTTTTATTGTATTTTGTATAACTATGGTAAGTTATATTAATATAAAGAATACAAGTAAGATGGAAAAAAATTGAACTTATAAATTTCAAGTGTTACATTTATTTCAAAATTCAAACTTACAAATTTGAAAGGTTTAAATTTAACAAGTAAATTAACCAAAAAAGAATAAATTCAAAGGTTTTGCATTGCCTTAGTAAGTTCTTCATAATCAATATGAACTGAGTGACCTTCTTCTGGAGTGTTAAATTCGGATGGGTTACCATGTGTTAATATATCTCCAAGTTCCTCGTCTTCTGGGCTATCAACATCTTCACGTCCTTGATTTCTTCGTTCCAATCTAATCCAATCTCTGAAACATACTAAAACTTCCAAAGCATTGCTTCCCAATGAGTGACGGGTGTCTCCAAGTTGTTGTCTTGCTTGGCTAAATGCACTCTCTGATGCAACAGTTGAAATTGGCACATTCAGCACGTCCCGAGCCATAGCGAAAAGAACATGAAATTGCTTTCCATTCTCATGCCACCATCCCAACAGTGAAAATTCCTTTGTGCGAGGCTCTTTTTGCTTCTGCAAGTAGAATTGAAGTTCATCAATCTTCATGATACTGGTTTGAGTTTTAGAAAATGTAGAAAAAATATTAAAACTATCAAGGCCTTCTTCATCATCCACAGTAGCAGAAGTGGTACAATGCATAGTTGGATTAACATTGCCTACATTAAGAGCAGCATCATCAATTACATTTGCATAATAATTATATAATTGTTGTAAATATTCATTTAGCTTGTTCATACAAGTATATAAATCTGGGGTTTCAGTTGGTCCAATCTCCATATAAGTATATAAAGCATTCATTAATTGGTGACAATCAGACATCTTAATAGAAGGATTTAAAACAGCACCAATTAAGTAAATCGGAGGAATTGGAAAGAAATATTTTTTGAATTTTGCTGCATTTTTTCAACAATATCCCTATATTTTTCTTTCTTCTTAAATTCAAAGAGTAGTAAAGAAATTTCAGCTATATGTACTAAAGCCATAGTAACAGTAGGGTAATATGCTCCAGAAAATTTAACAGTAGCTGTATAAAATTTATGTAAAAATTTAACATCATTAATGACCTCCCAAGTAGTAGTTGTTAACATACGGTTTGGATCAGTACTGTGAGCACGTGATTTTTTGCTTCACGAAAACTACTCCAAAAGAAATCAAAAATAAAACAAATTTCATCTGTGTACAATTTTGAGAATTTGCGTGACATTTTGGTAATTATTTTGTCCGTAAATGTTTACCCTTGTTGTGATTAATTAAAAAAATACAAAATACATGTTGCATACACATTCAAGATTTAATTGTGCATTTTGGAATTAATTAAACCATGTTTTATTTTAAAAGAAAGAAAATCACAAAAATATGTATTTGTTGCATTTTGTCATTTATGTGTGCCGTTGTGTAATTTTATTTTTTAATTAAATGTTTAACCTTGTGTGTTAATTGTTGTTAAGGTTTAATTAATATTTTTGTAGGCTAATTTTGGTTTTACAAATTATTTTTAGAATTTTATTGATTGTTAATTAAAAGTAGAAAAAGAAAAAGAGTTGAAAAAAAATAAAGAAAACTCGGTTTGGGCAAAAAAATTAAAATGAAAGCAGGCCCAAACGAGCTGGCCCAAGGCGTAAACCGGTCCGTCTCCTTAGAGGTGCCCGAACGGCACCGTTTTTGTCACAGTTGAGCGGGGCTGTTGATCTCAAATAGATCAACGGCCAAGATCACATCTTTCATACCCGTCCCCTGTACCCGACCCATTACCCGGTCAAACCGGACCCCCTGTTAGACCAAACGACGGTGTTTTCTCCTGTTAAAATGATCCAGGCCGTAGATCATGATTGATCCAACGGCCAGGATTCCTTAGCCACTCCACTATATAAACCTAAAATCACTACCCGCCCCCATAGCCATTGCCCCTTCCGTCTCTAACCTGTCAGAGACCAACCAAACTCCTCCCTCGATAACCCTAGCCGCCACCAAATCCTCCCACCTGAAACCCGGCGGCAACAACGCCGCCGCCCGCCATAGCCACACCACTGAACCTCCACACCACCTTGAACACGAATCCCTGGTCACTTAACTTCGAATCATCCCCAGTGTTCTCGAATCTTCAATCAAAGATTCGAGCCAAAACCCTAAATCACCTAATGAGTCCCAAAATCACACCAACCACCCACCTGACCTCCCTCATGCTTAAACCACCATTAATCCCGTTCGAATCTCATGAGAACTGCTCGAATCCCAAATCGAACAAAGAAGAACCCTAGATGCCAAGAAGTCGGAGCTCGTCTAGATTGGGGGAAAAACTTGAGGTCTCGACTGACCTTAGTCGATTGTTCTCAGTCGATAACACTCGATTAAGGTCCGTTTGACCCCAAAAACTCGAAGTCAAGGTTGACGGAGCAGGGTCCGTGTGGTTTAATTCCGGGTATCTTTTCTATTTTTATTTTCCATTCATTTTTGTTGTTGTTCTTGACCTGTTTTATCTGGTTGTAATTCACGTTGGGTCAATTAGTTTCTTCATCCTCTGTTCTTAGTTGTTGCTACCTGTTTTAGGTTCAGTGTTGTTTTGCTTAATTAATCTTTTGATTGCTTGGTTACTTTGTTTTTCTCCTTCTCATCAGACCGTTTATTTGGTCCACTTTCAGTAGAATTTTTGTTTGTTGTTGTCGATTATCACTACTGACTGTGTGAATCATTCGAAATAACTTCATCAGTTAGTTCGTCTTGTATGTTTAAGCCTGTTTGGGATTTTGCTTTCTTCTGCTTAGTTGAGAAAATTCGAAGTTATTTCAATATCAGTAATTCTCCTATGAGTTGTTCTGATAGTAGTAATTCAAAGGCTTTCAATATGTGTGTATTTGTTTCCCTGAATCACTGAATCTCTCATTTTTTGATCTTGCTTAAGTTCAGTGTTTGTTGGAATTGGCTGGGTTGCATAACAGGTTAGGATCTGATGTGAATTGAACCTAGGATCACTTTTGAACCTTAAGTTCATTAGGTTAGATTGCAGTAATTTCAGGACTTTAGGGGGTAATCTGGGAATTGAAAACAGGAAGAAATGGGTGGTTTGAGTGCTCTGTCCACTAATTATTAAAAAACCATTAAACTAATGAATTGATTAGTATTAGTGGGGAACAAAACATAGAAGCATGGGGGATTAATTGATTATTGTAAGCTGGCATACCATTTGGGCACAAAACACTTGATAATGGGTTGTAAAGGAAAATGATGGGCAGGATCTGATAAGGTAAGGGGGCAGGGCCAGTGTTGGGATATAAATAGAGTCAGTTATAGACAGAGAAGGGGGGAATATTAGGAGAAGAATTCGGAAATATTGAAAGATTTTTGAGGATTCGAATTTGAAGAGAGTTTAAAAGAAAGAATTTTCTGAACATTAAGAGAGAATTAAGGGTTAAACATTAACTGGTCTTTCAATCTAAAAAAAAGGTTCACTTTGTTTTTGCCCGTTGATTATTGTTGGTGTTTCTGGATTTTCATGTGGTCTGTTCTTTGAGTTTGGTTGGTTATTTGCTACTACTTCACTGGTTATTGCTGGATTTTTATTTTGGTTTTCAAATCTGTCACTGGGTGTTCCGTTTGTTGGTTGTTGCTGGTTATTGTTGCTGTTGTCTGCTACTGATCTACTAATCCTCACCTTCTTCTTCTGTTCTATTATCAGGTACACTACTTTGAATCACCTCGACGTTTGATTATTAAAGTTGAAATAAAATGGACGGAAGATTTCTGTATTTAATTATAGAATAATTGTATTTTAGTTAGATATTAGTTATGTGTTTCCAATTATATGAAGGGTAGAGGCATGTTGTATTAAGACTATTTTTGTAAGATTGTTGATTAGCAGCTAGATAGGGCATAACGTTAGATTACGGACCTAAGATCCTTAAAATGACGTGAATATATGTCAATACAGTATGCCTGTTTAATTTGAGCAGATTTGTTAGATTGTTGAACTATTGGACGTATTTCCGTAGGAATTGCATAGTTATCAGTTTCAGTTTGGTTAATTCATATGTTTAAAATAATGTAGCTTCGGAATCACATCCAACTCTAAATTGGTAATTAGTTAATGTAGTGCATCGATTTAATTGGTTGGTAAAATCTAGCTTTGAACTCGCGAATATAGGAATAGAAGTAACTTGAAGTTTGTGATTTTTGAATCTTGTTAGTAATAAAGATCCGTAAGTATTAGGCAAATATAATTGGTTAGTAATTTCGTATAATCCGTAGGTTTAATATATTTGAAGCGCGATTCAATATAGTAAGGCTAAGAACACTAATCCCATAGGTTATTTAAATTAATGATCAGGCTTAAGCAAACTTTCGTAATCATTAGTAATTAAAGTTGGTTTAGTTTCAAGTATTTGAAAACAATTAGTTCCATCGGTTCATTTCATCTAACAAGGTAGGTTTAAATTAGTTATAGGATGATTAGTTTTTTTTGAAAATATATTGTTTGTCAATTCCGTCTTTATTTATAATTTCAATTTCAATAGTATTGGCTTATAGAATAGGGTATGAAATAATCTCCTTTTACGCAAGTTTGATTGTAATTTTCCGGTTGCGTTTTGCTTTAATCCGATAAATAAGTGATGGCCTTTTCAAGCATGTAATTAACTAGGATTTTTCTTCTTTTATTTTAGAGACAAACTAAAAATAGAAAATGTAGTCACTTTAGGATTGTCCTTAAAATAAAGGAGATGTGCTTCGCCACAGTAAATCACAAATTGCGGGGCTCTCAATAAAAAGACTCAATAACCGGATGGACTTTGGAGTTGGCCGTCTAGTGAATTTTCACGGCCTTTTCCCAAAAAAAAAAACGATACGATAGTCTCTTTAGGACGCGCCTTAATTAATCTTACCTTCCTAAACTCGGGTGTGCATTTATGCAACCCAAATCCAAATCTCGACAGAGTCGAAATGTGTCGACGACCACGTGTACACTGGTTGTGATGTGGTTCGAGATGGATTTCCACAACGTTGCAATTCTCCGTAAAATAATAACAATAATAATAAAATTGATAAAAGCGGTTCAAAGTTAAAATTTGCATATAAGTTCTTACTTGTTAAAAATCAGATAAATAAGCCGAATATAACAGTTGAGCGACCGTGCTAGAACCACGGAACTCGGGAATGCCTAATACCTTCTCCCGAGTTAATAGAATTCCTTATCCGGATTTCTGGCGCGCAGACTGTTAAACATAGTCATTCTTTTCCTCGATTCGAGATTCAACCGGTGACTTGAGACACCATAAATCTCCCAAGTGGCGACTCTGAATAAAATAAACAAATCCCGTTTCGATTGTTCTTTAATTGGAAAAACTCCCTTGTACCCCCGCGGGTGCTGAAAAAAGGAGGTGTGACAGCTCTGGCGACTCTGCTGGGGATAAGGGCACTCAGAATCTCTGGTTCAGGGTTCAGAATTCGAGCTTAGATGAATTGTTATATTTGGCTTTATTTATTATTTGATCTTATTACATGTTTTAGCCTAAAATGTGCAAAATGATGCTTTTTACTATGATATTATTTGAACTGTACATATAAACTGTGCCGAAACCTTCTCTTCTTACCTCCGGGGATGTGCTTACTGGTTGAGACTCCCTATTCTGTTAGTGTCATACCCTAAATAAAAGAGGCTCGAAAAGTTTCTAAGCCGGCTGGCCTTTTGGTTCCCGAAAAGGAGTTCCTTCCTCAACTTGAGTTGTCCGCTCGGGTACACTGTCTAGAACATATACCCAGGTTGAACCTAGAATAACTTGACTTCATGCCGGACCCTAGTAGGAACGTTTATTTTCATCATGTTGCATTTGGCTTAGGGGACTCAACACAGGGGTTGGGTCCGTCTAGGACAAGCAACCTGAAATGAAAAAGACCATCCTACTGCATCTTGTTTGTTTTGCACATTTATTTGCTTCAGATCTGCATGCTGACCGGCTTCTGAAATCAGGAACTTTTGGAAAAAAAATTGAAAAAAAGAGAAAAAAAAATATAGCAGTGTAGGGAGATAACCACTTATTTTTTTAGAAAAATAAAACCAATGTCCAAGTAGTGTCAAAACCTTGCCGAAATTTTAAAAAAAAAAAATTTAGTTTGATTTGTTGGAAAAGAAAGGAGTATTGTTTACAATGTTTAGTTTATATGGGGCGAACTACGCCGGTTTGATTCTCACAGGGCGCGAGATACGTAGGCAACCCTCGTCGGGTCCAACCTCCCATTTTGCAAAAAATAGCCCAAAAATGTCAAGATTTTTTAATTTTTCGTCATAGAGTCGGGTGATGCCGTTTTTATCAAAAATAGCCGAATATTCCCAAAAGGGACGCCGGAAGGCTGACTTTGCATAAACGGCCACTTCTGTCATTTTTATTATTGATCGGTTAACTCGCACAACCTTAAAATCTTCGTCCCTGAAGTGCTGAAAGGTCGTGTTCGGAAAATCTGGTCTTTCTTTTATGAAAAGTAATCAAATCGTTTTGAGTCAAATAAATTTTCTTTTGTTAATCACATTAATAAATGTGCAGAATGAGCACGACTCAAAATGAACCTTTTTCAATCATGAATAAAATCCCCCTCCAGTTGCGGCTATGGTGGAATGATTTAGGCAAAGAAGGGCGAGACGAAGTCAAAAAACATCTGAAAGGTCTCACGGGTTTGTTGGGTATCAGGCCTCGAGGGGATATTATAAGGGCACTGGTCACTTACTAGGAACCTGCGCACAATGTCTTCCACTTCTCGGACTTTGAACTCACCCCGACTTTAGAGGAAATAGCAGGGTACATCGGCAGTGCTGAGGTTCCGTTGAGGCGTAAATGCCTGGTTGCTCGAAGAGCCGTAGCGGTGCACCGGTTTTTGGACTCATTAAAGATAGTCAGAACGATCCATAACCCAGACTTGGCAAAAGGTTTTTGCACTCTGAGCTTCATATACCAAATATACGGCCACGTAGGAGGATTCGACAAGCCAGAAAACAAGTTGTGCAGCAAAAGCAACCGTCAAAAGTGGGATGAACATAGACGGGTTGCTTTCATGATAACCTTCTTAGGGCTTTTAGTGTTCCCAAGAAAATACGGGAATATTGACATAAAAATAGTTGGGGTCATCAGTACTTTGCTCACTCAAGATGACACCACGCTTGCGCCCATGATTGTATCTGATATCTTCCGAGCTCTCACGGCCTGCAAAGCCGGAGGGAACTTTTTCGAAGGGTGTAACTTGTTATTGCAAATGTGGATGACCGAACACCTATGTCACCGAGCCCAGTTCCTGAGCCATGGATCTTCTGAGAAAACCTGCATAGAGGAGTTCTACACCAGAATTAATGAGGTCCGCTTACCTGAAGGAGTCTCGGCATGGACCTCATACTTCCGGACCCTCAGCGCCAGTCAAATACAGTGGACACTAGGATGGTTACCGATCAACGAAGTCATATATATGCCAGCAGCTAGGCCCCATTTTCTTTTGATGGGGCTTAAGAGCATTCAACCTTATGCGCCGTATCGGGTTTTGAGGCAGCTTGGGAGGTGTCAGATAGTGCCGAAAGATGAGGACCTGAGCACCCAAGTGATTGAGATCAGTTTCGATGCCCAGTTTCCTGAAGCAAGGGTCCGCCAGATTTGGAGCCAATGTCAATACTTGGAGGCAAATACTTGTGTACTGAATCGGGCAAAAGGGGACGTTTCACCCGGATATCAGGCTTGGTACAAAGGGGAAGTGTCGTTTGGAAGGCCGGCTAAAAGACCTCACCTTCAAGAATTTGCCAAGTCCTCACAAGAGCATTGGGACTGGTTGGAAAAGGAAAAAGAATACAGGGCCACAATAGGCAAGTTGAAGCAGCAGGTCATAGATCTTCAATTTGAAAGAGAATTCAGACCGCGACCGATGAAGGGGACAAAAAGAAATCAGCCCAAGAAAATGACTCCCTTAGAGCTCAAACCGACGAGTCATAATGGATACCGACAACCAACGGAGAAGCCGGTCCGATAAAAGGTTGATAGCAGGGTTAAGGAATCAGATCATTGAAAGCCGAAAAGACTTGGAACGATCTGAGGCTAGCATAACAAGAATGCGGGCCAGATGGGCAAAAGGTACAACAGCATAGAAAAAACACCTATGGCAAGTGAGAAGGGATTATGAAGGGAGCATCGCAATATTAAGAGAAACAAATTCCACTCTCAGAGATCAGGTCTTTAAACAAGCCCGAGATGCTAGAACGGACAGGGATCGCTGCTATGATTCAATAGCCCGAATGGAAGAACAAATGAAGAGGTTCCAAGATCAGCTCGTTGACAACACTCAAGTATTGGGATTAAAGAATCAACGAATAGAACAGCTGTGTATGGAAAGGGACAGAATCAGGGGTAGGATCGATGAGATTGGGTGCTACATCACCACGAAATGCCTAACATGTGAGGAAATGCCCTGTGATACCCTTTTTGCCTCAGTCATGGGTTATGTCCACCGGATCATGGAGGAATTAAAAAGCTTGTAAAGAGGCCTGGCACCAAAGCCCGCGGAAAGGCCGAACGATGCCTCGCGGGAACCAAAATTCAAGGCTTTAATGTATCCCTAGTTCAAGTCTGCACTTCTTTGTTTTTAAAAGTCTGTTGTCTACCCTTATATTCTCTTTTCATATCAAACAATGTTAATAGTGTGGAGTTTTTTTTTCAAATAATAGCTTGTAATAGCATATTTTGGTAATAAAATGCAAAATTGTGTCTTTATTTTACTTATGTCAGAACTACGCCCGGTCTGATTCATGCGGGGACATGATACGTAGGCAATCTACATAAGATTTGACCACCACTAAAAGATAAAAAGAAAAGGCAAAGTGAATAAAGAAAGGACATAAGCCGGAATGACGCATACAGTCAAAGCAAAAACATGTTAGAAATGGTTAAACTGCCTAGGAACATTGCATTCCCCAATGTGAAAGTGCAATACGTGTTAAACTCTAACGCTAACAAGTTTGTTGTTTATATCAGAGAAAGAAATTTCAAAACAGTTAGCTCGTTAAAACGTTCTGGCAGATTACCATTACCATACAAGATCAAAAGGGCCCATTCCGGAAAGTATGTCTGGTTCGGACAAACGTGTTGAGGAGGAAAAGACATAGATGCAAATGATGAAGGAGAAAGTAGACAGGTTGAGACAAGAGATAGCTGGGATGCACCTAGCCTGGGCTAAGGGACAAACACCACCAATACTTCCCCCTACTCCTACCCTTTCACCAGCTTGGACTCCGGAACACCATTCCACTGGTCCATCAACGAGCTTCCCCATTGCCCAATACTATCAAGGGGAAACTTCCTATAATCCCCAAGCTTCACCACCCAAACAAAATCCTCCTTTACCAGTTGTTCCTGTTTTCGTGGCACCTCCACCCGCCGCATTGCAAAAATCACTCGATGAACCAGTGTTTCAGGTTCACGACAATCAATACTATCCTCCTGAACTCACCTTCAAAGCACCCGAGCCATACACTTACACCCCTCACCTTCAGCTCCCGACAAAAACTGACAGGCCAGCTAAGAATCCGGAGCAGGACGAAGTGCTTCGTAAATTGAAAAGCCTGGAGCAATCCTTCAGGAATATGCATGGATTGGGCAGCCAAGTCAGTATGTCCTATAAAGATCTATGTCCCTTCCCCGATGTTCAGTTTCCAGCAGGTTTTAAGATGCCAAAGTTTGATCTATATGAAGGACATGGTGATCTCATGGCGCATCTATGAGGTTTCTGTAGTAAGATGAGAGGGTCAGGTGGAAAGGATGAGTTGTTGATAGCCTATTTCGGTCAAAGTTTAATCGGTTCCACATTAGAGTGGTACACGAGGCAGGATCCTAGTAGGTGGTATACCTGGGATGATCTAGCACAACCGTTTGCAGGTCATTTCCAGTATAACCTTGGGATCGTCCCCGACCATCTCACACTGTTAAAACTTGAGAAAAAGCCTAGGGAGAGCTTCAAGGAATTCGGATTCCGTTGGAGAGAACAAGCGGCAAGAGTCGATCCGCCAATGAGGGAAGGTGAAATGGTGGACTACTTCTTACAAACGTTGGAGCCAACTTACTTTTGTCACCTGGTGACGTTAGTTGGTAAATCTTTCAATGAAGTAGTAAAAATGGGTGACATGGTTGAAGAGGGACTCAGGTCCAACAAGATAATGAGTTATTCGGCGATCAAGGCCACAACTCAGGCTATCCAAAGCGGCACGGGAGGTGCGCTCGGGAAAAAGAAGAGAGAGGAGGTCGCAATAGTCGAAGCAGGTACTTGGTCCAGATCAAGAGGTCCTTCCCCTCGCTACCAATCCAGACCCCATTACCCAAACTATCCACTCACTCCATACAACCCTCCACAACCCTATTATCCACCACAAGAGCCGTATTTCTCCGTCCATCACGCCCAAACTTACACCCAGCCACCGGCTCGCCCGCAATGGCGTGCGCCAGCTCCCCAACATACATATCCACCTCCCAAAAACACATATCCACCACCAAGGGCCTACAGGAATCCTTCAGGGCCAAGCTTCCGCAGAAATCAGGCTTTGAGGAATGAAAGGATACAGAAGCCCAGAACATTCACTCCGTTGGGAGAAACCTATACTACTCTGTTCCTCAAGTTGAGACAGATAGGCCTATTAAGTCCTATTGAACCCAAATTGCCAAATCCCCTTCCCAGAAATCTGGACCACCCAGTAAGCTATGAATATTGTTCGGGGGCTCCCGGGCATGATACTGAGAAGTGTTGGAAGTTGAAGACTGCCATACAAGATCTTATTGACACAAATAAGATCGAGGTTCAGGCACCAGAGGCACCCAACATCAATGAAAACCCGTTACCGGTGCACCACGAGGCCCACATGATCGAACTAGTGCACGAAGAAGGGAAACCTAAAACACCCTCACAAACGGTAATGATGATTCGCGCCAGTCCTAACGAAAAGTCAACCAGTGGAAAGGCAGTGGTACAATCGGGAAAGGTAGATGACAAGCCATTTGTGGTAGTGGGGAAAGGTTCGTCTGTTGCTGCGAAGAAGCCAAAGTCAGTCAGGGCAGTGCTGCAGGAAGTATCAAGCAAACCAGTGTTGGTGGTGAAGGGGGTTCACGTGGAACCAGTTGTTATCGGGCCAGTAATGCAGTTGCCGATAACAAATGAGAAAGTTGTGCCATGGAGCTACAGTCAAGTGGCAGTGATGCATAAGGGGAAGGAGGTTGTGGAAGAAGTATGCGAGGCTCAGGGGTTAACTCGTTCGGGAAGGTGTTTTGTTCCCGCAGAATTGAGAAGGGCCAATCCTGTAACAATAAAGAAGCTAGTAACGGAGGAAGAAGCAGAGGAGTTTTTGAAGAAGATGAAGGCACAGGACTCCTCAATTATCGAGCAGTTGAGGAAGACCCCAGCCCAGATTTCGTTGCTATCCTTGTTGATCCATTCAAGCGATCATTGTCAGGCCTTAATGAAGATTCTGAACGAAGCCCATGTCCTGGACAAGCTCTCAGTGAACCATTTGGAGAAAATAGTACACAAGATCTTCGAGGTAAACTGAGTGACATTCTCTGACGATGAGTTACCGGTAGAGGGCACAAAACACAATAGAGCACTCTACCTGACTGTGAAATGCGAAGACTCGGTGGTCACTGATAATGGGTCAAGTGCCAATATCTGTCCTTTGGCCACTCTGAACAAACTAAAGGTTGCTGATGATAGGATCCACAAGAACAGCGTCTGCGTCTGAGGTTTTGATGGGGGCGGTACTGACACAGTGGGTGATATCGTACTGGAATTAACCATTGGTCCAGTCGAGTTCATCATGGAATTTCAAGTGATAGATATATCGGTGTCGTACAATCTTTTGTTGGGACGACCCTAGATCCACGCAGCCAAAGCAGTGCCTTCTACACTGCATTAGATGGTCAAATTTGAATGGGAAAGACAAGAGATTGTGGTACATGGGGATGACGGCACACATGCCGTCAGTGATGCTATTGTGCCCTTCATAGAAACCGACGATGACAAAGTCCCATAGGTTTATCAGATTTTTGACGCAGTCTCAGTAGATAAAGTCCCTGAGGGTGGGGGCCTTTCACTTCCCAGAATCACAGCTGCAACCTTCATGATAGCCTCAGAGATGTTGAACAGCGGGTTTGTACCAGGAAAAGGTCTGGGGGTTGATCTGCAGGGAATGGTCCAGCCAGTTTCTTTGCCCAAGAATCTGGATACTTTTGGGTTGGGATTCAAGCCTACCGCAGCGGATGTAAAGCGGACCCGCAAGTTGAAGAAAAGAGTCTGGGTCCTTCCTAAGCCAATCCCGCGCCTATCTAGATCATTTGTCAAAGCAGGGTTCAGAAAGTTGCCGGTCCCGAAAGTTCTCGGACCTCTGATCGGGCCAGATGGAGATTTGAATGAGGGCTTTGAAAGAATGTTCGTTGATGTCAACATGATAGAAGCTGGATAGGGATCTAGTAAGGCAAACATACAGTTTGTGGGGCCTAGGGCCAATGTCAACAATTGGACAGCTACTCCTCTTCCTACTTGGAAGGAGTCCTGGTAGTTGGCTATGATTTTCCTTCTTGTTTTCTGGATTATTCCAGGGTTGTAATCCAGATTCTTTTTTATTTTTATTGCGTTCATCAAAGTGTGAAACCTTGTTATCCCATAATTCAATAAAATAAAAAAGTTTCTTCTTCATTCCTTATTTTATTTTTTATTTTTAATTTTGTTTTCTTCTTTTCTTTTTCTGAACAGTTCTCTTTATACTGGTCTTAATGACATGGCATGCACAACGGATCTTCAACCTAGTCTAAAAGATCAATCTGATTCCGAACTAACCATACAAGAGGTTGATTATGATAATGAATCGGAATACGATGAAGATGAAGCCTTCGAAGAAATAAACAGAGAGCTGAGCCAGTTGGAAGAAAAATCCAGGCCCAACTTAAATGACACAGAAGCCATCAATATAGGGGATGCAGTCGATATCAGGGAAACTAAAATAAGCATCCACATTGCACCAAATATCAGGGAAGAATTAATCAAAACACTTATTGAGTTCAAAGATGTTTTTGCATGGTCGTATGATGACATGCCGGGGTTAAGCACAGATTTAGTGGTTCATAAATTGCCCACTGACCCAGCATGCCCTCCCGTCAAGCAGAAATTGAGGAAGTTCAAAACAGACATGAGTGTGAAGATTAAAGAAGAAGTAACCAAGCAGCTACAAGCAAAGGTTATTCATGGTCACTCGATATCCTGATTGGTTGGCTAATGTGGTTCCGGTACCGATGAAAGATGGGAAGATCAGGGTGTGTGTCGATTATCGCAATCTGAACAGGGCAAGCCTAAAGGACAACTTTCTTTTACCCAACATCCATATCTTGATCGACAATTGTGCCGGACGTGAGATCGAATCTTTTGTAGATTGCTATGCTGGGTATCATCAGATTCTGATGGATGAAGAAGATGCGGAAAAGACGGCATTCATTATGCCGTGGGGAACGTATTGCTACCGAGTAATGCCATTTGGTTTAAAAAATGCTGGGGCAACGTACATGAGAGCAATGACTACTGTGTTTCATGACATGATCCACAAAGAGATTGAGGTGTACGTGGACGGTGTGATCATAAAGTCCAAGCATGAGGAAGACCACGTAGCAGACCTAAGGAAGTTTTTTCAAAGACTTCGAAGGTATGATATTCTCAACCCGGCCAAATGCGCCTTTGGCGTTCCATCTAGAAAGCTGTTGGGATTCATCGTCAGTCGGCGAGGTATTGAGTTGGACCCATCAAAGATCAAATCTATCCAAGATTTGCCACCGCCGAAGAACAAGATAGAAGTAATGAGTCTATTGGGAAGGTAGAATTACATCAGCAGATTTATTGCTCAACTCACAGCAACCTGTGAACCCATTTTTCGGCTACTGAAGAAGGATGTTGCGATAGAATGGACAGCAGAATGTCAGGAGGCATTTGACCAGATCAAAGGATATTTATCAAATCCGCCTGTGTTGGTTCCACCTGAGCTAGGGAGACCGTTAATTCTTTATCTAACGGTCCTGGAGAATTCGTTTGGCTGCGTGTTGGGACAACACGACATTATAGGAAGGAAGAAGCAAGCCATCTATTATCTCAGCAAGAAGTTTACGGTATATGAGGTTAAGTACACTTAACTCAAGAAGACATGTTGCGCCCTAACTTGGGTGGCCCAGAAATTGAAGCATTATTTGTCCTCATATACTACTTATCTCATTTCCCGCTTGGATCCACTAAAGTATATTTTCCAGAAACCTATGCCCACATGGAGGTTAGCAAAATGACAAATATTACTCACGGAGTTTGACATCGTCTATATGACGAGGACAACCATGAAGGCCCAAGCGCCGGCCGATCACTTGGCTGAGAATCCTGTTGATGAAGAATACGAGCCGTTGAGAACGTATTTTCCTGACGAGGAAGTAATGCATATAGATGAGTTGGAATTACCTGAGGAACCAGGTTGGAAGCTTTTCTTTAATGGATCCACAAATGCGAAGGGTGTTGGAATAGGAGCGGTACTTATTTCTGAAACAGGACGTCATTATCCTGTTATAGCTCAGCTGCGTTTCTATTGTACCAACAACATGGCTGAGTATAAGGCATGCATTTTAGGCTTATGGTTAGCTGCAGACATGAATGTCTAGGACGTTTTGGTCTTGGGAGACTCGGACCTCCTGGTGCATCAGATTCAGGGTGAATGGGAAACACGGGATTTGAAGCCTCATACCATATCGACAATGTTTGCACGATCTGAGCAAGCGATTTCGATCAGTGGAGTTCAGACACATCCCAAGAGTTCACAATGAGGTTGCCGATGCATTGGCCACTTTAGCATCGATGTTGCACCACCCAGAGAAAATTCATATTGACCCATTGCACATTCAGGTTCGTGATCAGCATGCCTATTGCAACATGATAGAGGAAGAAGTGGATGGCGAACCATGGTTTTATGACGTCAAGGAGTACCTCAGGATGGGGATATACCTGGAGCAGGCCACCGGAGATAAAAAAAGAGCCATTCGGCGATTGTCAAATGGTTTCTTCCTCAGTGGAGGAGTGTTGTACAAAAGAACCCCAGATTTGGGATTGTTGAGATGTATAGATGCTAGTCAAGCCACGACAGTTATGACAGAGGTACATGCTGGAGTTTGTGGGCCACATATGAGCGAATATGTATTGGCAAAGAAGATTCTTCGAACGGGGTATTATTGGCTCACTATGGAGCGTGATTGTATTAGTTTCGTGCGGAAATGCCATCAATGTCAGATACATGGAGATTTGATTCATTCTTCGCCGACAGAATTGCATACAATGTCAGCACCATGGCCATTTGTTGCCTGGGGCATGGATGTCATTGGACCTATTGAGCTGGCAGCTACCAACGGTCATAGGTTCATTCTGGTGGCCATCGACTATTTCACTAAGTGGGTTGAAGCTAAAACTTTCAAGTCGGTAACCAAGAAGGCAGTAGTGGATTTTGTTCACTCCCATATCATCTGTAGATTTGGGGTCCCAAAAGTGATCACCACGAATAATGGTGCTAATCTTAACAACAATTTGATGAAAGAAGTATGTCAACAGTTTAAGATTCCACACCGTAATTCCACACCATATCGTCCCAAGGCGAATGGAGCAGTTGAAGCAGCCAACAAGAACATCAAGAAGATACTGAGGAAGATGGTAGAAGGATCCAGACAATGGCATGAAAAATTACCATTTGCATTGTTGGGTTATCGCACCACTGTCCGGACTTCAGTAGGTGCAACCCCTTATTTGTTGGTATATGGAACTGAAGCAGTAATACCGACGGAAGTTGAAATTCCATCCCTTCGGATTGTCGCTGAGGCTGAGATTGATGATGATGAGTGGGTCAAAACCCATTTGGAGCAGTTGAACTTGATTGATGAAAAGAAATTGGCAGCTGTGTGTCATGGCCAGTTATGTCAAAAGAGAATGGAGAGAGCCTACAACAAGAAGGTGCGCCCCAGAAAATTTGAGGTGGGGCAGCAAGTGTTAAAACGAATCCTGCCACATCAGGTAGAAGCAAAAGGCAAGTTCGCCCCGAATTGGCAAGGACCGTTCATTATAACCAGAGCGTTGTCCAATGGCGCTTTATGTTTAACAGATATCGACGGGAAATGCGTCGACATGGCTATCAATTCTGACGCAGTTAAGAGATATTATGTATGATTTCTTTTGATTGTAATTGTTGTTTGTTTGTGGTTGGCATTTATCGGAGAATGAAATTACGGAGGCAATTCTTTCTTCTATCCAAACACTTTAACCTTTGCTTCCCCTTTTGAGCCTTATTTATTCTTTCATATCCCTCTTTTGGAATCAGTAATTAAAATGAAAGAAAAGGAAAAAGAGAAAAATAATGATAATAAAGACAAAAGAAAAGTCACAAGAAAAACAAAGGAATTGAGAACTACGTTTGACCTGATTTCTCAAAGAAGGATACGTAGGCGCCTCACGGCTCGATCATAGTGTAACAAAAAATAAAAAAATCCCCAAGCAAGAAAACTGGGGCAGAAGTTGTGTTTGTAATTTTGGGAAGAAAGTTCGATTCCAAGAGTTGTAATGTTTTACCCATCAAAATGATTTTGAACCCTCTTGATACCCCTTTTCTTTTTGCCATACATAAAAACCCATATTGATGTCCAAAAAGACCTCCCGATCAGTATCCGAGAAGTGCAAAGTCATGCAAACGGAAGTCGGGAATAACACTCTGATCCCCAGCAGAGAAGAGGATCATAAACTAGAAATGAATTGATATCCGAAAGAATCCCCAGCAGAGAGAGTCATATCGGCAGCACTCCAATCCCCAGCTGAAAAATAAAATAAAATGAGAGAGTCTTATCGGTGAAAACCTTCATAGGCACCATAAGGCGACGGAAGTTGAGAGAAATAAAATGAGAGAGTCTTATCGGTGAAAACCTTCACAGGCACCATAAGGCGACGGGAGTTGAGAGAAATGAGAGAGTCTTATTAGTGGAAACCCCTCGAAGGGCACTATGAGGCGACAAGACAAGATTGGCGGAAAGGATCCGCATTTGGCAAAGAGTTGAGTGCCTGTTTATCCCCAGCAAGATGAGGCCATCCGAAAGATTGATTGATACGAATAGACTGGGTTGATCAATCCGAAATGCACGACATGATCGTTGGGATCGGTTATATCTCAGATAAGTTCTTTTCTTTCTTTTTCCTCAGCATTTGTTCAGAAAAACTTCTTCTTTTTTCTATTTTTAAAATCATCACTTTATTATTTCTTGATTTAAAGACTTTACTTCCCTAGCAGTTTGTTTTTGAAAAGGATTTTCAGAGCTTACTACCAATGGCCAAAATGGTGCAAAGCAAAATGCGAATAGGACCGGCCAAAGATAAGGCGACAAAGCGAAAAGAAGTTTGTCGCAAGACCAAATGACGAATGGGTCTAGATCCCAAGAGGACCAAATTTCCAGGGGAAGTCGGAGAAAAACGGAAAAACGACAGTTTAAAAGTTATGGATCAAATTCCAAGAGGATCCCCAGCAGATTTGCGAGATACAGGAACAACTCCGACAGATTCTCGACCAAGCTCCACAATGGTCGGACAACACAGAGCGGGGAAGGAAGAGAAAAAAAACCCATTCCCAGCAGGAGTATCATCCTCAGCAAATAATATCATCCCCAGCAAGTTTTGTAGCAAAGCAGGGAAAGGAAAAAGGGAAAACCATCCCCAGCAGAAGTGGCACGACCACTCACCACGTTTTAAACTAACAAATTTCTCTTTGATTTTAAGCAGGGAAAGGAAATTATTGACAGCAGGAAGACAGGGTCACAAAGAAGATTATCAAACTGGGGCAGAAAATTTTCTCTCATTACGAAATTTTTTTTGAAATCAGATAGCCATTTGGGAAAGAGAAAAGATAACACAAGTTTTGAAGGAAGTAAAATCCCCAGCAGTATACGAGAAGGGAGATACAAGTTTTAAAAGAAAAGCAATCTTGGAAGTAGCAAGATAAACCAAAGGTGTAAAAAAAAAGTAAAAAAAAAATGACCTTTGAATCAATATCATCCCCACCATTGTTAAAAGGAGGAAGATAATTCTCCAACAGTGTTATTCCCGACAAGTTTCAGGGAAGTGAAAGCACCAGCTTTAAAGGAAATAGTCTTTGAAAGAGGAAAATGACATATTAATGAAATAAAATATCGGTGTTATCCCCAACAGTTTTTCAGAGGAATAAAACACCAGTTTTGAAGGAAGCAGTTGAATAAGTCAGGAGCCCGCCTGGAGAATGGAGGTGTTACATTTAAGTTGTTGTTGAAGTCAGGAGCCCGCCTGGAGAATGGAGGCTGATTTATTTTTCAAAGTTGTTGAAGTCAGGAGCCCGCCTGGAGAATGAAGGTGTTATTTTTAAAAAAGTTGGAGAAGTCAGGAGCCCGCCTGGAGAATGGTGGCTGAATTATTTTTAAGAAGTTGAAGAAGTTAGGAGCTCGCCTGGATAATGGAGGCCGAATTATTTTGAAGAAGTTGTTGAAGTCAGGAGCCTGCCTGGAGAATGGAGGTGTTATTTTTAAAAAGTTGGAGAAGTCAGGAGCCCGCCTGGAGAATGGAGGCTGAATTATTTTGAAGAAGTTGGAGAAGTCAGGAGCCCGCCTGGATAATGGAGGCCGAATTATTTTGAAGAAGTTGTTAAAGTCAGGAGCCCGCCTGGAGATGGAGGTGTTATTTTTAAAAAGTTGGAGAAGTCAGGAGCCCGCCTGGAGAATGGAGGCTGAATTATTTTTAAGAAATTGGAGAAGTCAGGAGCCCGTTTGGAGAATGGAGGCTGAATTATTTTGAAGAATTTGTTGAAGTCAGGAGCCCGCCTGTAGACCGGAGGTTGTTAAGTTTTAAGTTGGAGAAGTCAGTAGCCCGCCTGAAGAACGGAGGTTGTTACATTTAAAAAGTTGGAGAAGTCAGGAGCCCGCCTGTAGAATGGAGGTTGTGTCATCTTTCAAAAGTCAAGTTGGAGTCAGGAGCCCGCCTGCAGAACAGAGGAATACATTTCAAGATCAAATCAGAAGTCAGTAGTGAGGAAGGTTACAACAAAAAATCCCCAGCATAACAAGCTCTAATGTAGGAAGCAGTGTCCCCAGCAGACAGAGCGGAATAATAAAACTTGTGTTCAGAAAGGCAAAAGGCCAGTATCATCCCCAGCAGTTTTCAAAAGAAAAGCACCAGAGGGAACACAAGCCGACCAGAAAGTAAGGCAACTAGAGCAAGTGGAAGATAGATAAGATTTTGTAATTCCTAGTTTAGTCTAACTTCTTGTTTTCTTTTGGCACGGTGTAATAAGGAGATCGAAAAGCAGTAGCAACAGCAGTAACGGCAAAATTGTAGTTCCATGGTAGTCCCAGCTACCACAACTTCCCGAACTACATTAACCTGATTCCCTTCTAGCCAGGGATATGTAGAAAACCTTTGAAGCAAAGGTTCGGTTAAATCTTTTTCAAAAAAATGTTTCACACAGAGTACTCGGATGGGCAAAAATCGCTCACTTTATCTTTGCACGAAAACTCTTCGTGTTTTCAGATAAAGAGGGGCAGTTGTGAGCACGTGATTTTTTGCTTCACGAAAACTACTCCAAAAGAAATCAAAAATAAAACAAATTTCATCTGTGTACAATTTTGAGAATTTGCGTGACATTTTGGTAATTATTTTGTCCGTAAATGTTTACCCTTGTTGTGATTAATTAAAAAATACAAAAATACATGTTGCATGCACATTCAAGATTTAATTGTGCATTTTGGAATTAATTAAACCATGTTTTATTTTAAAAGAAAGAAAATCACAAAAATATGTATTTGTTGCATTTTGTCATTTATGTGTGCCGTTGTGTAATTTTATTTTTTAATTAACTGTTTGACCTTGTGTGTTAATTGTTGTTAAGGTTTAATTAACATTTTTGTAGGCTAATTTTGGTTTTACAAATTATTTTTAGAATTTTATTGATTATTAATTAAAAGTAGAAAAAGAAAAAGAGTTGAAAAAAAATAAAGAAAACTCGGTTTGGGCAAAAAAATTAAAATGAAAGCAGGCCCAAACGAGCTGGCCCAATGTGTAAACCGGTCCGTCTCCTCAGAGGTGCCCGAACGGCACCGTTTTTGTCACAGTAGAGCGGGGCCGTTGATCTATTTGAGATCAACGGCCAAGATCACATCTTTCATACCCGTCCCCTGTACCCGACCCATTACCCGGTCAAACCGGACCCCCTGTTAGACCAAACGACGACGTTTTCTCTTGTTAAAATGATCCAGGCCGTTGATCATGATTGATCCAACGGCCAAGATTCCTCATCCACTCCACTATATAAACCTAAAATCACTACCCCCCCCCCCCCGTAGCCATTACCCCTTTCGTCTCTAACCTCTCAGAGACCAACCAAACTCCTCCCTCGATAACCCTAGCCGCTACCAAATCCTCCCACCTGAAACCCGGAGGTAACAACGCCGCCGGCTGCCATAGCCACACCACTGAACCTCCACACCACCCTGAACACGAATCCCTTGTCACTTAACTTCGAATCATCCCCAGTGTTCTCGAATATTCAATCGAAGATTCGAGCCAAAACCCTAAATCACCTAATGAGTCCCAAAATCACACCAACCACCCACCTGACCTCCCTCATGCTTAAACCACCATTAATCCTGTTCGAATCTCATGAGAACCGCTCGAATCCCAAATCGAACAAAGAAGAACCCTAGATGCCAAGAAGTCGGAGCTCGTCTAGATTGGGGGGAAAACTTGAGGTCTCGACTGACCTTAGTCGAGTGTTCTCAGTCGAGAACACTCGATTAAGGTCCGTTTGACCCCAAAAACTCGAAGTCAAGGTTGACGGAGCAGGGTCCATGTGGTTTAATTCCGGGTATCTTTTCTATTTTTATTTTCCATTCATTTTTGTTGTTGTTCTTGACCTGTTTTATCTGGTTGTAATTCATGTTGGGTCAATTAGTTTCTTCATCCTCTGTTCTTAGTTGTTGTTACCTGTTTTAGGTTCAGTGTTGTTTTGCTTAATTAATCTTTTGATTGCTTGGTTACTTTGTTTTTCTCCTTCTCATCAGACCGTTTATTTGGTCCACTTTCAGTAGAATTTTTGTTTGTTGTTGTCGATTATCACTACTGACTTTGTGAATCATTCGAAATAACTTCATCAGTTAGTTCGTCTTGTATGTTTAAGCCTATTTGGGATTCTTCTTTCTTCTGCTTAGTTGAGAAAATTCAAAGTTATTTCAATATCAGTAATTCTCCTATGAGTTGTTCTGATAGTAGTAATTCAAAGGCTTTCAATATGTGTGTATTTGTTTCCCTGAATCACTGAATCTCTTATTTTTTGATCTTGCTTAAGTTCAGTGTTTGTTGGAATTGGCTGGGTTGCATAACAGGTTAGGATCTGATGTGAATTGGACCTAGGATCACTTTTGAACCTTAAGTTCATTAGGTTAGATTGCAGTAATTTTAGGACTTTAGGGGTAATCTGGGAATTGAAAACAGGAAGAAATGGGTGGTTTGAGTGCTCTGTCCACTAATTATTAAAAAACCATTAAACTAATGAATTGATTAGTATTAGTGGGGAACAAAACATAGAAGCATGGGGGATTAATTGATTATTGTAAGCTGCCATACCATTTGGGCACAAAACACTTGATAATGGGCTGTAAAGGAAAATGATGGGCAGGATCTGATAAGGTAAGGGGGTAGGGCCAGTGTTGGGATATAAATAAAGTCAGTTATAGACAGATAAGGAGGGAATATTAGGAGAAGAATTCGGAAATATTGAAAGATTTTTGAGGATTCGAATTTGAAGAGAGTTTAACAGAAAGAATTTTCTGAACATTAAGAGAGAATTAAGGGTTAAACATTAACTGGTCTTTCAATCTAAAAAAAAGGTTCACTTTGTTTTTGCCCGTTGATTATTGTTGGTGTTTCTGGATTTTCATGTGGTCTGTTCTTTGAGTTTGGTTGGTTATTTGCTACTACTTCACTGGTTATTGCTGGATTTTTATTTTGGTTTTCAAATCTGTCACTGGGTGTTCCGTTTGTTGGTTGTTGCTGGTTATTGTTGCTGTTGTCTGCTACTGATCTACTAATCCTCACCTTCTTCTTCTGTTCTATTATCAGGTACACTACTTTGAATCACCTCGACGTTTGATTATTAAAGTTGAAATAAAATGGACGAAAGATTTCTGTATTTAATTATAGAATAATTGTATTTTAGTTAGATATTAGTTATGTGTTTCCAATTATATGAAGGGTAGAGGCATGTTGTATTAAGACTATTTTTGTAAGATTGTTGATTAGCAGCTAGATAGGGCATAACGTTAGATTACGGACCTAAGATCCTTAAAATGACGTGAATATATGGCAATACAGTATGCCTGTTTAATTTGAGCAGATTTGTTAGATTTTTGAACTATTGGACGTATTTCCGTAGGAATTGCATAGTTATCAGTTTCAGTTTGGTTAATTCATATGTTTAAAATAATGTAGCTTCGGAATCACATCCAACTCTAAATTGGTAATTAGTTAATGTAGTGCATCGATTTAATTGGTTGGTAAAATCTAGCTTTGAACTCGCGAATATAGGAATAGAAGTAACTTGAAGTTTGTGATTTTTGAATCTTGTTAGTAATAAAGATCCGTAAGTATTAGGCAAATATAATTGGTTAGTAATTTCGTATAATCCGTTGGCTTAATATATTTGAAGCGGGATTCAATATAGTAAGGCTAAGAACACTAATCTCATAGGTTATTTAAATTAATGATCAGGCTTAAGCAAACTTTCGTAATCATTAGTAATTAAAGTTGGTTTAGTTTCAAGTATTTGAAAACAATTAGTTCCATCGGTTCATTTCATCTAACAAGGTAGGTTTAAATTAGTTATAGGATGATTAGTTTTTTTTGAAAATATATTGTTTGTCAATTCCGTCTTTATTTATAATTTCAATTTCAGTAGTATTGGCTTATAGAATAGGGTATGAAATAATCTCCTTTTACGCAAGTTTGATTGCAATTTTCCGGTTGCGTTTTGCTTTAATCCGATAAATAAGTGATGGCCTTTTCAAGCATGTAATTAACTAGGATTTTTCTTCTTTTATTTTAGAGACAAACTAAAAATAGAAAATGTAGTCACTTTAGGATTGTCCTTAAAATAAAGGAGGTGTGCCTCGCCACAGTAAATCACAAATTGCGGGGCTCTCAATAAAAAGACTCAATAACCGGATGGACTTTGGAGTTGGCCGTCTAGTGAATTTTCACGACCTTTTCCCAAAAAAAAAACGATACGATAGTCTCTTTAGGACGCGCCTTAATTAATCTTACCTTCCTAAACTCGGGTGTGCATTTATGCAACCCAAATCCAAATCTCGACAGAGTCGAAATGTGTCGACGACCACGTGTACACTGGTTGTGATGTGGTTCGAGATGCATTTCCACAATGTTGCAATTCTCCGTAAAATAATAACAATAATAATAAAATTGATAAAAGCGGTTCAATGTTAAAATTTACATATAGGTTCTTAATTGTTAAAAATCAGATAAATAAGCCGAATATAACAGTTGAGCGACCGTGCTAGAACTACGGAACTCGGGAATGCCTAACACCTTCTCCCGGGTTAACAGAATTCCTTATCCGGATTTCTGGCGCGCAGACTGTTAAACAGAGTCATTCTTTTCCTCGATTCGGGATTCAACCGGTGACTTGAGACACCATAAATCTCCCAAGTGGCGACTCTGAATAAAATAAACAAATCCCGTTTCGATTGTTCTTTAATTGGAAAAACTCTATTGTACCCCCGCGGGTGCTGAAAAAAGGAGGTGTGACAAGTACAATGCGCATTAGCAATTTCAGTTATTGGGAATCTATATTTGTAGCAATATTTTAAAAATATATATGTATAATTTCATCTACTAACAATTTCGTCTGGCATGAATACGGGTTTAAGGTTATACTGGATACACTTATTCTTAAATTCCTTTATTCTAGATTGTCTATTATTTCCTTGAATAACACCAACTGCTCTTCTAACATGAGTAATCTCAGTTGAAAATAAATCAAGGCCACTTTTAACAATTAAATTATAAACATGACATGCACACCTAACATGAAAAATTTCATCAAGAGGTGGTTGCAAATGCAATTTTAATATTGAAATTACGGCATTATTGTTAGAAGCATTATCAAAAGACATACACAATACTTTTTGCTTGAGATTATAAAATTCAACAACTTCACAAATAGTACTACTTATAGACATAGCAGTATGACTCTGATTTTTATCATATCTAAAAGCGATAATACGTTTTTGCATACAAGTACTATCATCTATTCAATGACATGTAATTGTCAAATAATCATTTCCATTAACAACATGGCCAATATTAGAAGTTAGAGAAACTCTACAAGGAAGGTGGCTAAACAAATAACGTATATATGTTTGATATTGTCCATGAAGTCTAAAGATATCAGCTCTACAAATACTTCTAGGGATACCTTTAAATAAAGGATTGTAAATCCTTTGAATATACATAATAAGATATGGTGAAGAAGTAAAAGAAAAAGGTAGACAACCCAAAGCAATCATTTTTGCTAACTCCTCACGATCCTTCATTTTATCATATTTCACAAGACCACCGTAGTAGGGTTTAGAGTTGATTGATTTCCATCTCCATTAGATCCCCATTCTATAGGATGCTAAATTCTCATATGTCTACTAAGTATCTCAGTCCCCCCTAATTGACCCCCAGTCTTATGTTTAAAAGTATCATTACAAAGTTTACATTTAACTCTATCAGTACCTTCTATTTCCTCAAAGAATTTCCAAACCTTCTTTTTCTACGATTACTAGTCGGAGCCACAGGTGGTCTACTACTAGCAACACGACCACCACCCCTGCTAGCAGCTCCAACACTACTAGGTGTAAGTGGTATCTCATCTTCCATTTCTAATTCATTATCATCTATACCAAAATCTTCCTGCAATTGTTCATAGTCTATATTATTATCAGGTAATGTTTCAGGAATATTTGGAGAGATATTTAAATTAATACCAGATGCTGAACCTGAAGTACTACCTCTTTTTTTATTTCCCCGATTAGTAACCTTGTTACAAACTCTTTTTGCAGCATTAAACATATTGTAAAAATTTAACTACTAGCAACAAAACAAATAAATATGCAAGTAAAATAGTAAATAAGAGAAAGAATTGAAGGGAGTGCACCGAATTCGGCAATAAATTGAGCACTTGATGATTCCGCAACTCAAATGTTACCACGAAGAAACGTCAATTCTTCCAATTTTGAAGTTCAATTGTTCAAACTTCAAAAAATAAGTACTACGATAAATTAAATTCCAAAAAAAAATAGCCAAATAGTTGATTGCACTTTAATAGGTGAAGAATGAAGATTGAAGAATGAGAGAATATGAGAATTGAGATTGAGAATTGAGAGATGAGTGAATAAATGAGGAAGATGGGGGGGGGGGTATTTATAGATTTTGAAAGGGGGTTAATTTTTTTTAAAAAGAAAACCAAAATTGGGCTATTTGTGCAATTCACCCGTTGGGCAACGACCATTTTCTGAAATGGACCGTTGCCAATGGCCAGATCTGGCCCAAATTAAAAATTAAAAAAATTAATTTTTTTTTACCGTTAAACCGGGCCGGGCCGGTTAACCGGTTTACGGGCACTGTTCACCTAACGGGTTGGACCGGTCCGGGTAACCGGTATTTTAATGGTAAACGGACTAACCCGCCTGTCCCCCTAACCCAGCCCAACCCAACCCCTTTAACCGGTCCGGAACCGGGTTGACCCGACCCGTTAAACACCCCTAAATCAAACTGACCAAAAAAATCGATACTTTTTGGTTTGGTTTGGTTTTGGTTTTGAATTTTAAAAACCAATCAAATTTGGTTTGGTTTTGGTTTTAATCAGAAAAAACCAAACCAAACCGACTATAGAAGTAGCTATTTCAAATTTATTATTACATCTATATATATGTATATTATTATACAAAGTTTCAAAAAATTTATGGTAAATGTTAATAGTTTGTACTTTTAATATAGTTCTTTGCCTTTACATTCTAGTTTGATTGGTAGTTTTCTTTTGTTTATGTAAGAATCCATTTCGTGTTAAAAATAACATATGTTTAATTGAGTCCTTAAATTATTCATCACTATTTGATTCAATTATCATCAATATATTTTGGTAAATAATAGATTTCTCAAAGGGCAATTGATTTGATAGTGTTACATTGAAAAAATGGTCGCCGGAATATGTGTTTGGTAGTGTATGTCTTATATTTAAGAAAAAATCGACAAATAACCGAAAAAATCGAAAAACCGACATAAACCGAATCGAGAAAAACCGACTTAATTGGTTTGGTTTTGTTCTAATATTTGAAAAACCGACTTACTTGATTTGGTCTTTTTTTTGAGAAAAACTGATCCAAACCGAATTATGAACACCCCTAAGTACGAACATCAATAATACGTTACAGATAGGAATAAGTTCAGTAAAATGACGTTTACTTTGACCTGAGAATATTTTCCATTAAAAATTTACATGGTCATATTAGGTGGCTGTTCAGGTTTTCAATATTTATTAGTGGGATTAGTTTACTTAATTACGAGTTGGTACACCAAATTAATATTCTTGTTTGACCACTTCAATTCTTAATCACTGACATACTATAGTTACTAAAGTATCTCTGCAGCAGAAAACAGATTATTGGTTAGCTAGATGTTTTAATTTCACTAACCATGTTTAAATTATAAGGTATTTTGTTACACTTCAATCATCATTAGTAAAAGACACACCTAGCTCATACTATCAACCTATCGATTTTCAATATTATATATTTTAAGCAGCTTATTTGACTGGACTCGAGTTAAAATTAACGAAACAAGTATTTTGATTGAATATAGATGTTTACCTCGAAAATACGAGTAACAATTAAACTTGATTTATGGTTTTAAGGATATGTGATTTAGTTCAATACTAATTAATAACCAAGAAAACTAAAGTATAAATAAAGGAAATAAGTAAAATCAAACCAGTGTGCAAGCCAGTCTCGACCTCGAGCAAAGGTGGTCTCGAGGTGGGTCAAGAATAGTAAAGTAAGAACAATCAAGTTAAAGGATAATTCTGATGAACAATGAACAAGAAAGTAAGAAAGTATATTCTTTTGCCAATGATTGGTCATGGTTACAAATAATTGGGGTCCCCTTTATATAATAGGGGAACCCTAAATAAGGTACATTTCTATTTACAGTAAAGAATCTTATTGGGACAGTTGTCTAACCGCCTAGTACGGATTCGTACAAATCTATTCCGAGATTTATGCCACGATCTTGGGGACGTGGCAGGAATCTTGCTCATTCTGTTAATAGCTCACAATGGCATTATCTCGGGGTTGGTCATACTAGGCTCCGTCGTTCCTCGAACACTTAGATTTTTGAGCCTTGTATTCTGTCCTCGGGCTCGAACTCGGTCCATAGTGAGTCTATTCCTCGACGCGAGCCTTTTGTTCCTCGATGTGAGCCTTCGAGCCCATAAAATCGACAGCACCTGATTTTATCCGTATACAGATAAACTCCGCGTGTCTAAGAGTAAAATGATAAGAAAAGATTTGAACCTCAATTTTCCGAAGTCTCTGATGATGACATCATTCCCGTGATGTAGGCGCTCGAAGTGACCGAAACGTCCCGTCGGTTCGCTTCCCCAAAACATTAAATGTGTGCCAGTAATGGTCGGCCACTAGTGCCGCCGAACCGTCGCCGCTTATCCATAAATATGGGGCTCCTTTTTTGAATCAAGAACTCTACTTCTTCCTTGCAATCTCTCTGATCCCTTCTTTCTCTTCATCTTCTTATCTCATCACTTGCTTCCTTCGCCCTTTTAGTACCGGAAAATGCCAAGCTTCGCCCTTTTAATACCGGAAAGCGCCAAGCTACGCCACCTTCTGCATCTCTTGACTTAAAATCATGGCAAAAACCTCTAAAATAATTTCTCAAAAAGGGAAGGCCTCTTCTTCCTCTTCCCGGCCGGCCAAAGTTGTGGCGCCGGCCCTTCATGAGATCATTCCCCGCCCCTGTGTGATAAAGAAAGATTTCAACATTGAAAATCCTCCCACTATCCCAGGCTGATGCGAACATGTATCTCGATATATTAGTTCGATATCGAAAAAGCATCTCAAGGCCATGAAGAAGGACTCTGGCTGGGGGAACGAGGTTGCGGTACAGATCCCCGACCCCGAGGAGAGCATCACTACTTATGTGGAGGGGTTCTTAAGTGTTTACACTTACCCCTTCATGTTGGGTCCCCTTGATCCAATAGTGATTGACTTTTGCAAAAGGTATAAGGTTACTCTTGGCCATATCCATCCCTCCTTTTGGGGCATCGTGATTATGTTGCGCTACTTCTCTAGCAAGGTCGAGGGATTAGATTTTACCCTCAACCATCACATTCGGCTGTATCGTCCTCAATTTTTTCGAGTGTTGATCAAGCTTCAACATTTATCAAGCAAAGCCTTCTTTGCTAGTAACGACGAGGACAAAGACCGAGGTTGGATGAGCCGGTTCGTCAGAGTGAGGACCTCAGACATCATCCCTTGGGAAAAAATGTCGTTCCCGGAGGAGTGGAATTTCGAGCGTAAGTGGAGTTCCTTTACCAGTATCTTCATAAACTCTGCTCCTGCCTTTAGTAATGCCTTTGCCTTTTTGCATCTATCGCTTGGATGCCCCATGCGATCCTTGACCTCGAGGATTGGGTTCGGAAACTGGCCGCGACCTCCTTATATAACGAGCGCAAATGGCGTGAATTATCGAAAGGCAAATGGATGGCCAAACACCATGGTAAGTTCACTTTCTAGGTTTTTTGATGCTTTACTTTTATTGGAGATGTCATCTCACTTATGCCTATTTGTGCAGGCTTCAGAGATGTCTCCGAAATGAGGCCAGCCCTACCCGGGGAAGAGACCGAGTCCCTGGTTCCAAAATTGGGGAAAGATAACAAGAGAAAACGGGATTCGAAACCCGAAGACCCCCAGGATAAGGAGGCTCCTACTCGAAAGCCAAGGAGGAAGCTCATTCACGTGGACGTAGATTCAGCCCACTAGTTCCTGGATGATGATGAAAATGAGGGCGAAGAATTGGCGTTGGTGACCCGAACAAGGAAACCGGTTGAGGCCGCCAAACTCTCCGAGCCGGAGACCTTGCCTCGCGGTGAGGAAACGTCAAAGAAACACTTGGGCAAGGCCCCCAAATCCCCTGAGATCAAGATTATTCCCACGCCTTCGACAAGTACACCGGAGGGGGCAGGTACCGAGAATCCCGAGATTAATCAGAGCGCCCCGAGCGACGAGCTCGGGTCCATGACAATAGGTCACTCCCCTTCTCTGCCATCTTATTCCGAGGAGGCAATAAAGGACGCTCAAGATATGAGCACGCCCGACCCGAGCAAGGTCCTCGAAGAAGATCCTTTTCAGGATAGTTTTACTGGGTCGATAATGCCGCCGACCTCAATAGAGCATATACCCTGTTTGAAGAGGCTCATCGCCTCTTCTCTCGGGTAAGCAATAACTTTTATTGTTGCAAAACCTTTTTGTTTTCTTCTCTTTTTGTGTTAACTGATATCTTTTTGCTTTTTATGTAGGCCATTACCAAGTTCAGGGCCAAGCTGAGCCAATGTGAGGCCGAGCTCAAGAAGTCTTCAGATGAGGAGAAGGCCCTGAGGCTCCTTTGTAGCCAAAAGAAGGATGAGCTCAAAGACCTTCGAGCTGATTTGGCCAAAGCTCGTAAAAATGAGGCCGAGCTAGACAAGCAGGTAACCGTGATTTTGAAAGAGTATGGTCTTCTTGGCCTTACTATGGAGACTAATACTTCACTGTCTCGATTGCAGTAGAAATTATAGTTGATCGGGCAGCTTCAGGGCGAGGTCGATTAGGTTACGACTGACTGCTCCCTATGGAAGGGGAACATGGATCGGCTTACTTCTGATAAAGAGGCTGCTCTAGCCCAACTGGCCTCGGCTGAGACCCAGCTCCGGGGTATTAAAGTGAAAAATTTGGCACAAGCCAAGAAGCTCGAAGTCAAACTCGCTGAAGTTGGGGCCGAGGTTGCTGAAGTCAGTGACAAAGTGGAGAGGACGAAGGCGACGGCTGATAAGACTATCGTCGTGTACTTAAAGGATGTTGAGGCTATACAAGCAGAGCTAAGGGAGGCCTCCGACCGGGAAAAATAGAGTAATGATTTGGCCAAGTGCCAATCTCGGAGGGAGACCCTTGAAGAAATCCATGCCCGAGGTTTCGAACTCATAGAAGAGATAGCTCAAGCAAGGGCGATGGAAACCGATGCCAGGTTTCTCATTTCCTCCGATGATGAAGATTCTGTTAGTGGCTCCGAGAGCGGGGGAAATGAGGATGGAGTCCGTGAGGAGGAGGTTCCCGAAGATGTGACTCCTAGAGTAGATTAGACCCTTAGGACTTTGTTTTTTGTTGCTTTGTTTTTTGTAAGGCCCCTTATAGGTATTGTAAATACCCTTTATAAATATAAGGAATTGCTTTTGCTTCATCTCCGATTCTTATTGAATTCTACTTTGCCTTCACTTTGTGAAAAATTTTGATGTTATAACTTCAATGATCAAGTGAACACTGGTTCGGACTTAGAATAGAACAAACCCTTAGGTTTTTTAGTGATCAATGGACAATCTTTGAACTTATGATAGAATACCTCTTAAGGTTTTTGTTAATCCTCGAGCTATGCTTAAGTCGATTTGATACGAGCTCGGGATGATGGGACTTTTGAGTCCGAGTTGAGTAAGAGCAAGTTCTCGAACTCTACATGCTTCGGCCCTTAGGCTCTTTTATATTGGCCCTTAGGATATTTAAGTTGGGCCAATTCGGCCTCTAAGACAGCTATAAATTTTCCCTCTTTTCAGCTAAAAGACTTAGTGAAAATTTCTTTATGCCTTAGCATGTGTTTTTTGTACCCGTTGGATTTATCGAGGGTTCAATCGATCAGAACCCATCCGTGTTAGTACCTCTTGAGGCCTTTTCGAAGGCTGGCATTATCGAAGCCTTTAAATTATTCGAGGGACAATTTTATCGAAGCCCTTTTTATTTGCTTTTGCTGAGGGTAGCCTTATTTAACCCGTTTTTCAAAGTATTTGAAGGTCTTTAACTTATGGCGGAAGTCGGACGTCTCCAAACCGCATTATTTTGTCCGTAGCCTTTTTATATGACTGTAGTCTTTAATATGGTCGTAGCCTTCAGGTATGTCTCTTGGACTTGGGTTTGTTCGAAAGGTTAGTCCCCAAGTATGATGGCCTTGGCCTTTATGTCGAGGGGATGCCTCTTTGAGGTCTTATGAATTCAAGTTTAGATGACTCAAGTATGTTGACTATCGATGTAAATCCCCGAGTATTCGAGGTGTATTTGTGTTTTTGGCCCTTGAGCCATTTCTTATCAAATTACAAATATGTAGCTCGTATAATAGTAGACTTCTTTGAGACACAAAATGTTTTGATATAGAAAGAATGCTTCTTTGAATAATTTGATACATGCGTACATATTTTGCCATCGGGGCTCGACTATTTTATATGGACGTGGTTCATCCGACCGTTTGGCCCATTACAATATTTTCCTACTGAGGCCTTCTTTGGCATGAAGTATTTTCCTTGAAGATATAACCCCCGAGGGTGATGCCCCCAGTATTCGAGGTTGATTGTAAAGAAGCCTTGGATACTGTTGGATTCTTCTTAGGTAGCACATAGTTGTTGCCTCGTTAAGAACCTCGCCGGAAAAACCCACTTGGGACAAAATCCGATCTAAGGAAAAAATAGTGTAATGCATGCTTTAAAACCTAAGGTCTTCATGTAGAAAAGTGCCCTCGATGTCTTCGATAGAACACTTGCAACGAGTTAGACTTGAATTCAAATGGAAAAAAGGAGAAAGTCATACCTTAGCAATAATATCATTTGAGTAGTGATACATTCCAATTATTCGGCAACTGTCCGCATTCCATCGTGCCGAGCTTGTAAGATCTTTTACTGACAACTCTGATGACTCGGTACAGTCCTTCCCAATTCGGGCCTAGTTTCCCATCATTCGGGTCTCGTATTGAGGGTGATTTTCAGTAGAACTAAATCCCTGATTCCAAAGTGTCGAAGGTTAGTCCTTCTATTATAATATCTCTCGATTCTTTGTTTCTGCATTGC
The DNA here is from genome assembly GCF_000393655.2 of Nicotiana sylvestris. Lineage (NCBI taxonomy): Eukaryota > Viridiplantae > Streptophyta > Magnoliopsida > Solanales > Solanaceae > Nicotiana > Nicotiana sylvestris. The sequence goes on from NC_091061.1 coordinate 26,713,086, forward strand.
CATCCGTACGAGTGCGACTTCTCATTTTTCATCTAGTAGTTCGAGGCTGGTATTCATAGCCTCATAATTTGACTCCTCCGATGCATGTCAAAATCTGGCGTTGGGTTCCCCGACCTCGACCAGAATCAAGGCCTTAGAGCCGTATACTAATGAGAACGGGGTCGCCCCCATGCTGGACTTTGATGTTGTTCGATACGCCCAAAGAACCTCAGGTAAAACTTCTCACCATTTTCCTTTTGCATCGTCCAACCTCTTCTTTAAGTTTTGAATGATAGTTTTGTTTGTTGACTCGGCCTATCCGTTCCCGGTCTGATGATATGGTGTTGATAAAATCATTTTTATTTTGTGTGCTTCGAGGAACTCTATTACCTTGTTGCCGATGAATTGCTTGTCGTTGTCGCATATGATTTCGGCAGGTATCCCGAATCGATACACGATATAGTCCCAAATGAAGTTAATAACTTCTTTTTCACTGACCTTCTCGAAGGCATGTGCTTCCACCCATTTAGAGAAGTATTTAGTCATAAACAAAATGAACTTAGCTTTACCTGGGGCCATTGGTAGGGGGCCAACGATATCCATTCCCCATTTTATGAAAGGTCATGGGGACAGAACTGAGTGAAGTTGTTCTCCAGGCTGGTGAATCATCGGTGCAAACCTTTGACATTTATCACATTTTTGACTAACTCCTTATTGTCTTTTTCCATGCTATCCCAGTAATACCCTGCTCTAATAATTTTGTGAATCAAAGACTCGGCGCCGGAGTTATTCCCACAAGTGCCTTTGTGGACTTTTCATAGAACATAATCGGTGTCCCCCAGACCTAAACATACCACTAATGGTCCATTGAACATCCTTCTATATATGTTCCATCTTCATCTAATGTGAACCTAGCAGCCTTGGTTCGTAGATCCCTTGACTCTTTGTGATCCGATGGGAGGTTTCCATTTTTCAAATATTCGATATACTTATTCCTCCAATCCCAAGTCAAACTTGTAGAATTTATCTCGGCTTGACCCTCTTCGACCATAGATCTCGATAACTGGACGACGGTCCCTAGGACAATATCATCGTCTTCAACTGATGACCCCAAGTTGGCAAGTGCATTAGCCTCACTATTTTGTTCTTGAGGCACGTGATCTAGAGTTCACTCCTTGAAGCGATGCAAGGTTACTTGTAATTCGTCCAAATATCTTTGCATCCTATTCTCTCAAACTTCAAAGCTTTTGTTTACTTGATTGACAACCAACATGGAATCGTACTTGGCTTCAATGACTTCTGCCCCCAGGCTTTTCGCTAGCTCGAGACCTGCAATCATGGCCTCATACTCGACCTCTTAGTTAACCTAGAAGTTTTGATAGATTGTCTAATAGTGCTGCATGAAGGCGGCTTCAAAACGATGCCAAGCTCGGACCCTTTCACATTCGAGGCACCATCCGTGAAGAGGGTCCATACCCCCAATGATGTACCTGATTTTAGCAGAAGTTCTTTTTCTACTTCGGGTACGAGGGTCGGTGTAAAATCGGCTACGAAGTCAGCTAAGATTTGAGATTTGATAGTTGTTCGGGGTTGATATTCGATATCGTATCCGCCAAGTTCGACTGCCCATTTGTCCAATCGGCCTGATAGTTCAGGCTTATGCAAAACATTCGAAGAGGATAGGTGGTTAACACACATATTGGGTGACACTGGAAATATGGCTTTAGTTTTCTAGATGCGCTTATTAATGCAAGTGCTAATTTTTCTAAATGTGGGTATCTAGTTTTAACATCTCCTAAAGTACGACTTACTTAATAAACAGGAAATTGTGTACCTTGCTCTTCTCAAACTAGTACCTCAGTTACCGCTATCTCGGACACTACCAAATATAAGTAGAGCTTTTCGTCCACTTTCGGAGTGTGAGGCAAAGGTGGGCTCAATAAATATCACTTCAATTCCTCCAATGCTTGTTGGCATTCCGGGGTCTATGCAAAATTCTTTTCCTTTTAAGCAAGGAAAAGAACTTGTGGCTTCAATCAGACAACCTCGAAATGAATCGACCCAAGGCAGTTATCCGTCCTGTTAACCTTTGTACAACTTTCACACTATCTACGATAGTGATATCTTATATGGCCTTGATCTTTTCAGGGTTGATTTCAATCCCTCGATTCGATACCATGAAGCCGAGGAACTTGCCTGAACCGACCTCGAAGGCACATTTTTCTGGGTTAAGCTTCATGTTGTACTTCCTTAAGATTTTGAATATTTCCTGCAAATGAGTTAAATGGTCCTCTGCGCGCAGGGACTTAACCAACATACCATCAATGTAAACTTCCATTGATTTACCTCTTTGTTCCTCGAACATTTTGTTAACTAGGCATTGGTATGTAGCTCCACCATTTTTTAGCCCGAAGGGCATTACATTGTAACAATATATTCCAAACTTAGTGATAAACGAGGTCTTCTCCTGGTCCTTCGGGTTCATCTGAATTTGATTGTACCCGGAGTAGGTGTCGAGAAAGGTAAGGATCTCGTGGACGGTCATGGCATTGATCATGCGATCGATGTTAAGCAGTGGAAAAGAGACTTTAGTGCATGCCTTGTTTAAATCCTTATAATCTATGCAAATTCTAAGTTTGTTCCCCTTTTTAGGGACTACAACTATGTTGGCTAACCATTCGGGGTATTTTACCTCCCGAATAGACCCTATTCTAAGAAGTTTAAATCCCGTATCCTTTATGAATGCATGCTTCACCTCGGACTGTGGCCTTCCTTTTTGCTTTATTGGTTTGAACCTGGGGTCGAGCCTTAGCCAGTGTGTTGTTATTTCCGGAGGGATCCCTGTCATGTTTAAATGGGACCAAGCAAAATAATCCATATTATCAATAAGAAATTGAATGAGTTTTTTCCTAAGTTCGGGGGTTAAACTCGTTCCCAGGTATACCTTTTTCTTGGGCATATACTCGATCAGTATGACCTATTCCAGTTCCTCGACCGTTGACTTGGTTGCATCTGATTGTTCGGGAATGACGAAAGTTCGAGGAGTAAGAAAATCCTCTTCTTCTTTTTGATTACCTGTTCACTCGATTTGGTCGAGGCTGGGGGCGGTGATTACTATTTGCCTTCCAGCTTATCTTTGGTGCTCGATTTTTTCGAGGCCGAAGACACCGGTGCCGGAGTTACCTCCTCGACTGCAAAATCTCCTTTGCAGCGTATTATTCTCCATAAACCGTTTTCACACCATCCACTGTTGAGAATTTCATCATCTGATGAAGGGTCGAAGGTACTACCCTCATGTTGTGAATCCATGGCCTCCCGAGTAGTGCATTGTATCTCATGTCACCTTCGATGACATAGAATTTTGTATCTTGGATGGTTCCGTCCACGTTCACTGGTAAGATTATTGATGGGTTTTCAATGTCTTAGCCTTATATTTTGATGATCTAACAAACTTACTGTCAAGAACCAAATAGGGAACCTGACACACTTGGTATGCATTGATAATCAACGGACTCCAGCTAATGTGAACTGCTGCAGCTGTAGAAGATAGAGAACCAACACAAGGACCTGATCCCTTGTGTTTCCCTAACAGCAGTACGGAAGTCGACTGTGTACAGCTGGAAAGTGATTACCAAAGAAACAGTGCACATAGTGCAGCACAGTTTTGCAGTCACTTGTTCTTTGACCAACCAAGTGCTTACATCATTCAAGTGATGTCATCAAAGGTGTATTAACAAGAGTATTACGACAAAACATCACTTGAACACTTGAGAATTCACTTCAAGCATTCAAGCCTTCTGAGATTTGTGCATTCAATTCTCAAGTGCATCAAGAACAAAGTTTAACGCTACTACAGACCAGTTCCTAAATATAGTATTTTGTTGTCCTTAGTTGAGTTGTAACTTTATAATTATTCTTCATTGTAATTCCTAATTTGCTTAGCTACAAGCGTTGCTTAGGAACCCCTTTGTAAAACCATAAACCCTTTGTGTTTATGTCGTGACTAGAGTTAGTCATGAATTGAAGTCTTTGTAATAGGCGTATTGCAAAGTGACTTGTAATAGGTATATTACAAGTTAGTGAGGGATTAAGAATTTAATTCCTAGATTGCATAAGTTGTAATCTGAAGATTGCTTAGTAGTAAAGTTGAAATCCTACCAGTGTAGGTGGTGGTTTTTATCCTCTTGAGCAGGGATTTTTCCACGTACAACTCCCTGTCTTATTTACTTACTATTTTATTAACGTTCTTAGTGAAAACTTATAGAGGACTTGGTACTCTATAGTTTGGTGGACTCATATAAACCATCAATTGGTATCAGAGTGGGTTCCTCCTATCAGGCTAACACCTAGAAAGGATTCATATGGCTGCTCCACCAAATTTGAAGAAGGTCAATCTACGTATAGACTACCCTGGTTCAATGGGCAATACTATAGGTGGTGGAAGACAAGAATGCATGATTTTATCATGGCTGAAGATTCTGTGTTGTGGGATGTCATATATGATGGTCCTTAAATCCCAACGAAGAATGTCGGAGATCTTCCACTGACGATGCCAAAGACCAGAAAAGAATACACTGACGCAGACAAAAAAGCTGTGGAGAAAAAATTTCATGCCAAGAAAAATTTTGGTGTGTGTAATAGGACCTGATGAATACAATAGGATCTTTGCTTGTGAAACTGCCAAGGAGATATGGGAAGCTTTGCAAACAACACATGAGGGAACCACTCAAGTAAAGCAATCCAAGATTGATATGCTCACCACCGAGTATGAACTCTTTAGGATGAAAGACGATGAATCTATTCAAGATATGCACACAAGGTTCACTTCCATCATAAATGAGCTACACTCACTTGGTGAAGTCATTCCCAGGAACAAGCTCGTGAGGAAGATCCTTAGTATTATGTCTAGTTCATGGGAGAGTAAAGTGAATGTTATTACTGAATCATAGGATTTGCAGGAGCTGACGATAGAGGAGCTGGTTGGAAATCTAAAAACCAACGAGATGAAGAGGAAGATAGATAGTGAAAGAAGAGAACCAAAGAAGGAAAAAAACTTGGTACTCAAAGCTGAAAGCAATGATTCAAGTGAGGAGAACAGTGACATGGCTTACTTAACCAAAAGGTTTCAAAAGATGGTCAGAAGAAATGGAGGAATACTAAAAAGGGGCAACTCCAGCAGACTAAAGAATTATGATCTCTGCCACAAATGTGGAAAGCCGCGGCATTTTATCAAAGATTTTCCTCTCATGAAGCAAGAACATTCCAAATACAACCCTGATAAAGCAGTAAAGAGGAACCCGGTTCCTGACAAGCACTTCAAAAGGAAGAGATTTGCTGACAAAGTGGTGAAACAAACTCTTGCAGCATGGGGAGATTCCTCCAGTGAGTCTGAAGAAGAAACTTATGCAGGTGACAGTTCCATGATGGCAGTTGAAAGTGAAGGAAATGAATATGATTCTATGTTTGCATTGATGGCCCAATCAAATGATGATGAAGAAGATGACAATGATGAAGAAGATGACAATGATGAGGTAAACTTCAGGGATGTTCAAATAAATCTGAAATCCTACACCCCTAAGAAACTCATGTCATTAGCAAATGTATTAATTGATTCCTATCATAGTCTAGTGGAGGATAAAGATGCCTTGACCTTAGAACTAGGAGAAGCTGAACAAACTAGATATGATCTGGTAGTATGTGTAGTTGATCTGAAGGAAACCATAAGCGATTTAGAAAATGAAAAAATTGTTTTAACTGAAAATATTGCTAGTATAGAACATGAAAGATATGACTTGGTGGTTGTAGCTGTTGACTATAAGGAAATCATTGAGAATTTTATTAAAGAAAAAGAGGCATTATCAAGAGAGTGAATGAAATTGAGGAGGAGAGAGATGATCTCTTAATAGTGATTCTAGACCTGAGGGAAACTATAGAAGGACTAGGAACTGAGTCTAGACCTGGAAATTCTGAGAAAGGAAAAGAGGTGGAAAGTGAGGCACACATTAGGCTTGAAAACGAGTTGAAAGCTGTGAAAACTAGCATGTGTGTTGAAACTGAAAAAAACAAGCATCTCCAAGCTGAACTAGAAAGAGTAAAAAATGATCTTAAAAAGTCTCTTAAGTTGACCTGGTCCTCGAAAACTATTACTGCCATGTATGTTAATAATGGAGGAAACAAGCAGGGAATAGGGTTTCAAAGGAAGAGAACTCCTTACAACCCCCATAGCAAGTATGTTACTAAACCGGATAACTGGTTGTGTACCCACTGTGGGAACAATGGGCATTTCAAGGAAAATTGCCAAGCCAGGGTCCAGTCTATTCAGAAAAATAAAGTGTTTGCTGAAAAGGTAACTACTAAAAAGGGACCAGGTGCCACCTATAAAAAATGCATGTTACCTGCATAGACTAAGATAGATCTTATTTATCCTCTTGCCTATTACAAGGGACCCAAACTTATTTGGGTTCCTAAAACTAACTCTTGATCTCCTTGTGCAGGGAACAGTGAAAGGAGGCAGTCAACAATGGTTCATTGATAGTGAATGTTCAAAGCACATGACTGGGAACACCATGGACTTTCTTTCACTAAAAGCCCTACAAGGAGGGAGTGTATCCTTTGGCAGTGGGAAAAAGGGGTACATTCTCGGAGTTGGAAAAGTCGGGAAGTCTCTGACTCACTCAATTGAGAATGTATACTATGTCAATGGTCTTAAGTATAGTTTCTTGAGTGTTTATCAGATTTATGACAAAAGAAACAAGGTGAAGTTCTTGTCTAAGATATGCACAGTTACTAATCTGGTAACTAGTGAAGTGGTACTTGTGGCCAAGAGATACAAGAACATCTATGTTGCTGGTTTTGAGTCTCTACAAAGTGGTGATCTGAGTTGCCTGAAAGTTGTTGATGATGATGTTGAACTCTAGCATAGAAGACTAGGGCACACAAGCTTTTCACTTCTGAATAAACTAATTCAGAAGAACCTGGTCTGTGGTCTGCCCATGTCAAAGTTCAAAGAACAGAAAGTCTGTGATGCCTATGCTAGAGGGAAGCATGTGAAGTCCTCATTTAAGCCTAAGAAAGATGTGAGCACCTTAAAGCCACTTGATCTTCTTCATATGGATCTGTGTGGCCCTATGAGAGTGCAAAGCATGGGAGGTAAAAGATACATCTTTGTGATAGTGGATGACTACTCCAGATTCACTTAGACTCTGTTTCTTAGAATAAAACATGAAACCTTTGAGGTATGCGTGGCCTTTGTGAAGAAAATCCAAGTGAAGATGGAGTCTAGAGTAGCATGTATTAGATCAGATCATGGAACAGAATTTGACAATGCCAAATTTGATGAGTTCTGTAATGAAAATGGCATTACCCACGACTTCTCAGCTCTAAGAACTCCCCAGAAAAATGGAGTTGTAGAAAGGAAGAATAGAACTCTTGAGGAAATGGCAAGAACAATGTTGATCGATAATGGAATTGCAAATAACTTCTGGGCTGAAGCTGTTAACAATGTCTGCTACTTGGTGAACAGGTGCATGATCAAATCTCTTCTAAACAAAACTCCATATGAGTTGCTGAATGGAAGGAAACCCAAGCTGATTCACCTAAGAACATTTGGGTGCAAATGTTATGTTCTCAACAATGGAAAGGATCAACTTGATAAATTTTTATGCCAAGAGTGATGAAGGAATCTTTTTGGGATATTATTCTCAAAGCAAAGCTTAAAAGATATACAACAAGCGAACTCAGTATGTTGAGGAAAGTGTTCACGTAATCTTTGACGAGTCATATCCCTCCTGTGAGAAAATCAACAAGGATGATCAAGATGGTGAACCTTTACTGGTTCCTGGTGAAGTCATCGACATGACAAATGGAAAGGCAGACATGATGAGTCAAATGAAGGAGCCAAGTGGAGACAATGCAGCTTCTTCCTCAAGGGAACCAGGTACCACAATTACAACTAGTGAAGCTGAAGAAAGAGTGGTTGATGCAGTGCAAGGTACTCCTCAAATAGCTGAGAGAAGAACACAAGGGAACTAGTAGATCCTCCTAGCTCATCTACCAATGAGGTTCAAGTATCCAACTGGAAATACAAAAGCTCACATCCTATTGACAACATAATTACCCCTCTGGTTTCAGGTGTGCAAACCCGATCAAAAACCAAAAATTCACTTGCCTTCTCGGCCTTGCTTTCCCAAATAGAACCCAAAAATATCAAGGAAGACTTAAAGGTACAGACTTGATTATAGCCATGCAAGATGAGTTACATCAGTTCAAAAGGAACAAGGTATGGCACCTGGTACCTAGACCTTCAGATCGAACCATTATAGGAACTAGGTGGGTATTCAGGAATAAGCTTGATGAGCATGGAAACACTACAAGGAACAAGGCTAGGCTAGTGGTTCAAGGTTACAATCAGGAGGAATGAATTGATAATGATGAGACGTTTGCTCTAACTGCTCGCATGGAAGCTATTAGAACCCTAATTGTTTTTGCATCATATATGAAATTCACTATGTTCCAAATGGATGTCAAAAGTGTATTTCTGAATGGATTTTTTAAGGAAGAAGTATATGTAAAGCAACCTCCAGGGTTTGAATGTCATGAACACCCTGAATATATGTTTAAACTGTACAAGGCATTGTATGGGTTGAAGCAGGCTCCTCGAGCTTGGTATGAAAGGTTGTCAAAGTTCCTCTTAGAAAATGGTTTTACAAGAGGAAAAATTAACAACACCTTGTTCCTGAAGAAACGGGGGAGGAACCTGCTCGTTGTTCAGGTATATGTTGATGATATCATTTTTGGGGCAACAGTTGATTCATTGTGTGAAGAATTTGCAAAACTCATGGGAAGTGAGTTTGAAATGAGCATGATGGGTGAGTTGAATTTCTTCTTGGGTCTTCAAGTGAAGCAGTTCACAAAGGGTACATTCATTTGCCAGCAGAAATACATCAAGGAGCTCTTGAATATGTTTGATATGGAAGCATCAAAAGTGATAGACACTCACATTGCAACGGATACTCGACTAGACATGGATGAGTCTGGATCTCCTGTGAATCAGACTAAGTATAGAGGCATTATTGGGTCTCTCCTCTACCTCACTGCCAACAGACCTAATATTGTCTTTAGTGTAGGGATATGTGCAAGATTTTAATCAAATCCCAAGAAATCTCATCTGAAGGCTGCCAAAAGAATTTTGAGATATCTTAAGGGAACACGGGACTTGGCCCTGTACTATCCCTCAGGTGACAGTTTTGATCTTATTGGGTATGCTGATGTTGACTATGCAGGTTATTTTGTGGACAAGAAAAGTACTTCTGGAATGGCTCAATTTCTAGGATCATGTCTCATCTCATGGGACATAAGGAAGCAAAACTCAATGGCTTTTTCAATAGCTGAAGCAGAATATATAGTTGCAACTTCTTGCTGTGCTTAGCTCCTATGGATCAAACAATAGTTGGAAGATTTTGGTGTATACACTGACTGTGTGCCTCTTCTATGTGATTACACCAGTGCACTCAACATGGCCAAAAATCCAGTTCAACAAAAAAGAACCAAGTACATTGATGTGAGACGTCATTTTCTGAGGGACAAGTGGAGAAAGGGCTTATCTGTATGAAGTTATGCAGTACAAAAGACTAAATTGTAGATATATTCACCAAAACATTGGGTAGGGAGTATTTTGAAAGAAATAGGGTGAAGCTGGGGCTATTGAAGCCTAATTGAGAACCTGATTCCCATCAGTGGCTATGAAAGTCACCTTTAGGTAATATTAGCTAAAGTATTTTATGGCCAAGTCTAACTCACTTCAATATCATTGCAGGTAGACACGCATGATGATTATAGAAGTTGTAGATGCATTGCATGAGTGGTAAAAGAGGATTGAAATTTTCAAAGACAAGTCAAGAACTTGGTTCTTGTACCAAAGGTTAGTAGTCCTGTGCATTCTTTAATACAAATCTTTAAAAAGGTGCAAATATCAACTGCCATGTCATCTACCTTTTCAGACTATTGTCACGTCTTTTCATTTCAAATCCTTTCATCTCCTTATGAAACGTTGCAACTTCCCACGCACTACCGTCATTTCTGAACCGGTTCCTATCTCTCACCCTCATAATTATCTTCTCTCATTAAAACCCTCTCTTCTCTTCACCGATCATATTCCCTCATCAGACCTTCTCCAAAAAATTCTCAACTTTATCTCTTCAATGGCTGACAATCACTCCAAAATCCCTTCTTCAGTAGATACTAACCCAGAGAAAACCCTTGAGTCATCCATCCTTGATGAATCCTATGTCACCATTCCAGTCTTAACCACTGAAACCACCTCCAACCCAAATCTCCCTTCACTATCAAGTTCTAATGCGACTATCTCATACCTCCCTCTCCCTCCAAATGATGAGAACTCAGAAACCCCAAAAATCGATGATCTTTCGTCTCTATCGTCTGAGATTCTCACCGACCAAGGCAAAAGTGGAAAATAGGGTAAAGCTCCAAAGTTTGCAGAAGTTTCAGGGGCTATGGTTAATCAACCTTCCGCCATTATTGCTTCAGATTCTGTGGTGTCCATGGAGTCTCTAGAGGAGGAAATCGTCACAACCATTTTTGTTGTATCTACAGATGGCATAGTGCATGAGGTAGTTTCTGGTGTATCCAAGTCTCAAAGGAATGAGACATATGAGTTAGTGGAAGAAGGAGCCATGGTGCTGGTTGGAAGCTCTACACCAGTAGAAACTACTGGGACTCCTCATGGAGAACCTGACCCCCTTCAGAGGAAATAGGTCAAGGATCTTCCTCCCAGGTCAGTTCTGCTCTTGCATCTTCTCCACACTTTGCTGTTGAGCCCTTGGAAATTCTGGTTCCTGAGATGAGGTCTAGTGATGAGGAAGATCAAGACAACATTGCTCTAGATGCATTTATTGTCAAGCGAAGGCTAGTAATCACTCCTGAGTCCTTTACCAAGCGACCTACTACTAGGTTGAAAGCAAAAGAGGATTATGTGTCTGCCCTCAAAAGAACAAAAAGAGCAGTAAGAAGAAAAAGAAGAGGTTGGTGAAAAATGGTGAGGTAGTATATGATAAGAATGTCCCTGTGGTGGAAGTGGATGAGGAAGCAATAGAGGAACCTAGTTCCTTGGCGAAAAGGTCCCAGAAGAAGAAGCAATCAGCTTCAATGGAGAAAACAACCCCCAGTTCAAAGTTGAAAGATGTTGTGAGTGAACCATCAGTTTCTGATGAGGAAGTTTTGGTCAAGTCTAGTGGAAAAGCAAGCTCAAGTGTTGTGAGTTTTGGAAAGAGAAAGTTGGAACCTGTAAAGGAACCTGGTTCGGCAAAGAAAGTGAGAAGTGAGACTAAGTCTGCTACAGAACTATTGAGGCATCAAAAGGTCTTGTTGGGTCGCACTTTTGACCCAGCAATTTCTGATATGGCTGGCATGAGACAAGTAATTGAAATGGTTAAGTTTCAACGGTGGGGGAATTTATTCCAAATGGATGCACTCAAGGTGTATGAGTATGAGTTCAAAGCTTCTATGACGACCTCTTTCTTGTTGATACCGACCATATTTGTGCCTTGGTTAATGGGGTGGATATTGTGTTTGATGTAGGTCTGCTTGGGGATATTGTAAAAGTCCTTATGGTTGGTGTATCTACAGTGAAGGATGTGTGTGGGTCAAACTTCAGAAATGCTATCGTGAAGGATAATGCAAACCAGAAAGGGGAACGGGTTCACAAGAAGGCCTTGCTCCCTGTTTATCAGTTGCTCTTCGAGCTGGTGAACAAGGTTCTTCTACCCCGTGCTGAGAGGAGGTCCATGACTTCCAGGTCTGACTTGTATCTAATGGAGCAATTGGATAGACTTACACTTGTGAGTTTTCCTTCCATCATGATTTAACATATGCAGAAAGTAGCAACTTTCAAGGATGACAATCATGGTCTTCCGTATGGGTTTCTTCTTACGCATGTGTTTAAGTTCTTCAAAGTGCCACTAGGACAATGCAAGTAGGGACCAAGAAGCAGACTTTCTCTCACATAACTTTGAAGGAACGTGAGTGCATCGAGAAGAATGGGGGGGTTAGGCAGTACATCAACTATCTCTCAGCTCATCAATGCTCAAAATAGCGCAACTGAGGAGATTCAAAAGTTAAAGGCGAGGAACGCTATCCTGGAAGGTCAGCAGGCCCACGGGGCCCCAGGGTCAAATGAGGAGATAGCTCATTTGACAAAAGAAAATGTTGATCTCAGGGCACAAGTGGAGAACCTGAAAGAGAAACTGTTCACCGAGCAAACATCGATGAATGCCCGAATAGACCTTGTTCTTTAAACTCGTGTTGTAGCTTCCAAGCCCTCTACTGCTAGTGCCCCCTAAGCAACCCCTTTCAGTGACCAGTTTCTGGATTGTCTGTTCCTGTTTTAATGACTTGGCAGTTGTTTTGTTTCTTTTTGTTTTGATGTGGATGGGATGTATCTGTACTGTTCCCGATGACAACAGTCCAGTCATTGCCCTTGCTGTATAGCAAAGGCACATGTTTTATATATAAAAACTCTCCTCTTTTGCTATCTAAATGATTATGTTCTTTGTTTCTCTTTTCTATCATATTGTGTGTACATATGTGGCATGAGTTAGTTAGGCTAGACTTCTTTATGTTGTTTGCATGCTTGTATATTTTTAATTATGCCAAAAGGGGGAAGTATAATTGAAATAGGGATCTGATTAAAGGGGAAGCATAAAGACAGGGGGGAACTTGTGAAGTTCCTGTTGCTTCATCTGGTTATGTCTGCTCTAAAAATATGTTATCAATGTCTAAGTTTGTCATCATTAAAAAGGGGAAAATTGATGGGTTTTCAATGTCTTAGCCTTATGTTTTAATGATCTAACAAACTTACTGTCAAGAACTCGAGAGGGAACCTGATACACTTGGTATACATTGCTAATCAATGGACTCCAGCTAATGTGAACTGCTACAATTGTAGAAGATAGAGAACCAACACAGGGACCTGATCCCTTGTGTTTCCCTGACAGCAGTACGGAAGTCAACTATGTATAGCTGGAAAGTGACTGCCACAGAAACAATGCACACAGTGCAGCATAGTTCTGCAGTCACTTGTCCTTTGACCAACCAAATGCTTATATCGTTCAAGTGATGTCATCAAATGTCTATTAACAAGAGTATTACAATAGAACATCACTTGAACACTTGAGAATTCACTTCAAGTATTCAAGCCTTCTGAGATTTGTGCATTCAATTCTCAAGTGCATCAAGAACAAAGTTTAACGCTACTATGGAGCAGTTCCTAAATCTAGTATTTGTTGTCCTTAGTTGAGTTGTAACTTTGTAATTGTTCTTCATTGTAATTCCTAATTTGCTTAGCTAGAAGCAGTGCTTAGGAACCCCTTTGTAAAACCATAAACCCTTTGTATTTGTGTCGTGACTAGAGTTAGTCATGAGTTAAAGTCTCTGTAATATGTGTATTGCAAAGTGGCTTGTAATAGGTGTATTACAAGTTAGTGAGGGATTAAGAGTTTAATTCCTAGATTGTATAGGTTGTAATCTGAAGATTTCTCAGTAGTGAAGTTGAAATCCTACCAGTGTAGGTCATGATTTTTTATCCCCTTGAGCAGGGCTTTTTCCACGTAAAACTCCCTGTCTTATTTACTTACTGTTTTCATTAACGTTCTTAGTGGAAACTCATAGAGGACCTGGTACTCTATAGTTTGGTGGACTCTTATAAACTATCAATTATCTCCCCCTTCGTTGTTTCTCTTGCCATGTTGAAGCCAGTTAGGACTCGAGATGTAGGTACAATCTGGTCCTGTAGGCCGAGATGCTCTAAGACCCTTGATCTGATTATGTTTGCTGAGCTACCTGGATCTACTAGAACAGGTTTAACATGAACTTTATTTAACAAAATAGAAATTACCAGGGCCTCATTGTGCAGCTGGGATATGCCTTCCGCTTCCTCGTCATTGAATGATATGACGCCCTCGGGCACATAACTCAACACCTTGGTGCATTTGAATATAGGCCCTTGAGGGACATCGACACCGCCAACGATCATATGAATTACATGTTGTGGTTATTCTTGCTTGATTTTTTTTGTTTGCATCTCTTTCCCTGAAGTGGTTCTTAGCTCGATCACTGAGAAATTCTCGAAGATGACCCTTGTTGAACAATCGAGCTATTTCCTCCCTCAACTGCCTACAGTCTTCAGTCCTATGGCCATGTGTGCCATGATATTTACACATCAAGTTCGGATTCCTTTGAGAAGGATCGGTTTGTATTGGCTTGGGCCACCTAGTGTCTTTGATTCTTCCAATAGCCGACACGATCCCTGATGCATCTACGCTGACATTATACTCCGATAATCAAGGTGTTTCAGCGGGGTCGGTATGTTTATCAAAACCATTCTTACTCATAATTACCCGAGAGATTTGACCTCGATCATTTCTTCGATTGTTTTGAGGAATGTTACGTCTCGAACCATTGTTTCTCCGATCGACATATGGTTGATACCTTCCTTGTTTGATCTTGGCTCCATATCCATATCCCTCGGGACTTAACTGCCAATCTATTACGATGAACTGAACCTGAGGGGGCTCCCAACTGGCCGTCCTCGACCCTGATCTTTGACTGGTAACGATTATGTACGTCTGACCAAGTTACAGTTGGGTACTCGATCAGATTTTGCTTCAATTGTCGTGATGCGATCGAACTCCGCTTGTTCAAACCTTGCATAAAATCTTGTACTGCCCAATCATCCGAAACCGGTGGTAATTCCATTCGCTCCATTTGAAACCGGGGTACGAACTCCCTTAGCATCTCATCATTCCTCTGTCTTATCTTAAAAACGTCTGATTTCCTTATTGCCACCTTTATGGTCCCAGCATGTGCTTTAACGAAGGCGTCTGCTAACATAGCAAACGAATCGATAGAGTTCGGGGGCAAGTTGTGATACTAAATCATGGCTCCCTTTGACAAAGTTTCCCCAATTGTTTTCAACAATACTGATTCGATCTCATCGTCATTCAAGTTGTTTCCTTTAATCCCGTAAGTGTATGAGGTAATATGTTCATTAGGATCGGTTGTTCCGTTGTATTTAGGTATATCAGGCATGCAAAATTTTTTAGGAATGGGCTTCAAAGCCGCACTCGGAGGGAATGGCTTTTGTATGAGGCATCCAAACCTTTCAAGATCGGGGGTGCTCCCGGATTTGATCAACACGGGAGTTATAAATCTCCATTTTTTTGTCATTATCCTCAATTTTCTTTTCCCCGGACTCGATTCTTTTGGTGAGTTCCTCGAGCATCCTCATAATTGTGGGATCAGTCCCCGAGCCCTTATCGTTTGATCTTTCCGATATCGGCTCAATACGTCGAGTGTTTCCTGGTTCGACTATACTTGGAGTTTTATGCTGACTTTGAAGCTGAGCAATAGCAATCTGTTGAGCCTATAACATCTCGAATATCACTTGGAGGCTGAATCCCTCATCTCTTATACCCTGTGTTCCTTGGCCACTAGACCTGACTTCCCTACATACACTTCCTCCGGGGTCTGCGCCTAGATCCGCATTTAAAGCAATATGTGAACTAACATCAACTGGTTCCACATTTGGCACTTCCCCAGGGTTTATCGGTGGTACATCAATCCCTACATTTTTGTTTTCCCCATGAAATCCAAGACCATCATTATCGTGTACAGGTGCATTTTGTGAGTTTGACATGTTTTAACCTGAGAACAAAAATTCTTGACAAGAAAAAGTGTAAAAATAACGTGTGTTATCAGAATCAGTACTGAAATAATCACTATTATCTTTAGACCCACGATGGGCGCCAAACTGTTTACCTCGAAAATACGAGTAACAATTAAACTTGAGTTATAGTTTTAAAGATATGTGATTTAGTCTAAAGGCTCTTTGCCTTTTAGATACTTGGGAGTCCCATTGAGTAGTAAAAGGTTATCTATTAATCAATGTCAACCTTTACTGGATAAAATATTAGGCAGAATCAAAAACTGGACAGCAAAGTTTCTGTCTTATGTAGGCAGGTTGCAGCTGAGCAAGAGTGTTTTATTATCTATTCAATCATTTTGGTCACAGATATTTCCTTTACCTAAGAAGATCCGACAAGGAATTGAGACAATTTGCAAGAGATTTATGTGGACAGGTGAAACAGAAACCAAAGCTAAAGCTTTAGTAGCTTGGAGACAACTATGTTGGCCAAAATCTGCAGGGGGTTTGAATATCACATATATGGTTATATGGAATAGAGCTGCACTAATCAAGAAACTGTGGAATCTAAACAAGAAGAAGGATAGATTGTGGATACAGTGGATTCATACTTACTGTATCAAGCAACAAGTAATATGGAAAATGAAAGCTAAACAAGCCTCATGGTTAGTGCAAAATATTTTGGGAGCTAGTAAATACCTAACTGAGGTCAACATAGCAATTGAAGAAGTGTTGAGCATGAAGGAATACTCCATCAGATTGATATATAACAAGTTGAGAGGTGATCTACCTAAAGTGGAGTGGATGAGATTATTGTGTAATAACTGGAGCAGTCCTAAATGGAGATTCATTTTGTACTTGGCAATTCTGGAAAGGTTGTATACGAGAGACAGAGTACTAGGATGGGGCATAGCAATAAGTTCAGCATGCTCATTATGTGAAAAGGTAGAAGAAAGCCATGAACACTTGTTTTTTCAATGCAAATACTCAACAAGTATATGGAGTAAGTTACTACAATGGGTGGGGATACAAAGGAATGTACAAGGTTGGGATGCTGAAAAATAGTGGGCAATAAGGCATGAATCAGGAAAGAATCAAATGTGTGCAACATACAGAATGTTACTCGCCTGTGTTGTTTCTTATATTTGGCAGGAACGAAACTGGAGAACCTTCAGAGGAACACAAAGAAGCAATAAGGAGATGATCAAACTGATAATTCAGGAAGTGCACTGTCGTGGAATGTTGAATTCTAAGATAGCGAGACATTTACAGAATTTCAATTTTTATCCATAGTTTGTAGTTGAGTAGTTATGTAGATATGAGGGCACTAGATTTGGGGCTACATGTCCAAATCTATGTGAGTTTTGAGGGTTCTTGCTATACTTGTAAATATTTTCCCTGGTAATAAGAAATTTAATTACCAAAAAAATTAATAACCAAGAAAACAAAAGTATAAATGAAGGAAATAAGTAAAATCAAATCAATGTGCAAGCTAGTCTCGACCTCGAGCAAAGGTGGCCTCGAGGTGGGTCAAGAACAGTAAAGTAAGAATAATCAAGTTAAAGGACAATTCTGATGAACAATGAACAAAAAAGTAAGAGAGGTATTCTTTTGCCAATGATTGGGGTCCCCTTTATATAATAGAGAAACCCTAAATAAGGTACATTTCTATTTACAGTAAAGAATCTTATTGGGACAGCTGTCTAACCGCCTAGTACGGATTCGTAAAATCTATTCCGGGATTTACGCTACGATCTTGGGGACGTGGCAGGAATCTTGCTCATTCTGTTATAAGCCCACAACGGCATTATCTCGGGGTTGGTCATACTAGGCTCCGTCGTTCCTCGAACACTTAGATTTTCGAGCCTCGTATTCTGTCCACAGGCCCGAACTCGGTCCATAGTGAGTCTATTCCTCGACGCGAGCCTTTTGTTCCTGGATGTGAGCCTTAGAGCACATAAAATCGAGGGCACCTGATTTTATCTATATACAATAGACTAGTCTGTTCAGACAGTCACAAGCTTGCTAGAGCTAAAAACTGAACTCAATCGACCTCGCTATCTATCAATAAAGAAGATAAAGGAGTGAAGGTCTGATTGAAAGTAGTACGTCTGCAGGGATGTTTTGTCGTCGTTACCGATTCGACTGGGACATATCCAATTGAAAGATAGCAGTACTACAGAAAAGCTGTAAAATAGAAATAAGTCGATTGTTGGAACTTGTGGTCTTGAGCATAACACGAGACTTATGTGGCTATAAAGGTAAACGAAAAGTTTACAAGTTGTTTAATTTCCAATATTGTTTAAATTCCAAATATAGAAAGATGACCTTTTTTAATGAACTAATAAAAGAAAAAAACTCATAATACAAAAAAGGAAATGGAGGGACTAACTCTTAATCGTAATTGTTGGATTTACGACTACCTCATCCATTAGCATGCACGGAAATAACATTTTTATCTTTACAAGGTATAAACGTAAAATTTGCGTACACTTCATTCTTTTCAGACCACACCAGTGAAATTAGGTTTGTTGTTAGTTTTGTTGTCATCCATTGATACACAATTCAAATAAAAAATACTATAGAAAATATATCCAATAAACTATGCTAAGAATATAATAGGTACTTAGTCGACAAAATTGAAACAGATTCTCAAATCAATCAAACACTATTAAATTTCAAGAATAATTTTTATACTCATAAATTCATCAGTTTGAAGTTTCTATTCAACCAATATTGCAAAAGAAACAAATGTTTCTAGAACTAAAGCCACTGAACCACAGCATACGCAATCCAAATTTCTCTAAATCATTTGTCCATATCCCTACATGACAAATTAACATACAAATAAAAAACCCACTTGCCTTTTTTAGTTGCTATCAAATTAGTTGTCTGAAATGTTATAAACAAAACGCGTTTTTAGTCCACATCAGACAAAGACATTAGCAGATGACCCATCTCCATTTATTTGTCCAGAAAAATCAGATTTTATGGTCATTGGACTTTTAAATTATCGTATTAAAGTTATTAAATTAATTTTTGTAATAGGGAATAATTGAATTATTCTTATACATCAAAGAAAATAGAAAAAGCTTTGTAAAATAATAAATTTGGTCCTAAAAACTCTTAGACTTCCAAAATTGTCATCTAAGTATAACCATGTTGATCGCTTATCTTACATAATATCCACGTGGCATCATTTAAAAATAAAGAATCTGATTTTTTAACCCATTTTATAAAATAAAATAAAAAACATGACGTGTCGTATGGTGAACAACATAGGTTATTAAATTGGGTTCGAAAATAATTTTTTTTTGTGGTACCACATGAATGTTATGTAAGGCGCGTTGTTGGTATGACATACTTGTATTTTCCTGACAGAATTTAGTAGTTTTGGCGTTATTTATTTTCTGCGAGAAATAGCTTAGTTTTCATTAAAAAGAATTAATTTTATGACTTTGGTACAATATACTAAAGGTTGGATGACATTTGATAAAATTACAACCAGTGGCGGAGCCAGAATTTTCATCGAAGGGTGTCAAAATATAAATAATTAGATACATCAAAAAGTCAAGGGGAGTCAACGTATAGTAAATATACATAAAATTAAAAAAAAGTATCTAGCAATATCGTGTAATTTTCCGGTAAATGGGTACCGCTTGACACCCCTTGGTTCAATGTGGCTCCGCCACTGATTACAACAACAACAATAAAAAAAATTCAGTGGAATCTCATAAGCGGGGTTTAGGGAGGGTAATGTGTACGCAGACCTTACCCTATCTTGTGAAGGTAGGGAGACTGTTTCCGAAAGACACTCCACTCAAGATTGGCTATGATATTTGATGAAATTATATCTTAAAAATTCATATTTGTTGAAACTACAAGGAAACTTCTCTAGCATCAAATCAATTAACAAATAAAGTTAGTTAAGTGCATGAGTACAATCAATGTCTGTTGACAATTTATTGCCGTTTATTTCTCACTTTAATTTTCTTCTTTTGTACTGTCAAATCATAGTTCTAACATCATTTTCTAGTTTCACACGTAACATATGAGACCTTATCCTAATACTAGCTGTTATCCCTATTACCTACTGGTCTTTATTTCATTTATTTTGGAGCTTTGTTCATAATTCCATGCACCAATTTAGCCTTTGACTCTGAATTATTTTATTATTTTTTGATCCCTTTTAAATTCTTCTTTGGAAATTTTCAAATAAAATGTGCCACATTCAACAACTAATAAAAGAAAAGTAAGTTTTGGTTGCTTTCACTTTTTTGACTTATTCTTAAAAATGTCAGTCTTTCTTGTGTTAGAAATGTGTAGAAAGGTGGTTGTGTTTTTCACCATTTTTCTCATCCACCAAATTGAAGATAGAAAATCTTCTCTCCATTTTTTGCACTCTCAGAAAGTTTTTTCACTTTCTGAAAGTTTAGTCCATTGGTTACTAAAAAAAACTGGAATTAGCTACGAACTTCGTCGCTAAGCTGTAGCAAAATCGCTCGTAGCTAACAGAATATTTTGATAATCTGTCGCTAATTAGGAATTAGCAATGGATTTTGTTGTTTAGCTACAGAATTTGTCCGTCGCTAATGAAAATGAAAACCAGTATGGATTTTTCACTACTTCAATTGCTTATTATGGTAATGTCTATCTTGTGTTTGATGTGTTCTTCATTAGAATTTGATCCTGTTGATAACTATCTAATAGACTGTGGATCACTAGAAAATACAACTATAGGTGATAGAGTTTTCTTGGCTGATAACTTGAATTCCACTCAAAGAGTATTTGTTAATACAAGTCTTGAATCCATTCCATCTACCTATAGTTCATCTCTGTATAAAACTGCTAGAATTCTCAATGAGACTTTCAAATTCACCTTTTCGATCAAGAAACAAGGGCAACATTGGATTCGCCTATATTTCTTTCCATTTTCGAATGATTTTTTCAATCTAAGTTCTGCTAAGTTCTCTGTTTCTGCTCAGAACTTCACTCTTGTTAAGAACTTTCAACCATTGAATGCTACTTCAGTAAAGGAATACTCTTTGAACATTACTAGCAATAGTTTAGTTCTTACCTTTACGCCGTCTGCTACCTCATTTGCCTTTGTAAATGCTTTAGAAGTCATTTCACTTCCTGATGAGGTCATTCCTGTCGATGTTGGTATTCATAATCTGAGGACACAAGCATTAGAAACAGTGGTGAGAGTAAATATGGGAAATATTGCAGTTTTGCCTCAAAATGATACCTCGTGGCGATCTTGGGAACCTGATGAAAGATACTTAACGAGCAAGAATCTTGTCCAGTTTGTATCGAACATACGAGCTGTGAACTACACGAGAGGAGGGCCTTCTCGGAATATTGCTCCTCCATTGGTGTATGGAACTGCCACGAGGCTGCAATCAGAGAATGATCCTAATACGTTAGCAAATGTAACGTGGTCGTTTAATGTTGATCCTGGCTTTGATTATTTCATTAGGTTCCACTTTTGTTACATAGTAAAAGGCCCCTCTGGTGATTTATTATTCAATGTTTTCCTCAATTCTCAGTATGTTTTCAAGTACCTTGATCTTAACAATGAGACATCAAATGTCTTTGGTGCTCCATTTTACATGGATTTTGTCACAAGGCTAGACAACAGACATAGCATTGGCATTAGCATTGGTCCAACAGATGTACGTAATGCATATCCAGATGGACTCTTGAATGGTCTCGAGATCATGAAAATAAGCAATTTCAAAGGCAGTTTTGATGCTTCAGACGTTGAAATTCAGTCCTCATCGCCTGGTTCAAAGCCTAAAACATGGTTGATTCTTGGATCAACTATTGGAGGATCGATACTTTGCATTGTTTTAGTTGTGTTGTCTTTTCTCTTTTGCAGAAGTAGAACACGGGCGCCAGTTGATCACTCAACTGAGGATCATCATACAACAGTTGGATCAACTACGGAGGAAAAACAATCTATCATTTCCAACTCAAATATGGGGTACTGGTTCCCTTTTAGAGCAGTTCAAGAAGCAACCGATAACTTCAGTGAAAACATGGTTATCGGATTTGGTGGTTTTGGAAAGGTTTACAAGGGAGTTTTGAGGGATAATACAAAGGTAGCGGTGAAGAGAGGACTTCCTCAATCACAACAAGGTCTTTCTGAGTTCAAGACTGAAGTTGAAATGTTGTCTCAATTCAGACATCGCCATTTGGTTTCACTGATAGGTTACTGCAACGAAAAGAATGAGATGATAATTATTTACGAGTACATGGAAAATGGAACTCTTAAGGATCATCTGTATGGCTCAGACCTTCCAAATTTGGATTGGAGACAAAGGCTTGAAATTTGCATAGGATCAGCAAAAGGACTTCACTATCTTCATACTGGTTCTCAGAAGGCAATTATTCATCGCGATGTCAAGTCTTCGAACATATTGCTTGATGAAAATCTCAGGGCTAAAGTTTCTGATTTTGGACTATCGAAAATTGGTCCTGAAATTGATCAAACACATGTTAGTACTGCAGTTAAAGGGAGTTTCGGATACCTTGATCCTGAGTACTTGACAAGGCAACAACTAACTGAGAAATCTGATGTCTACTCCTTTGGAGTAGTTATGTTTGAAGTTCTCTGTGGCAGGCCTGTTATCGATCCATCTCGTTCCAAGGAAATGGTGAATTTGGTTGAATGGGTGAGAAACTGTTTAAGGACAAGAGATACAGAAACAATCATTGATCCAACGATTGTACGCGAGATAAGATCAGAGTCTTTGATAAAGTTTGTAAAGACTGCTGAAAAATGCTTGGAAGAATATGGTGTAGATCGACCGACTATGGGAGATGTTTTGTGGAACTTGGAATATGCATTGAAACTCCAAGGAAAAGATGAAAAAACAAGACAAGAAAATGAGATATCTGATAATCAGTTGGATAATAGTGTGTTAAGTACAGAATTCAGTATGGGGAGTATGGTTGATATTGCTGGTATTTCAATGAGTAAAGTTTTTAGCAATATGGTAAAAGCTGAAAACAAAGACTCATGTGACATATGTTAGATGCTAAAGATACAATGCAGATCCATCTAGTGAACTGCATATGGATTATATATTTGTATTTTCTTTTTCATATGGAACCAGCCACTGATGCTTGCATCAGGGTCGGCTACCTACATCACACTCTTGGAGTGTGGCCCTTCTCTGGACCCTGCGTTAATGCATTGATGCGTTGTGCACCAGGCTGCCTTTTTTTTAAAGATTCTGTATTATAATGCATACTTCTTTTGCACAATAGAGCAGTTCAAAGGCATCTGGTTGATAAGGTTGATGACCATTTATTTTTAAATTTGTGTCTCTGTTCATTGTCACAAATTCACAATTCAATGTCACAATACTATTGCATTTATCGTTGTTTATGGTATGAGGCAAAGGTTTATCATTAAAAAAAAAAAAAGGACAGTCTGGTGAGGCATCGTCGGAGAAAGAGATGCACCCCAAAGGGTGTGATGTAGACAGTCTACCCTAATGCAAGCATTAGTTGCCGCTTCCATGGCTCGAACCCGTGACCACAACTTTACCGGTGTTCCAAGGCTTCCAGGTAAAGATTTATCAGAGAAAACAATATGACATCTCCTAGAGTAACTTTTACCAGAAGCAAATTAGCAGCAAAGCATGTAAAGAAAATGAACACAGGCCCAACTTAATCTCAAAAGCTAGCTCATGGCGAGAAAAAATTACTCACTTCACTGTCTACATCAAGAGCGATTCTTCGAGCTCAGGTGTTAATTCACCGTGTTTCTTTGTTTCTGAATCTATACATCATGTAATTTGAAGAATGTAATTGAATAATTAATTGTGTCAGTAATATTATGATTCGTATCAGAGCTATTAAACTCAGTCCAAAAAAGTTGCATCCAAGTTTGAGTTTCATTTTGCAATCAAACTGCCATTGGTTCTCTGAAGCAGTAATAACTTAATTTCCATCTCTGTATAACACAGCTCAAATCCTTCAAATTCTCTTTATTTTACCAAAACTTATGGAATACATAACAATATCATATACTTTCACATCACCTATAAATAAATAAATAAAAAGAATCTGATATTTTAACTTTTAAAAAAAAGGAGATTGGAAGAGGATCAAGGAGGCAGCTGTTGTTGGTAGTAAAGAAGTATGAAACAATGACACAAGTGAAAATAGCTTGAAATGGCGTACTCTTGACTGTATGAAAGGGTAATGTGTACCATAAATTTTAATTAGATGACCAATTTCATTGGTGATAAGGCTAAACCGATCGTAAAGATAATTACATCAAAGGTTAAAAGTGTATGTAACACAATAATTACCATGAGTTTTGCTAATTTTTACCTTTATTGAGATTTGAGAATACTAAGAGTTAGTGCTTCATTGAATCAGTAACCACTTGAAATTAATCAAGTGATTCTCTTGCTTAAATCAGTAACCACTTGAAATTAACCAAGTGTTTCTTGCTTAACTTGAATGCAAGTTCGACCAATTATTAACTTTAATTATTACAAAAAAATATATGTAACACATGAATTACCTCTCTTAGCATAGAAATCAAAAGCATAATTGTCCGAGGCTCATTTGCCGTTCAAGATATGAAATAAAGGATCCTCTACACTAGTCATAAAACAGACAGAACACTATTATTTTATAATGGCTACAAGTTACAAAACTTTAACGAACTCATGTGGCGAGGCAAACAGCACTTGACACTTTACTTTTTATTTTTGGAAAAAAACAATGCAGAAAAGAAAGGGGAGACCACAAATGGTTAATATATCTATGAAACAGGTCCACTAAGACTTTGACAGAAGAAACTTCACAAAGCCAAATTGAACAAGAGGAAAGAAAGTCTGTGACTAACAGAAAAAAGCAAGAAATGACCGCAGTATTCATTACCCACCTCTCATCTATAATTACCTCAATCAAATACCTAAAAACAGAATAAAGTAAGAACTATGTGATTAATGATTGATTACGAACTGACAACTGGTTAAAACGATTTACTAAGTACAGAGTAATAATCATTTGAATTACATATTTTATATCAAATGGAATAATTTTAGGAGCCTTCAATTTTGGGGCCTAATGCAAGATATTTATTGGCCTATGGGTAGAGCCGCCCGTGAACAAATTCTCAAACAATTTGGGGGCCATTGGTGGAAGATTTACAGGCTGAGGAGCCATGAAATTGACAATCTTTTCATGAATATTGTACCTACAAGAACCAAACCAAATTTTTACTCCAGGAAATTTAGAAGTAACCTTGTATGATAGAATCGGCTAATCAATTACCGTATTTTACGACTCTTTGATGCACGGCGATCAACAATTTTTCGTTTCTTCGTCTGCAATCTCTTCAGTGCATAGAATGCTGTCTCTGTAGTTGATAAAGAATTGGTTAGTTTTAGGTGTTCTTTTACCCGGGAGCAACAGTCTAAAAATGCATTCTCCACCAAAAGAAAGACGTATAGTTATACGAACACATCACTATAACACCTTTTCTGATAAAGCTGATCTATAGCTGTAATCTTTAGAAACTTATTCATGCTTGATACATGCAATCAAAACAACAGATTCAGTGTTCATGTAAAAAGGCAGGGAACTTGATCAGGAAAAAGAGCAGGGAGCTTCCCGGAAATGACAGATTTTGCATTCCTGTGAAGAAAGCACATAACATCCTTGATGCAACATCTTAACCCCCACCCCCACCCACCCCAAAAAAAAGGGGATAAGGTCTAAATTTATCCCTATACTATTGTAAATAGTTTGCATTTATCCTTTGTTATACTTTCCGTCTAAATTTATCCCTACCATTAAAGAAGTAAACAAATCTGGCCTTATCCCTAAGGGTTGTCCAAAGTGGCAGCTGACTCCTCAAAAGTGCCACGTAAGAGTCCATTTCACTATTTAAAAATGTGTTATTTATTATACTTATTTGCTAAATCGGCAAATTAAAAAAATCCCAAAAAAAGGTTGCTTCTTCTTCTTCCTCAATGCTTCTTCATCTTTGCTTCAAATATTTCGATCTAAACAAAAAATTTAACCCAAACAAACTCAGATCGTCCACAACTTCTCCACATGAATATTCCCAAACTCCAAAACACTTGGCTCAAACTTCAGCAAATCAGAATACCCGTCTTATGTTCTCAAGCTCTCTTACAGCTCCTTCAATGGTGATTTCTGTTTTTTTTTCAAATTATTGAATACCAGTGGTATTCTTTCCTTTTTAAGATCCAATATTTGTTTTTCTCCACTAGATTTCAGTAGAAAAGAAGCAAGAAATTTCAGGTTCTTGAGTCTTTTTCCAGCTTTGAATTTCGACAACCAAAAAATATAGTTCAAGGTAGTTTTTACTCAAATCCACGAAAAATCAGTGTTTGATTCACGACTTAAAGCTCAAAACGGCAACACCCTGTCAATCTCCTCAGTAAATAATCAACTGATCTAAGTGGAATTCGAAATTTTTAGACACCCAAAGAATATACCGTAATGGGTTTCAAGAGCCATTATTGGAGAACACCATTGTAGACATATTGAAGGCCTTCAATTGTGATTCCTTTGATGAACCCTAATTTTTCAGCAATGGTGATTTGTTAGTGGGAGAAGACTAGATTTCATTTTGGTGGAGGTAATCTCTGCAATGGAAAAGGTAAAAGGAAAGAATGGAAAAAAGTGAAAAAGTATTGGGAAAGGATTTCTTTTTAGGGGGTGGGGTAAGGAGATTGTAGGGGGAAATGGGAGCTTTTTTTGGTCACCTATTCAAATGCAGAAACAAATAAAAAATAGGCTGACATGGACTCTTACTTGACATTTTAATTGAGGGGCCATGTGCAACCGTTAGAAATGGGGGCAAATTTGTTTACTTCTTTAACGGTAAGGATAAATTTAGACGGAAAGTATAACAGAGGATAAATATAAACTATTTATAATAGTACAGGGGTAAATGTGGACTTTTTCCCAAAAAAAAAAAAGATCCCATGAACAGCACAATTAATAGTTAACATATGACACTGCCAAAATCATAGAAGAAAAACGAAAAGATATTGAACATGGTGTTGCAGGTATACACATCAAAGGTGAGGATAACCACATTATCCTAATACCATCACCATAGAAGGTTAGCAAGGTGGATTTTTGAAACATGACCAGCTTATTTTGAGAGGAAAAAAAATGGTATCTTACCAGATGATGCGGGATCGACTGCCTCAAAAAACTCCTTCAGCAATTGCTGATAGAATTCAGAGTCATCCAAAAGCTCTGGATCACCATCCATGTTTATTCCCTGATCCAAGTTAAGGATAAGTAGATGTGCTTTTCTCTCTAAGGAAATATAATCCATGCAAGAGCATTCTCAAACAAAACTAATTCGTTTCCCAAAAGGAGGCTGGCATTGCCTCTGCTGTACCAAGTGCATAAACCTGAAGCACTAGTAGCATGCCCACATTCTTCTAGGCAACACACTCGACAAGGAGATTTATTGATCTAATCTTATATCAATGAACGACAAACACTATTCATGCCAAACTTGACAAATTGTGTATATAAAACACTGGTACCTCTCCATTTCCAGAAGCATCTGAAACCTGCACAAAAGCAGGCACATAAATCAAAAACTAGCGAAAACTAAAAACATTATCCTGAACATTAAGAAACATAGCCAGATCCATGTGTACAATTCAGCTGCCATTCTCAAAACAACTCACGAACCGAGACTTACAGTTCCAAATAGTGCAACTGCCGATCTGCTCTGCTGCATTCCTTTTATCATTTTGCTAGGATCCCTCATATAACCGGCCACTTGTTGACTAATGTCCTGTACAATATCAGAATATTAATTCTAGTCATTGTGATTGTTGCTGTACGTATCATTTTTCAAGTCCCAGAAATAAACCTGATTAAATGCTTGCAATTTCCCTTTGATTGCGGCAGCACCAGAGGTCACCTGGGTTTTTCTCTGCCATTTGTCTATCGATTTGTCCCTAAAAGCAGCCATCCTATGACATAAAAGAATTAGCAACATCAATTTCCAACAAGGAGCCAATTTATTTAGCAAAAGGGAGAAAGGGCAATCGCATGAGAATGCAATGGCGAGAAAAATGTAGAGTAATAGCTGTTCTGGAACATAATTTTGGAGTTGTGTTATGTAACTATGCAGGTTTTGTTCCTAACTACTATAGATGTACATAAAATCTGACTCCAGAACAACATTAATAATGGGGTGCAGGACAAATTCTTCACTGGGAAGCAGGATTTAACCTAACTGCATAGAAGAATGGAACAGATGAGAAACAATGACTAGAACGAAAGCAATCAAAAAGACCATCTATAACACCAGTTCCAGGGCATATAGCACCAAATCCCCCCCCCCCCCAAAAAAAAAATCTCATTTTCAGCAGCCTATACTCTATCCTTTGCCCTCTGTAGCTCTCATTTATTCAAAAGAAAACATATACTTCCTCCTCTATCCCAAATTTGTATGACAGTGTCTATTTTGGGACGTCATAAAATATTTGACACCATTTAGTTTTCTTGTTTTTTTGGGATAAGGTAATAAGATTTCATTAATGGAGGGGCATAAATACCCGTATACATTAAGTATACCAAAATAGTAGAGAAAACTCACAAAATAATGTGGTTCTCTACGAAAGACGCCCAATTATCTATGCTTAAGCGAATCTTATGGGTGCACCAAAACATAATAAGAGAAAAGAGACTACTCCTCAAATGTACAAAAGCCGTCTCTATTCCATAGAAAGCTCTCCTATTTCTCTCTCTCCAAATAGTCCACATGAGTGCAAGTGGAGCGACATCCCAAGCCCTATGTCTTCTTCTACTCCTTCTGAAAGTCCAGCTGAACATTACTTCTTTAACCGTGCCAGGCATTACCCATTGAAGTCCAAACCAACCCAACCTTCATGCCATAAGCAAGATGCAAGCACTTGGACGTGAAACACCAATTGACACATGTAATTCTCCTTTTTCTCATATTCTAAGCCGTTAGAATCACTCCCCTCGTAGCTAGCCATTAAAGAAACACACCTTTCTCAGTACTCTAGGAATGCAAATTGAAGAATAAGGAACGGCTGCCTCCTCTCTGCCCAGTAGTAAACCATAAAAAGACTATACAGAGACAATGCCACTATCTCCCCCGCACCCCCCCCCCAAAAAAAAAAAAAAATCTCCAAATATCATGATTAAACTGTGAAATATTCTGTCTGTGGAGCAACTCCGTCAATCTCTGTAACTCTACAACCTCTCAATCTTGTAAGTTCCTCCTAAACCTCAGATCCCAATGTGTTTCTCCTCCTTGTATCCTCTGTATGCTTTGAGTAGACATCGTTTTTGGCATGAACATATTAGGAAACATGATGCTCGAAGTGTTATTTTCACATCATATTTGTCCCCAAAAGCTTACTCTTATCCCACCACCCACCCTAAATGATATATTCCTAATAAACTCTACTGACTCTGTTGGCTAAATTTCCACCTAAATCACACTCGCCTATATAGTGTTAACAGTTTCAAGTTGGAATTTTCTCCTGATGTGTCGTATAAAACATATATATAAACATATATATATTGTAGCAAAAAAACTAAGATCATAATCTAAAGCCAAAAAAAGAGTTTGACCAACTCCAGTTCAAAAAGGAAAAAGAATTTGACCAACAGCTATAAAACAAGCAAATGCGTTAATAAGCCTCAGTTAAACATTCTTACCTTGAATGCATTTGAGAAATCTTCTGCCAATCTTCATCAACTTCACCATTTGACTCAACATAATCTTCCGAAAGCTTCAACCTTTTACCAGAATTGACTTCAGGAAAGAAAATTACAGAAAACATCAACCAGTGAATATGTTAATCCAAAAAGGTATGTTTATGTTGTCTTTGTAGCAAATAGCTAAGAAGAAAATTGATGTTCATTAGGCCCTTAAACATGAAAATTATGTAAGAAGTCAGGGACTTGGTTTTCCAGTTTTGGCAACACTTCTGAATATGGTGACCTATCAAACAATTTCCAGAAATTCTTTCAGTTAATCAGAGTCAGAGGCTTATAGAACTTCACTCAGAAATCACAGTCTAGAGCTGCAACATAGAGCAAATTGGTTTCTTTTGCACACTATAAAATAGTACTTTTGGTCTTGAAAATCTAGCAAATTTCTGACCCTCTAAAACCTAATTTGATGCTTTTAGGCAAGCCCCCAAGTCCTTTCCAGTGGTCATTTAATCACTTAGTCAATGCCTCGAGTTGGAGCTTGCTGAATTCTACTTTCAGCAAAATTCATTATTATATTTCAAAAAGTATCATATGTTACCATCACAAACAAAAGATATTTCAAAAAGTAAATTCAGATTTTCAAAAACTCAGAACAAAGAACGTTAAACACTCAAAATTTGCATGTAGATGCGGCTCTTTGAGTGTGAGAAAATAAAGCTACAAGTCATACCGTCCATTGATTGAGTAATTGAAGGATTCTTCTCAAGTAGTACCTGCCAAATTACAAATGTTTTAGAATAACAGGTTAAATAAGCAAAGAGGAACTGTATTAACCTGAACACTAGATATACTCCCTTCATCCTATTTCACGAGGCACAAGTTCAATATACACAACGATTAAGAAATTATTTGACTTTATTCGACTTAAAAGCATCTAAATTGTATATTACTGGAAAATAATTTTGAAGTTTTAGATTTATTAGCAAGAGAATATTCCTGGCAGACCATAGTTTAACAAGGTGCTTATAAACGACTATCTATTGAAATGTTTAGGATACATTGTCACATTCCAAAGTGGAAACTCTATCACATAATGGGACCACAGAGGGAGTAGCAACGATTAGGTTTCCAGCAAAACAAAAGCATACTAATCTTTTGTTACTTCAAAAGCAAAATTGACTAGAAGTAACTGTTCTCACTGTACCTCTTGCAATTCCAGTATAGAATCCAAGGTTTTTCTGGAGGAGGCAAGTAGATCTGAATATGCATCTTTAACTCTGTCCTCAGAATCACAAAAGGAAGATCTTATTGGTTCCTGCAGGCAGTAAACATTCATTCAAGTTCAACTTGTCAATATCATGACTCTAGCATTGTGTTGAAACAAAATGGTAACCCAGTGAACCTGCGGAAGTCTATTGGAGTTTGAGAAAGCCTTTTGCAGCAAGAACCTTAGTTCAAGTGTCTTATCCCAGAGTGCCTTAGTGAAATTAAAAGAAGGAAGCAAAAAAGGAACAAGTTAATAACATAATTATGATATTAGCACTAGTCAATCATTAATCTTGTCATTTCAATGGAATAGTCATGTAAATAATATTAGCACTAAAGCTATTAACTCAGCAATAAACAAGCCAAGAAGCAAAAGACGTATAGTTTATGATAAGAATGGACCTTGGGCCTAACTCAACCCCAAAAGCTAGCTTATGAGGTGAGGATTGCCCAAGCCATATAAGGAGACCAAGGACCTCAAATCTCTCCGATGTGGGACAACTCAACACCCCCCCCCCTCATGCCCAGACCTCTGGGGCGTGGACAACATAAATGGGGGCCCAACATCGGTAATAATAATTGGGATGGGTTTGGCTATGATACCATGATAAGAATGGACCTTGGGCTTAACTCAATCCCAAAAGCTAGCTTATGAGGTGAGGATTGCCCAAGCCATATAAGGAGACCAAGGACCTCAAATCCCTCCGATGTGGGACAACTCAACAGTTTATATGCAACTCAATCATATATCTATTGAAGATACAGCATAGATATTTATGGGAAACATAGGAGGAGCAAATAACTGCCAATCACACAGTACGCATTTCTGTTCCCTGTAACCAGGACTTATTTTAATTGAAGCAATAGGAAGTGTGTATACAATAAAGACACGCTCATAAGAAGGTGAAACTAAAGATTATCATCTGCACCATCTGGTGCACTATACCTTCTGGTTTCTAACTGCTTGTCCTTTGAGAAGATCCTCGTCCTTATGGCGCTTCAGATTCCCCAAAAGATCTCTGTGCACACAATGACCGTCAAATCAGATGTCTACCAATAGGAGGCAAAAGTGAACACATCTAGGATATTCCTACTTATTTTACTGTTGACATTATTTATGTTTTATTCTTAATATATGACCATCAAGACTCGGAGCTCATAAGGGGAACTAGGCTGAAGCTTAATAAGAATATGATGCAAGTTATTTTAATAATAGAAAGACACATTAAACTATGGAGAAAATTTGATATAATTACGATGAAAGTTTTTTTAATATTAGCCAGATGTATCCTTAACAGATTAAATCCATTACTTTTTTTGATAAGGTAAATTGTATTAATCACAGATTAAATCCATTACTAAACAAGTGATAATAACAAGTTTATAAATCGAATTTGAATTCTTCATTAGCTCTGAAACCTTTGTGTCTCTTTGACTGAGTTTTGAATATTAAGGACATTAATCAGATTTGAGAGCAAATTATGGGCTTCACTTTGGAGAAGCTTGCGCTTCATTTCTACCTTTTCTTTTCGAGCCTTGTGGACTCTATCACTTTTTTGTGCTTTTTGCTTCTAAGAAATAAGAATACTAGAACTGAGTGGTTTTTACAACAATTTTACCCACATACCTTGGTTCAGACTCATAAATTTTATTTTATTTTAAGAAAAGGTAAGCATATAACTTGGTCCAGAGTTCCTGCCATTACTTTCTGAAGGATTTTGCACAAACTACATAAGTTAACTTTTTAAAAGGGAAAATACCTATATTAACTTTAGTAAGTATACTTGCATTCACCAAATTTCAATGATGATATCCATTCCTATAGAGAGAAAAGGAGTTTGTTATTGCTATTACATCAACCAATTACCTAATTTTTGCAGTATAATCAAAGCACAAAGGTCATATCACTTTATCTCTTGAGTACTAAAGCAGCAAGGGAGTTATGTGTTCCTAGCTGAAAACAACATGTGAACCATGTGGTTCAAATATGGGTTATGAGCTCAAAGTCAAACCACATGGGAGTATAATCAAAGCACAAAGGTCATATCACTTTATCTCTTGTGTACTAAAGCAGCAAGGGAGTTATGTGTTCCTAGCTGAAAACAACATGTGAACCATGTGGTTCAAATATGGGTTATGAGCTCAAAGTCAAACCACATGGGGTTAAACTGCAAACCACAACATCAGTTGAAACGTCTATCATTAAGTCCAAACAATACCTAATCTCTCTTCCAAAGAAGTGATATTCACATTATTTTACACTATAGACTTCCAATCTTCACGTCCTGTCAATAATCAGTTATCTCTTTTTATATTGAGAAAACTTCAAATGAATTTATAGGTTATAAGTTCAAAATAGAAGCTACAATTCTAGAAAATGCAGACATGAAATGAATGCTTCTTTTAATAACATATCATATAACTGAGCTATGTGGTAGAGAAAGGAACTTACTGTTCCTTGTGCTTAAGCTCCATATATTCTTTCTTAAGTTCTTCGATTCCAGCAATTTTATGGTCCTCAGTCAGTTTCTCTCGCTCTTCTTCTTCTTCTTGATCTCCTTCCTCATCTTCCTCTTCCTCTTGTTCTCCACTTTTATCATCATTGTTGTAATGACTAACATCATCATCATCGTCGTCACCGTCACTATAGTCATTGTTGTCATCGCTGTCGTTGACTTCATCAAAGTTCTCAACCTAAGCATATCAAAAACATATATATCACATGCAAACTATTTAAGCAAAAAAGATAAAGCACAGTACCAGGTAAGAAATACATAAAAGTGAGCTAAGTGAGAAAAACTAACATCGTCCGACATCTCATTTAACATTTCATCATTCTCAAACTCAGAGTTGCTTTCACTCTCCTCTACTTTCCTCGATCTCTTAGAAGACTTGCTCATTTTCCTGCCTCCGAAATCTTTAAAAAAAAAAATCATCAGTTATCAGTAGGGTTATTAAAGATGCACAGGACAAAAACAAAAGCCTATTTTTATCAAAAGCAATACTTTTAAAGGTAGAGTTGGAAATCTCCTTAACGCAAGACACGCTCCAAAGGCCTCGAGATGGCAATGTAGAAAAAGAGAGTAGAATAGGAGCTCAAGCACAACTTTTCTCACTTCATACTTGAATACAAAATGGGATTATATCAAAATATCTAAAGCTAAGCTACCTATATACAAGCCAACCTACATCAAACATCCAAACCATACTAACTAATTAAACAACAACAAAACCAATGGAAACCCACAAATGAGGTCGGGGGAGGGTATACAACAAAGCAAAGGAAATAAAGTAACGAAAAAGACATGGAAAAGGCAGTAACAACAGCAAGATAGTAACAGAAGCAAAGCACCATGCTAACTAATTAAGTTAGCTAAAAACAAGAAGAAGCACATTATTCTTACCTTGAGTTAGATTACCACTATTCAATCGGAACTTTTGTCCAATCCTCCTTCGGTCGTAACCCTAGCAGATGTGATTTGGGGATTTTAGAAGAAAGAAACGTTACTTGTCAAAGAAAACAGAGTGAATAAATGAGGAGGCTAAACCTCTGATAAAACCTATTAAAACGAAAGGGGGTTTGTTTTGGTGCGGGGGCTATTAAAAAGAAAGGGGGTTTAATTAGGACATGTCATTAACTTTTGGAAAAACTTAAGTTGTTTGGCCATATTGAAAAATGTTATAAAATAAAAGTAATGCAGTAAAATGTAAATAAGAAGAGATAGAAAGAAGGGAGAAGTGTTATCTTCTTTTACTTTGGTGTATTTTTCCATTGAAATTACATGGTCTTTTATAGGCATAAAAAGTAAAGATGATTGACATAAAGTAGGAAATTTAATCTTTAAGTTATTCACAACATGGGCATCCAATGTAGCATCTAATGTAGTATCCAAAGTAATATCCAATGTACAAACTATTCATAACACTCCCCCTTGGATGTTCATGTAAGATAATGTGCCTCATTAAAAACTTACAAAAAAAATATTGGGATGTACATAGTTATTTATAATATGCATTGCTTGCTGCCTCATTAAAAACCTTACCAGGAAAACCCGGTGGGACAAAACCTTGGTTAAGGAAAAGAGTGCAGTGTTTAGTTACTCCCCCTGATGAAAAATCATTTAATGTCTCGAAGACGACGCATTCCAATCTTATATATCAGCTTTTCAAATATTGAGGTTGGTAATGCCTTAGTGAACAGATCAGCCAAATTATCACTTGAACGAACTTGTTGTACATCTATTTCACCATTCTTCTGAAGATCATGAGTGAAAAAGAATTTCGGTGAAATGTGTTTTGTTCTATCTCCTTTGATATATCCTCCTTTCAATTGAGCTATGCATGCAGCATTGTCTTCATACAATATTGTTGGAATATTCTCTTTCGAAGAAAGACCACATGTTTGATGAATGTGTTGAGTTATAGATCTTAACCAAACGCATTCTCGACTTGCTTCGTGAATGGCTATTATCTTTGCATGATTTAAAGAAGTAGCAACCATAGTTTGTTTTGTCGAACGCCATGATATGGCTGTACCTCCACTTGTAAATAAATAGCCTGTCTGAGATCGACCTTTGTGTGGATCAGACAAATATCCTGCATCTGCATAACCAATCAATGATGGCTTGGATTCATTTGAATAAAATAAACCCATATCAATGGTCCCTTGGAGGTATCTGAATATATGTTTAATACCATTCCAGTGTCTTTGTGTTGGCGAAGTACTAAATCTTGCCAATAAGCTTACTGAGAAAGCTATATCTGGTCGGAAATTATTGGCAAGATACATTAATGCCCCAATTGCACTAAGATATGGTACTTCGGCACCAAGAAGCTCTTCATTATTTTCATGAGGTCGGAATGGATCTTTCTTTATATCAAGTGATCTCACAACCATCGGGGTACTCAATGGATGTGCTTTATCCATATAGAATCGCTTTAAAATCTTTTCAGTGTATGTTGATTGATGGACAAATATTCCATCTTTCATATACTCAATTTGTAGACCAAGACAATATTCCATCTTTCCAAGATCTTTCATTTCAAATTCTTTCTTCAAACAGTCTACTATTTTTGGAAGCTCCCCAGGAGTTCCAGTGATATTTAAATCATCAACATACACGTCGATTATAACAAATTCAGATCCAGACCTTTTTATAAAGACACAAGGACAAATTGGATCATTCTTGTACCCTTCTTTCAACAGGTATTCACTGAGGCGATTATACCACATACGACCTGATTGTTTCAATCCGTATAAAGATTTCTGAAGCTTTATTGAACAAGTTTCTCGAAAACTTTTATATGCTTCTGGCACTTTAAATCCCTCAGGTACTTTCATAAAAATTTCGTTGTCTAATGATCCATACAAATAGGCTGTAACAACATCCATTAGATGCATATCAAGTTTTTCTTGCACTGCCATATTTATGAGATACCTGAAGGTGATAGCATCCACTACAGGAGAATATGTCTCCATATAATCAATTCCAGGCCTTTGGGAAAACCCTTGTGCCACAAGTCGTGCTTTATATCTAACGACTTCATTTTTATCATTTCGTTTTCGCACAAAAACCCATTTATACCCTACTGGCTTTATGCCTTCAGGTGTTCGAACTATGGGTCCGAAGACTTCACGTTTTCCAAGTGAAGTTAACTCTGCCTGGATAGCGTCTTTCCATTTTGGCCAATCATTTCTCTGTCTACATTCATTGACAGATTTTGGTTCAAGATCCTCATCTTGTTGCATTATTTCAACAGCAACATTATAAGCAAAAATGTTATCGATAACAATATTATTTCGGTTCCATCTTTTCCCGGTTGAGACATAACTTATTGATATCTCTTCATTTTTATTATTTTCAGGTACTTGGACCTCTCCTGAGGTCTTATCATTTGTTACGTCTTGAGGCTCTTCTTGAGCCACTACCTCTGTGTTATGTTCACTTTGATCACTTGCTCCTTTTCTTCTTCGAGGATTTTTATCTTTAGAACCGATTGGTCTACCACGTTTCAAGCATGGCTTAGACTCATTTGCTTTAATTAATTGTCCTGCCGGGATATCAACTCGAATTGGAGCATTAGCAGCTGGAATATGTGACTTAGTCACCCTTGGTAGGTCAGTGAATGCATCTGGCAATTGATTTGCAATATTTTATAAATGAATAATCTTTTGAACCTCTTGTTCACATTGATTTGTTCGAGGATCTAAATGAGACAGTGATAATGCATTCCAATCTATCTTCTTTTTCAGCTGCTTATTTTCTCCCCCTAATGTTAGATATACTGATTCATCAAAATGGCAATCAGAAAATCTTGTCGTAAATAAATCTCCAGTCATCGGCTCTAGATATTTTATAATAGAAGGAGATTCATATCCAACATATATCCCCAACCTTCTTTGAGGACCCATCTTTGTGCGTTGTGGTGGAGCAATTGGAACATATATCGCACAACCAAAGATCCTAAGATGGGAAATATTTGGCTCCTGACCAAAAGCCAATTGCAATGGGGAGACTTTATGATAACTTGTGGGCCTTATCCGCACAAGTGCTGCTGCGTGCAAAATAGCATGACCCCATACTGAAATGGGAAGTTTTGTTCTCATAAGCATTGGTCTAGCAATTAATTGGAGGCGTTTGATCAATGATTCTGCTAGACCATTTTGTGTATGAACATGAGCAACCGGATGCTCAATTGTTATCCCAGTTGAAATACAATAATCATTAAAGGCTTGGGATGTAAACTCACCAGCATTATCAAGACGAATTGTCTTAATTGCATAATCTGGAAATTGTGCTCTTAGCTTTATTATTTGAGCCAACAATCTCGCAAATGCCATATTGCGAGTTGATAGTAAGCACACATGTGACCATCTTGTAGATGCATCTACCAAAACCATATAATATTTGAATGGTCCACATGGAGGGTGAATGGGCCCACATATATCACCCTGTATACGTTCCAGAAATGCAGGGGATTCCATCCTAACTTTAATAGTTGATGGTCTAATAATTAATTTTCCTTCAGAACATGCAGCACAAGAGAATTCCTTAAATTGAAGAATCTTCTGATTCTTCATTGCATGTCCATGTGAATTCTCAATTATTTTACGCATCATATTAGAACCAGGATGACCTAACCGGTCATGCCAAATAATAAAATTATCTTGATTAGTAAACTTCTCGTTTACTATGGCATGTGTCTCAATCCTGCTAATACTTGTGTAGTATAAGCCGGAGGAAAGAGCAAGTAACATTTCAAGCACATATTTCTTACCGGACATTATTGTAGTAATATAAAGATATTCAATATTTTCATCATTTGTAGTCTCAATATGATAGCCATTTTGGCGAATATCTTTGAAACTTAATAAGTTTCTTTGAGATTTACTACAATATAGTGCTTCATCAATAGCCAAATTTGTTCTTCCTGGTAGTAATAAATTGGCTCTTCCAGAACCTTCAATTAATCTTGTACTACCAGATATTGTATTAACATTCGTTTCTTTCATTACCAAATAAGAGAAATATCTCTTATCTTTTAAAATAGTGTGTTGTAGCACTATCCAGAAGACATATATCATCTTTATTAATCTTGAGTCCAACTGAAGACTGGGGAATTTTCATATTCTTCATAAAAAAAACAAATAATACATCATAAGAAATATGAAAGACAAGCGGAAAAAAATATTAAGAAATACATTAGGAATGTAGAAACTAGCAACACATGATGCATTAGGAAAATACACTTAAGAAAAATAAACTAGTTGCAAACATAAAAATAATAATTTTTATAGCTTCATTCCCCAGTAAGATGATTAGTTCTTCAGTCAATATCCTCAAAGAAGTCTCCAACTTCTAAATGAGTAATATTTGTTAGGCCTTCAAAATCATCATCTTTATATGCAAGATGTGCCTTAGAATCATATTTATTTGAGGGACCTGCTTCATCATCATTATTTTGAAAGGTCAAGTGTGCCTCCACATTATTTTCTTTTTTCTTGAGGAAGGCTTGATAAAGTTTGACAAAATATTCTGGCGTACGACAAATGCGTGCCCAATGACCTCTCATACCACATCAGTGACACATACTAGCTTTACCTTTTGAATGATTAATTTGAGAACCCTTATTGTTCTCCAATTTATTTCCACCATAATGACGATAATTGTTTCGCCCCCTGCCACGTCCACGTTTACGACCATGTCCATGACCACGGTAATTATTTTGTTTTCTTTCAAACTTATCATATGTTGCTACAACATTCACTTTCGGAAATGGAGCTGACCCAGTGGGACGAGCTTCATGATTTTTCATTAATAGAGTATTATTCTGCTCAGCCACAAGTAGGCATGTGATTAACTCAGAATATTTCTTAAAACCTTTTTCACGGTATTGTTGTTGTAGCACCACATTTGAAGCGTGAAAAGTAGAAAATATTTTTTCCAATAAGTCCTCATCTGTGATAGTGTCTCCACATAATTTTAATAGAGAACTTACTTTAAAGATAGCAGAATTATACTCACTTACAGTTTTAAAGTCTTGCAACCTTAAATGTATCCACTCATACCGAGCTTTCGGTAATACCGTAAGTTTTAGGTGGTCATATCGATCCTTCAAATTAATCCATAATTCAAGTGGATCTTTTACGGTTAAATATTCAGTTTTTAACCCTTCATGTAGATGATGACGAAGGAAAATCATGGCCTTCGCTTTATCCTGATTTGATGCTTCATTTCCTTGTATAATAGTATTTCCAAGACCTTTAGCGTCAAGGTGAATTTCAGCATCAAGAACCCATGATAAATAGTTCCTTCCGGTGATGTCAAGTGCCACAAATTCAAGTTTTGATAAATTTGACATAGTGAAAACTATCATAAAAGATGAATAAGTTAGAGAAATAATTATAATAATAAACAATTAATGAAAACAAAACGATTAAGGTAAAAGAAATGAAAATAGAGCTATATCATGTTAACAATCTACTATTTCATTTTATTCTTGCCATAAAGTAGAAATTACATACTTGTTTCATTTCACTTTATATTATTGATATATATGTGTTAATAGAATTGAACGTGACTAACATTATTTATATGTTCCAATAAATATAAAGTAATTAAAAAATTATTGCTTGTCAATTCATTTCTCACAGTTCTTCAAAATGCCTTAAAGATATGTTTTGATCCAGGGAGTCCATGACATTAGTGCATAGCTAGTTTGATGACTTTGAGGTCCTCTAAGAGTTGAGCACGGAAGGAAATAGTTATTTAATCACTGCAATGTACTTAAACTATTTAAGATGCCCAAGCGCACAAGTAATCTGCAAACAGTGAGCATATGATATGTACTGCCATAAATAAGATGATTATAATGATACATACCTTAATAAAATATGGCTCAACTTAGCGGGAGTTAAGAATAAATTTAAAGCTTCGTGTTGATAACGTGTTATAAAATAAAAGTAATGCAATAAAATGTAAATAAGAAGAGATAGAAAGAAAGGAGAAGTGTTTTCTTCTTTCACTTTGGTGTATTTTTCTATTGCAATTACATGGCCTTTTATAGGCATAAAAAGTAAAGATGATGGACATAAAGTAGGAAATTTAATCTTTAAGTTATTCACAACATGGACATCCAATGTAGCATCCAAAGTAGTATCCAATGTACAAACTATTCATAACAAAAAAGTAATTTTGCAGAAGCATTTTTTCTTTTAGAAAGAAGCTACAAATGTAGAAGCAAAAAATTAATTTATTCAAGACAAAAATAACTATCAATAAATTTATATTTTTCAAACTATTCCTCGTTAATTTAACATTTTCCTTTTCCTTTTTCTTTTTTCTACTATATATTTCTTTTCTTTTTTATTTTAATCAATTTTTATCTTCTTTCTCTTATTCCTCGGAGTAGATTTTAAACTTTTATTGAATGATGTATTTTGACATATTTAAATTATCGTGTAAACAATAAGTAATTCAAACACTCAATGTTATTGTTTTGGAATAACTATATTTTATATTGACTGGAATTTTTAATTTATATTTTTACTTTACGATTTATATTTTAATTGAATTCTTATAAATATTTAAATTTATTTTTTGCTAAATAATACTCCTACTAATTACAAATTAAACATTTACTGTCCTTTTTCGTAATTTAATACTTACAAGTACTTTTAAAAAAAATTGGTCAAACACAATGAGCTTCAAAAGGCATTACTCAAACGAATTGGTCAAACACAAACTGCTATTTTACAAAAGTACTTTTTCAAAAAAATATTTTTAAACAAAAATACTTTTGAAAATAAGTAATTTTTTTTACAGCTTGGCCAAAGGGCTTTAAATCTAATTGTATTAGCGTGGAACGGAATTTTAGGCCAACTTGCTCACGACAATATATGACCCCTACTATTAACAAGGGCATAATTGTTCTGTTTTATATAGTCCAAGGTTAATTTTGGCAATTTTCGGTAGCATAAAATATTAGTAAGAAGTTATGATTTCTTAGTTGGTTTATGACGTATGAATTGTTAGGGAGAAATTCAAAAAAATTACAACTGGTTGTTCAAAAATAGCCGAGTTTCAAACAACAACAACAACAACAACGACCCAGTATAATCTCACAAGTGAGGTCTGGGGAGGGTAATATGTACGCAGACCTTACCCCTACCCCGAAGGGTAGAGAGACTGTTTCCAGGAGACCCTCGGCTCAAAAAAAAATAATAGGAGACGATATATTAGTACCATAAAAAATGCGTAATAAAAATAACAACAATAACAACAACAATATATAAGAGATATGGAATATGAAATACAGGATACAAAATACGAAATACGAAATAGGTGGCTGGTATAAGTACAACTAGAGGGAAAGCCCTGCATCAATAGACGACCAATGACATTCCTAGTCTAACTCCTAACTGGATAGTCTCCCTCTATTGTGCTGTAGAAATATTCACACCCTCCCCTAATCTACAACCTTAATGCTCGACCTCCATAATTCCCTATAGCCGAGTTTCAAAAGTAATCGAAATTTAGCCACTTTTCATATAAAGATAAATCTGAGCGAAAACACTATTCAAAACCCTGAAAAGACGCCAGTATATTATACTTGAGTTCCAGCATAAGTATGCTTGAACTCCAGCATATTATACTGGAGTTCCAGGATAAGTATGCTGTAACTCCAGCATAATATGATGGAGTTCCAGCATAAGTACACTAGAACTCCAGCATAATATACTGGAGTTCCAGCAAGTATAATTGTCCAGTATCATATACTGGAGTTTGGAGCACCGGTGCTCCAGTCTCCAGTATATTATACTGGAGTCAGCAAAGTATACCGGTCCAGCATAATATGTTGGAGTTCATACACAGGTGCACCGAACTCTAGTATATTATGCTGGACCGGTCTTTGTTGCAGCAAAATAGTGGCTATTTTTCATTGACTTCGTAAACGCTGGCTATTTTTGAATGACCAGTCCGAAAACTGGTTATACCGTACTATTTTTACAATGTTGGGGATATAGTAGATATGCCCTAGATCCAATCTCATATTTGATGATTTGAACATATTTTTGTGAACGTTATTTGATATAAAAATATATGGCATTCTTTTATCATAGTTATTATTAATTGTTTGATTAATTTGATAAGGTCCTTGATTAAATTTTAAGATTTGTGATCGTGATAGAGATCATGATAATGTGAGCAAAGTCTCTTACAATTTAATCTAAATTTGTTCTTAATCGTATGATTATTAATTTGGACTTTAGTAATCCGGTTAGATCAATATTTATGTGATTGTCTTTATGGGATAAAGATTAGTTGATTTCATTAACTGAATCACATAGATAGATGATGCATATAGAGATATGATCATTGAACCGACTCATTGGATAGTTCCTAATGGTTAGAATTACCATAAAATATCAATAGGATATTCTCTTGAAGAATGTGATGTAAGAGCTTCCTTTGACTTGAGATCGTCATAGTAATTGGCAAGTTATTTGTTGTGCTTTAATACTAGACACCTATGGCCCTAGGGCGATAGTTGAAAGGATATTGGGTACGATTGAATACTTATAGAATTAGTGATTGATCAAGATGGAATCTGTCAACTCTTGGTAATGAGTTTAAGCTCCATGTTGTCATGAATTATAAAAGATCAAATTAAGACATTGGGCAAGGCAATTGAATGAAAGAAAAAAAGAGTTTCTTAGGTCATTCAATGGTCGATTATATTTGACATGAACACATAGTTGGTCGCCTATTAGGATTTGACAGTTGAACCATATCCTAGGGTGATCCAGAACTATAAGGAAAGAAGGAATTACTACATTATTCTTCTACTGGTTCTTGAGAATAAATTGTATATTTCATGCTATCCGGTCGTTAAGGAGTGTTGCTAGACGCCACTCTTGATTAGTATATTGATGTGATCAATTTACTACCGCTTTAGTATTAAACCTATGGGGTCGCACACCAACGAGTGTTCTGATCTTTGCTAAAGGATTAATTACTTTATTATTTGTTAATTAAATTAAAGAATTTAATTAGTCAAATAAATTTAGTTAGTTAGTCCAAATGAAATATTATTATATTCTTTGCTAGCACAGAGGATATAATTAATATTGTGAACAAATTGAAGTTTCTATTTGGAATAGAAAATAAATTATATCTCTTAGTTAAAATATATATGATATATTTGATACTCATAATTAATATTTATTTATATATACAGATATATAACATATCAATTAAAAGGCTCATAAGTTAAAACCAATTTTGAGTTGGATTAACCAGAAAGTCCGTAAAAGACGTGAGACTCTCAAAATCCCATGAATAATAGGATTAGTAGTTTACGTATAAGGTCCAAAAGGACTTATTGGCTACTTTGTCCTATTGTGAATAGGATTTGTATTTTACAATATGAAATTGTTAGAAGTCCAATTTTGAGGATTGATCCCCACGTCAGTCACGATTTTCACATTTTTTTCTTAACCTAAATTAATAATTTGGTGCTTGAGTAAGT
The DNA here is from genome assembly GCF_000393655.2 of Nicotiana sylvestris. Lineage (NCBI taxonomy): Eukaryota > Viridiplantae > Streptophyta > Magnoliopsida > Solanales > Solanaceae > Nicotiana > Nicotiana sylvestris. The sequence continues at coordinate 26,756,806 of NC_091061.1, forward strand.
GTGTATATATATATATATACATACGCACATCACCAAATAACGCGAGGAAGTGAAAAACTTCAGATGAGCCGTAAAAATATTACTTTGTGAAAGTGAGAGTGCAATACAAAGTCAAGAGAGAAAATATAATTACAAGAAAAGTATTTCTTGTTCTTCTAATTTGAGTTGAGATTTCTGAGAAAAATTTCAGCACAAGTTTTTCGTTCAATTTGTTCACGGGTTTCATTGATCAAAGAGTTGATAGCAAGGATCGGTCTCGGTGTGGATACGCATAGAATCTTCGCACTATCGAAGAAATTTTGAAACGGGACTCTCTTCATCAGATACGTTTTAGATTTGATTTTTGACATGTAAATAAATTTTAAGCACGAAAAGATCTACCTAGGATTGTTATTGTCTTCCGCTGCGTATTACGAACACCTATATTATAAGATTTGCAAGTAAGGTTACTACAATCTTGAAAATTCTTATAGATTAGGTGCACTTAATATTTTCTAATTAAGTAGTATTTTGGTTCATTTTATCATTACATTTCTTTAATTGATTGAAATTAATTGTGTCTATCTCTTTTTAAGTCCTATCTTTCAATTCTTATCTTGTTACTATGGCCTTGTTTTACATGAGTACGTATAACCAAGCATTTTTGTCTATTTTAAAAGGTGTGACAGTTAAATTAGAAAATTATGAGAAGGAAAAACAAGAATTTGGTCCGTTCCTACAAATATACATGCATGTTAATTACATAAACTTGATAATAAATTGTTACCCTACTAACTATGATTTTCATAATTAATTTTATTATTCAAACAAAATCTTTATAAATGCATGACCTTAAATTTATGTAAGCTAAATTGTACTCACAATAACAATATAGTTATAAAGTATTTATAGCGACAACATCCGGCTACTCGTTAGTATTCTAACATATAGTCATTGTTAAATGATGATGAACTTCTCTATGAGATATACTAATTCACAACCATCCACACAACAAAAATAAGATGGTTTGGATTTGATGAATTAAGGACTTGTTGATAAACCCTTGTATATATAACCTTCCTAAGCAATTTGTCACGACCAAAGCACATGACATGTATTGTTTGCTTTGGCCTAAGTTTAAAGTGGACAATATGTGTGTCATGACCTAATTTTTCTTCCGTTTGGGTATCGTGATGGCATCTAGTCTTAGAGACTAGGTAAGCCTAACTCATATCGAAATAAAACAGTAATAAATGAAATTTAACAGTCTCGAAGGAGAAATCTCTACAAAATTTATAATTCCCAAAACCCGATAGTACAAATCATAAGCTCTACAGAATTTCGCTACAACTTCTAAATTCAACCGTATGGCAATAAGTACAACAACCTGAATATGAAATAGGAAGGTGACTCCGAAGCTTGCGGACGCAGCAACAGGGCTACATTGAGTCTCCTCGGCAAGAATCCGCACATCAACTATCGAACAATACATGGATCTGCACACAAAAAATGTACAAAAGTGTAGTATGAGCACATCGCAGCGGTGTCCAATAAATATCAAGACTAACCTTGGTAGAGTAATAACGAGGAACAGTCAAGACACCTATTGGTCTAATAAACTGAACTAAGTATAAGTATAAAAACAGTTGAACATAATATCTATATAAGTTTAGATGTTATCAACAATAACTCATAAAAGTTGTTTAAGACAACCGCTTTCGATTAATTTATCTCCAGTTCTATCTTGTATATATATAGAGAGTTATTCAACTTATGGAAACAATATCAGAAACCTAATTAAAAAAATTAACAATTATTAGCAATATAAAAAGTAGAACGATAGAAGAAACAAAGAGAGAAGTGGCAGAACCAACCAAACGTTTAAGAGAGATGAACGAAGACAGTAGGTGTAGGTTGGATTTGGAGTTCAAATAATAAAATAAGAGAAAGGGTAAAATATGATTAATAAATAAGGGTATAATTGGAAAGAAAAATGGGTAACGATCTGATTACACCAAATCGCTTGTGACGAGCTTCTGGAGTATAGAAAAACAAGGCTCGTGCTCTGTCAAATTATAGTATAGTTTATGATATCGTCTCACAGAGATTGGAAAATCTATGCTACAAATTTATGGTATTTTAGCTACTATATGAGAGAATCGAATTGATGAAAGAAGAGTAGGATTTTAGAATTATTAATTTACTTAAACAATATCAAACAACTTCCGGAAGATTTATATCTAAAAAGAGTTGGGAATCATTAAATTCACTTGATAATGTTATTATAAAACTATTTCAGTTTCACATATATTTCGCCGAAGAATAATTGCTTATTGTGAATACAATTATATTTACTCACTCTAAAATAATCAATTAATATCACTCTATGAGGTTATAAATATTAATTAATTGATATTTAGTGACAGTAAAAACTGAAATAGTATTCTTGCCTGAATTGTACTAAAATTAGTGAAAACCTCTTGAGATTATTTTCACTGAGTCATTAATATTAATTGAGTCAATCCCTTCTTGAGAATTAGAATTGAAAGAAATAAGATAAAGTCTTTTGAATCAGTCGCCTTGCTTGAGTCAATTCCTCCTTGAGGATTAGACTTGAAAGAAGCAAGATCGAAGACTCGGAATGACAGATTGTTACAAATTACTATCATTCTATTTTATTAAAATAATTATATAATGTATTAATTTTGCTTCTTGAGAATTACAAAATTTATACAAGAATAATTAAGTGATAAAATAGATGAATGTGAGAATAATAACTACAATCTATCATTCTAGTACATAATAGATTTGAAATAGAAATTTTCATGGCAAGCACGTATGGAACTGAAACTGAAATTATAATAATATATCAAGCTTCATCAACTATTCCAACAAATAGAAATTACTCCATAAAGAAGTAATTAATTTTTACAAAGACGAGAAAGAAGAACTCTTGAAAGAGTATTATTTTTACTTGCAAAATAAAAGACTAGAAGAAAACTTAAGTGAAAGAGAGTGAGAGACCAAGATAACAATGTCTACTCCTTAATACTTGATATCTTCTCTTAAGTGTTGCTAGCGTATTTATAGGATTGTAAGTCTAGATGGATCTTGAATTAAGGCCTAGATGAATCCTGAGTTAAGGCCTAGATGAATCTTGAATTAAGGCCTAGATGAATCCTGGCTTCATTTCTTCTCCTTTTTTTTGATTCTTTGTCGTGCTCCACAGATGCATCGAGCCTTTTCTCCTCTTTTCTTCATTTCATTTTTTTTCTAGAGTTCCATATTTTGTCTTCGTCTATAGTAGTTCTTCTTCCTGCAATACTTGTTAGAAAATAAGCGAAATACATAAAGCGCCCCTTCAAGTTGTCCTCAACGATCAATTGAACACCTCAACTGAGGCCATTTCCAGCTAGACACTTCAAGTGACTGTTAAGTAAATCAAATAGTGGCATGTGACTTGCTAGAGTCTTTGGTTGAGGTCCTGGGGGCCTCGGAGTGATTTTGGATGGTTGACGGGAAGTTGAGAGTTATAATTGTGCAGCTGAAGCTGCTGATTTTGCTGTCATAACCGCACCTGAGGATTGGGGACCGCAGGTGTGGGATCGCAAATGCGGCCATGGGCAAGGATGGTCAGAAGGCGCAGGTGCGGAAGGCTCAACGCACCTACGAGACTGCAGGTGCAGAAGTGGATGTGTAGGTGCGGTTTTGAGGGACTTAAGTGGAAACTGCAAAAGCGGTTATTTGGCCGCAGAAGCGGTACCGCAGGTGCGGAAAAGGGACCGCAGGTGAGAAAACCCTGGGTCAGAAAGTATATAAGTCCTCCTTCGCGAATTTTTGGTTATTCCACCATTTTCACATACGGGTTTTGAGTTTGGGAGAGCAAATTGAAGAGGGAATTCAAGAGTGTTTCGTGGAGGTAAGGTGTTTGGACCCTAAACTCGTTTCTATGATGGTTTATAATTGTTTAAACTTGAAATTTGTGGTAATTAGTGGTTAAAATTGGGGGTTTAGGGCTTGAAAATTGGAGACCTAAATTTAGGGATTTGAGGGGTCATTCGTGGTCGGATTTTGGTATTCTTGGTATGTATGGACTCGTGGGAGGATAAAGATCCTATTGATGTGATTTTTTTATTGGATTCAGAGACGTGGGCCCGGGGTCGGGTTGGACCAATTTTGGGATTGTTGATGTAATTTGAATATTTTCGCATGGGCTTCGTTCCCTTAGCATATATTGATGTTATGATTCTGTTTTTGGATAGATTCGACGCGAGTTGAGGCCGAGTCGATAGGTAAAGGCGTCGCAGGGTAGTATTTCATCCGATTTGAGGTAAGTAACCATTGTAAATCTGGACCTGAGGGTATGAAACCCCGATATTTCGTATTATTTTGATAAATAAGGCGACACACATGCTAGGTGACGAGTGTGTGGGTGTGCACCGGTAGGGATTGTGACTCGGTCCTTATCGTAGCGACTATTAAGTCGCGTATTTGATTTGAAATCTTATGATATTCCGTATTTTAGAGATTGATACTATGTGTTGGGTTGTACGTCGTGTTTGGGGCCTTGTGCCGACCTGTTTAGACCCTTAGGAGTATTTTTACTACTTTTCTCACTCTGTTTGATTTGAAAGCATATCCTTAGTCATGTTTTACCTGTTATTTATTTAAAACCGATTTTACCACTTTTTTTCTTAATAGATGAAAACTGTTTGGGCAGAGTTCCCTGATTTTTCACTGATATGCCTGACTGGCCATTGTCGCCCCCCCTTTTTTCTCGCGAAACCGGGTTTAGGACATTTGGTGTGGGACAACTTGTTCTTTTTGGGAACTGGGTTTTGCAATTGAAGAATCGCCACCTAATGATTAAGGTGCATTAGGACACCACTAGAAATTCAATTCTAAGTTTGTTTGAACAACCAGAGATTGGGTGAGGGCTTGAAATTATCCCAAGTGGAAGGTGTTAGGCACCCCTCAGGATCCACTAGTGTGGTTCCCGGCCAGACAATTATTATGAATTTGGGGTGCAATTAACATATAAGCAGATAAGGCTAAAAAAAGAGGGGATTTCAATACACAATGGTCGGAAAGTAAACCAAGTTTGAAAGAGCAATTACAAGAGCTGATTTTTAATAAGGAGTTACAATGCCCCAAAAAAGAAGGGGAAATAAAGAAAGGGGGTCCTAGGTTTGATAAAAATATGGATTACATCAATGCAATACCCGGTAATCACTCCTCAAAAGAGGGGTTACACGTGGCATTAACGCACCGGTCATCATATCTATATCTACCCTTTCCCACCCCGTTTAAGGTACTAAAGCGCGGATTGGTCTCGAACACTATTGCTTACTATTACCCATCCCGTTCTTATAAGTCCCGGAGGCGCTTAGGACTACTAATCTTAAAGGGGAGGGATATTAGGATGACTTGAAGTTTCAAAGGCAAAAATCTAAGGCGACATGCAAAACATATAAAAGACTGCACATTAAATGGGAAACACATAAACACATAAGGCTCAAGTATACCTCCTCAAACAAAACACATAACTAGCATGACTTGCACATACTTTTTGGGTCTGATTAAAGCACATAAAGGAGAAGTAAGTTGATTATTGAGGCAGATTAGTTTATTACATAACTTAGATAAGAAGTCTAAATCAGGCATGTCTGCTGGTTGTAACATTTAACAAAAAGCTGATTCAGTTCTACAGTTATTACTCTAAGGTTTGACTAAGTGTTTAGACGGGGTCCTATAGGCATGATATCTACTTAATTCAGAATGAGGCGAAACAATACTAACTCAAAACAAATTGTTTGAGATTCTATAGGCATGCTTGCTAAACCTCGTTGAATAGAGACGGAAAGTTGTTTAAAATAGGTTTAGAATCGAACTGATTTTAAATTGAACTAGTTTCAGATTCTGTAAGCGATGGTATCCAATATTGCTGATTTTAATCCCTATAGGCAAGATATCTAACATTGAATGTGAATAGAAACGAACTAGAATTTTATTTGGGAATCCCTATAGGCATGATTTCTATATGTTACTGATTTTAGACCCTTATAGACATGATTTCTAAACGATGACAAATGTGCAGAATTTCAGATAATCCTTATAGGCATGTTATCTAGATGTGAATTAAATAAGCAAGTCCTATAGACATGGTTTCTAAATGTAGTGCGAATATACAGAATTAGAGCAATCCTATAGGCATGTCTTCTAAATGTGATTTGAATAAGTAGAGAATGCAGTCTTATAGGCATGTTTTCTATCCTTGAGCATGCATAATTTCCCAACCCTTTTCACTAACCAAACCCTAATGTTTATTATAAATTATTACAAATTGAATAATGAATTACATCAGAAAAGTGTAAAAGAAGAGGTTACAACCAGAGGAAGCCTGATTCTTGACTTCCTCTCTGAGTTATGAGATAAACCAACTCAAAATACCATTTGATCCAAAGCCTTTCTCAGCATTGAGTGTGTTAAAGTTCCCTAAGGGCCTCAATAGGACCCCGGGCAGTGCTCACACCCAAGTTTCATAACCAGAATAAGGACAAGTGCAGTGTGGAAATGCCAACCCTCATGTGTCCAAGTTCAGATGGAGCTCATGGGTCCCAAGGCAAGGCTCGCATGAGGGGGCAGAGCTTAAGTCTAAGAAGAGAATGAGAAATGCAGAAACTGAGTTCTAAGAACTGAAGGAATAAAAGAGATGGAAAGGGTGACAGGAGTCAGTCATTAACACTTCACGGAATTGATAAATTCAGACAAAGGGGCAAGGGATTGGGAATCCATTGCAAGGAGCCTATATACTTAGGCATGAGTTAATTCTGGGTATGCACATCAATAGGGAGTGTTGTCATTCTTGTAAATCAACCAAAGCACACAACATATAAGGGAAACATGGGGGTTATTATCCTAGGAGGATCAAGTTTGGGTCATGCTCAATGTTTAATGCTGTCATTCCCCAAACTAACCACAAGTATTAATCACATTGGGGTAGGGATTTGGGATTCTTAATACATTGATTCAGAACAGGAGAAAGGAAATTACAGCATGCTGAGTAATGGTACTGAATTAAATACAAGCAGTAGGCAAACAGGAATGCAAAATCAGTAAGTAAGCATGTTGTTGTTGGTGCTGAAAAAACTTAATTAGAACATATCAGTCAAAGAAGCAAAGTGCAGTAAAGAAAAGTAGCAGGACTTCAAAATATAGCCTTGGCTTTCAGCCGGCTAAATAGGCCACGGTATAAGTAATAAAGCAAGAGAGAGTGTTTTGAGTGTAAGTGTGAGTTCAGAACTAAAGTATTCGTGTGTTTGTGTTAATGAGAGAATATGTATATGTAGTAGTTAGAAACCATGTAAAATAAGGTAAGAATTATAATTGTACAGTAATTATGGAACTCAGAACTAATTAGAACCAAAATTAGTACAAGTACTCCCTTAATTTAATGGAATTAGTTCAAACGGTAAGAGCGAGTAACAAATAAGTAAAGAAATCAATGTGTAGATAAGGAAATAATTCGAACATATTAGGCATAGAGTAAACTATTAGGGCTAGGTTCAGAAAAACTCTAATTAGGGAAATAGACAGTAAGAATCAAGCAGCCAAGGTAAGGGAATCAATTAGATTGAGTAGAAAAGTTGGGATCGAAGGTCTAAAGGAAAGTGTTTAAATTAGACCTAGAAACGGGGGAATCAGAATCAATCAAAGAGAAAGCCATGTGTCAATATTTTGCATATAAATAAAGTAAGACACAGACGGTCAAGAGTCAATATACAAACCTAGCAAACATGAGAGTCAAATAATACTGACTCGATGAGAAAGAGGCAAGTTTCGAACAGTCAAGATGAACACAAGCACATAGAATCAGTGTAAGTTTTTTTAGGCTAAGAAACTGAGTAGAAACAAATCAAGGCAAGATAGTCACGGAGACTCACAAAAACTCAAAAACAAGAACCGACCAGTCATGCCGATACACAAAACCAAACAAATAATCCCCTAAAAAAATTAGGGCTTTCAACATAAAGAGAAGATAGAAACCCAGAATCAGAAGAATCACACAAAGGGAACAAGAGATTTCGAAAAGATCTTCTGCACTTAAACGAACAGTCTCAGACCCAAAACCATAAGATTTTCAACAATAGAAGGGTTTTAAAAGATGATAAATAGACAGATCGGACAAAAACTCAGGCAAACAAACATTCATTTAATAAACAGTTAAAAGAAATTAGGGGTTTTAACATGCAAACTCAGGCAGAAGGATAATACGAGCAAACACAGCAAAACATATCAGAAATCAAAGAAATGTTTTGAAATAACTTAACAGAACCTTAATTAGAAGGACAAGGAGTTTTGAAAGCGGAATTTTAAAAGAAACTTCGAGAAAAGTGCTTAAAAAGTTCAGAGCAGACATAGACCTGAAACAAATCTAAGAGAAATCGAGAGAACCTTAAAAGTTAGGATTTTAGAAGAACCCCAAGTGGTGAGAAAGGCTTTAAAAACCATCTATCTAAGCAGGAAAGTCAAGAGTCAGACTCGAATAGCCATGGCTGACCGGAGAAAGGTCAGAGACGACCGAAGAACAGCTATAAACTAAAATCGACCAAGGTCTGGACCAAGATCTTTCAAGATCTAGCCTTGAAACCATAACAATCGAACACGTAGAAGCCATGAGAGGTGGATACAGGTCTCCGATGACCTTGGAAGCCATGGATTTGGGAGGTTTTAGGGTTGTAGTTAAGGGCGGAGGCTAGGGTTTGAGAGGGTTTGAGAGAGGATTGAGAAAGAAGGGGATTCAGAGGCGGCGGGGTATAAATAATGAAAGGGTTTGGGGGGGGGGGTCTTTTGGGTTTAATTAGGAAAGGAGGGACGGGAGTCGTTGATCTAAGTGATCAACGGCTGGGATTAAAGAGGTTAGGTACGGATCCGAGTATGGGTTGGTTTAATTGGGTTAAGGGGTCGGGTATGAATGGATTTAGGCCGGGGTAATTGGGTTTGAATTGGGTCTAATTGGGGTCAGAATTTAGCTATAATTGAAATAAAATTGGGCTAACATTTAAATAGCCAATTTTTCCTATTTGATTTATAAAAAATAAAAATTTAATTTTTGGAAATAAATTAAAGGTACAAAAATGATTTATAACACATAGTTAACTATTTAAAAATACCAGACCTAATTTTTATGAATATAAATATAATTAATCCTAAAAAAGGCTAAAATTGCAATTATATGCAATTTAGCTTTAAAAATACCAAATAAATTTGTAAAAGTATGAAAAAATTATCCTAGCTATATTTTAGCATAAATATGAGAATCCAATAAATGAATCACCAAAATGATAATTTTGGGAATAATTCTTGGGGGTTTTATGGATAAAATAGGGAAATAAATTGATTTAAAAATCTTTAAAAATTAAGAAAAAATAATAAAACATTTGGACATACTTATATATGTATACATATGCTATTTTTAAAGTATTTTGCATATAAAAATATATAGGAAAAAATTGGGTATCAATAGCTGCCCCTCTTTACCCGGGAAGGATGAAAGAGTTGTCGCGTAAAGATATGATGGTCAATTTTGATCGAACGAACGGTTTGAAAAGGTTTAGGCTGTGCCCTGGCTTCTGAGTTGCCTACATATCCCTGATTCTACAGGAATCAGGCCATATGTAGTTCAGAATCCGTCGGCGGAGTATGCCGATGGGGACTTTCAAGAACGGACGCGATATCTAGGACGAGGTGAATGGTTAAGGTCTAATAGGGCCGCAGGAACTTGAGTGGGATCGCTCTTGCCGCGATGGTTGTTTCTTGCCGGTTTACCTGCAAATAAGCAATACATGCATATATTGTGCATAAATTTAAACATGATGCAAATTCCTATTGGACCATGAAGGTTGTCTTTGGATGGTTAGGATGACGTCCTTAGACCATGATGTCCTGGGCCATGAAACATACAATAAAGGATTCGCAGGCAATGAAATGATGTTCTCGGGCTATGAGAGTGGTGCCTCCGAACCATGATACCCTTGAATAATGATATGTAAAAGATTAAAAAGGGTCCTCAGGCCATGACATGGCGTTCTTGGGCTATGAAAATGGTGCCTCCAAACAATGACGCCTTTGGATAATTTGGTGATCTTTCAGCCCATGATATGCAGTATATGGCAATCTTTCAGCCATGCGGAATGTAAATAAAGTGTTGATCTTTCAGCCATGCAGAATGTAAATAAGGTGGCGATCTCTTAGCCATGCAAATGTAGATAAAGTGGCGATCTTTCAGCCATGCAAACGTAAATAAGGTGGCGATCTTTCAGCCATACAGAATATAAATAAGGTGGCGATCTCTCAGTCATGCAAATATAGATAAGGTGGCGATCTTTCAGTCATGCAAATGTAGATAAGGTGGCGATCTTTCAGCCATATAATGCAGTAGGTGGCGATCTTTCAGCCATGCAAATGTAGATGAAGTGGCGATCTTTCAGCCATGTAGAATGTAAATAAGGTGGCGATCTTTCAGCCTTGCAAATGTAGATAAGGTGAAGATCTCTCAGCCATGCAAATGTAGATAAGGTGGCGATCTTTTAGCCATGCAAATGCAAATAAGGTGGCGATCTTTCAGCCATGTAATGTAGTAGGTGGCGATCTTTTAGCCATGCAAATACAGAGGTGGCGATCTTTCAGCCATGCAAGTGTACATAAGGCGGCGATCTTTCAGCCATGCAATACGATAGGTAGCGACCTTTCATCCATGCAAATATTGATGAAGTGGCGATCTTTCAGCCATGCAGATGCAGATGGAGGTTACGTTTAACCTCAGAAGGCAGAATGGTAGCCTTATGCAATGCAGAAATGTAGATAGAGACAACATTTAGTCTCAGAAGACAGAATGGTAGCCTTATGCAATGCAGAAATGCAGATGGAGACAACGTTTAGTCTCGGAAGGCATAATGGTAGCCTTATGCAAGAAATAAAAAATGGTAATAGAGCTTTCTTAGCTGATAGCAGATTTCGATATTGTGACAACTGGGGACATTGTGCCATACAGAATATCACTAGCGTGCGTGGATAGCAAATGTTGGTAAGTGCGATAGTTCCGAGAATTGTATTCCTAAACAGTGTTTGTCTCATGAGTGTATAGCATGTAATTCCGGTGCCTGCATTCAAAGAAAAATCGTGAGTTTTGTAGGGGGGAGGTTAGTTCGTATCCTCGCTGGCTTTGCATGACTTGCTCGGCTTTGATCTGGTGATACTGTATGTATCATTGGGGTAGAGTTGCTAAACAAGGCGATTTTGATAATAAACATGCATGAATTTGTAAAAATATGACATAAGTATACAATTAAGAAACAACTTTTAGATGAACCGATGACTGTGACATGGCTCAAGACATTGCGACCTCTCTCGCTACGGAATTTTGAGGATCCTCCTCAAAATTCTACCCAGTTTAATGGGTTGATGTTTCTGATTGTTGCGTGTGATGATTGGCTGAAATTACTTTGGAATTTTGAGGGTCCTCCTCAAAATTCTTCCCCAGTTTCCAATTGTGGGGGAAATGAAAATTTTATTGAATTGTGACCGAACCCATAGGGCTGCCTACGTATCCCCTCTTAAACGGGAATCAGGTCAGGCGTAGTTCAATTTACACCATATAAGGAAAGCATAAAAATTACACATAGTAGTGCTTGACTGCATCTGAATTAATTGGTTTTGGCCAGACTTCTCCGTCCATTTCTGCAAGTATGAGGGCTCCTTCTGTCAAAACCCGGTGAACCATGTATGGACCCTGCCAATTGGGAGAGAACTTCCCTTTGGTTTCATCTTGATGCGGGAAAATTTTCTTTAACACCAGCTGCCCCAGTGTGAACTGTCCCGACTTGACTCTTTTGTTGAAAGCTCTGGACATTCTGTTCTAATAAAGTTGACCATGGCAAACTGCATTCATTCTTTTTCCATCTATAAGAGGTAGCTGCTCGTAACGACTCTTCACCCATTCTGCATCATCGAGTTCAGCTTCCTCTATGATTCATAGGGAAGGAATTTCCACTTCGGCGGGAATGAAGGCTTATGTACCATAAACCAGCATATAGGGGGTTGCCCCGGTTGACGTGTGGACTGTGGTGTGATACCCTAATAAAGCAAATAATAGCTTCTTGTGCCACTGCTTATGCTTCTCTATCATTTTCCTTAGTATCTTCTTGATATTCTTATTGGCGGCTTCTACGGCTCCATTCATCTAAGGTCTGTAGGCTATAGAATTCTTGTGTCTGATCTTGAAAGTTTCACACATAACTTTCATCTAGTCACTGTTGAGGTTGGAGCCATTATCAGTAATGATTGATTCTAGAATCCCGAAAACGATGTGGTTGCGGACAAAGTCTGCCACGACTTTCTTAGTTACTGCTCTGAAAGATGCTGCTTCGACCCATTTGGTGAAATAGTCGATTGCTACCAAGATAAATCTGTGTCCATTTGAAGCGACGAGCTCGATTGGTCCAATAACATCCATCCCCCAAGCAGCGAACGACCATGGTGAGCTTGTTGCATTAAGCTCATTTGGAGGAGGTACCTTTATCATGTCTGCATGTATCTGGCAGCGATGGCATTTTTGGACATACTGGATATAGTCCGTCTCCATAGTCATCCAAAAGTAATCAGCTCGGAGTATCTTTTTTGCTAAGACAAAATCATTCATATGTGGACCACAGGTCCCAACGTGAATTTCCTCTAGTAGCCTAGATGTTCCTTTGCGTCGACACACCTTAGTAATCCCAAATTAGGAGCCCTCCTATACAGTATTCCTCCGCTGTGAAAGAAATTGTTGGACAACCTCCGAAGTGTGCATTTCTAAGTAGGATTTGCAAGTTTTGGGTATTCGCCTTTTGCCAAATATTCCTTGATATCATGAAACCAAGGCTTTCCATCTGCTTCTTCTTCGACGTGGGCACAGTAAGCTGGCTGATCGTGGATCTTTACTGGAATGGGATCCATGAAGTTTTTGTCTGGATGTTGTATCATGGATGATAGGGTAGCCAATGCATCGGCGAACTCATTCTGGACTCTGGGAACATGTTGGAATTCCGTCTTTGTGAACCTCTTTCTCAATTCTTGTACATGATGCAAATATATGAGTATCTTGGAGTTCTTCGTTGCCCATTCTTCTCGGACCTGATGTATAAGTAGGTCCGAATCTCCGATCACTAGCAACTCTTGAATGTTCATGTTAATGGACATCTTGAGCCCTAAGATGCAGGCTTCGTACTTGGCCATGTTGTTGGTGCACGGGAACCTGAGTTTGGCAGACACCGGATAATGTTGACCGGTTTCTGATACTAGGACTGCTCCTATGGCAACTTCTTAGAAATTTGCTGCTCCATTGAAAACATTCTCCAACTGTCATAGTATTCTGCAATGTCTTCTCCTATGAATGATACCTCTTCGTCAGGAAAATACATTTTCAGGGGTTCGTATTCTCCATCCACGGGATTCTCAGCAAGGTGATCCTCTAGTGCCTGTCCCTTGATTGCCTTCTGGGTTACGTAGACAATGTCAAATTCACTCAACAAGATTTGCCACTTGGCTAGCTTTCCAGTGGGCATGGGCTTCTGAAAGATGTACTTCAGAGGATCCATCCTTGATATGGGATATGTAGTATAGACACAGAATTAGTGCCTCAACTTCTAAGCTACCCAAGTCAAAGCACAGCAGGTGTGCTCTAACAAAAAATACCGGGCCTTATAGGGGGTGAACTTCTTACTGGTAATAAATAGCCTGCTCTTTCCTTCCCGTTTCGTCATGTTGCCCCAGAACACAACCGAAAGCTCCATCCATTACTGCAAGGTAGAGTAATAATGGTCTACCTAGCTTAGGCGGGACTAAGACAGGTGGTGTTGACATGTATTCCTTAATTCTGTCGAAAACTTTTTGACAGTCATCAGTCCATTCGGTAGCGGCGTCCTTCTTCAACATCTTAAAGATTGGCTCACAGATAACTGTAGATTGTGCTATGAACCGGCTGATGTAGTTAAGCCTCCCCAAGAAACTCATCACATCCTTCTTGTTCTTTGGCGGCGACAATTCTTGAATAGCTTTGACTTTTGATGGATCTAGTTCTATTCCTCGACGACTCATAATAAACCCAAGTAATTTTCCAGCAGGAACCCCGAATGCACACTTTGCAGGATTCAGTTTCAGGTTGTACCTTCGCAGTCTATTGAAGAACTTCCTCAAATCTTCCATGTGATCAGTGGCCTTGTTGGACTTGATGATAACATCATCTTCGTACACCTCTATCTCCTTGTGTATCATATCATGGAAAATGGTAGTCATGGCCCTCATGTAGGTGGCCCCAGCATTCTTCAGGCCGAACGACATCATCTTGTAACAGTACATTCCCCACGGCGTAATGAAAGCCATTTTCTCAGCATCTTCTTTATCCATCCAGATCTGATGATAACCGACAAAACAATCCACAAATGACTGCAACTCATGCTTGGCGCAATTATCGATCAGGACGTGTATATTTGGCAAAGGGAAGTCGTCTTTCGGACTGGCCCGGTTGAGATCCCGGTAGTCGGCACAGACTCGAACCTTCCCGTCCTTCTTTGGTACTGGCATGATGTTGGCTAACCACGTCGGGTATTCTACTACCCTGAGAACCTTAGCTTTGACCTGCTTAATGACTTCTTCCTTGATTTTCAGACTCATATCAGGCTTTAACTTTCTGAGCTTTTGCTTTACCAGCGGACATGTTGGATCGGTTGGCAGTTTGTGAGCCACAATAGACGTACTCAGGCCAGTCATGTCATCGTATGACCAGGCGAATATGTCCTCATACTCTCTTAGAAATTCTGTGTTTTCCTTCTTTTCTGATGGCGATAAGTGGACGCTAATTCATGTTTCTTTAACGTTTTCTGCATCTCCCAGGTTGACAATCTCAGACTCGTCCAGGTTGGACTTAGGTCTGTTCTCAAAATTCTCAACCTCCTTAACAATCTCTTCTGGTATGTCATCTTCCTCGGAATCTATGTCCATTTGTTATGTTGTCTCGTTGCATGCCACAGTCATTGGTTCATCAAGATAAGTAATAGTAATGCTATGTGAGTAAAGTAATGAGAGAAAAAATAATAATGAATGTTGAGTTGTAAGAAAAGTCAAATACTTTGATAAATTGCACAATCGTTTTGAACATTGGAAATCTTATTGCATGAATTGAAAACATGCAAGAAATAAAAATCTTTTAGTAAATAAGACGATGCTTGTTTTGACCTTGCTACCCCGATGCTCGTCAGGCTTAGGGGTGTACATTCGATCGGTTTATCGATAAATCAAATTGATTATTTGTTATCGGTTTATCGATTTATCGATTTCAAAATTTTCCTTATCGAGTTATCGATTTTAATTTTGATTTTGTCCTCTTCGGTTATCGGTTTATCGATAAACTGATAAGATATACTAAAAAGACAAATATGCCCTTATTTTATAATACTACCCTTTCCCTTCACTTAAGTCCCTAATCGGCTAACCCTATTTTCCTCCCTTCTTCAATGCCGCTTATCTTCAGTCTTAACTGTGCATAGACCCAAAATTAGGTGACTCTTCAGTCTTCACTTTTTGCTTACAAAGTACAAACCTAGCTCTGTTCTATTGCCACTCGCCATTGTCGCCGTTGATTATCGTCGTTTCCGGAAAGCTCTTGGCAGGTACCATGTAGAAATTAGTTTTTGTTTTTGTTTAAGAATGAGTTATTCTAGTCAGTTCACGCTACTCCTAATTGATTATATTACCTTCTTATTAGTCATTACTAGTTTTATGATTCATCAATTGAATATAGTAATCTACTTTGCCAATATTGTTCTTCAGTTCTTGTACTTGTAAGAAATCTCCAATGTCTCCAACTACAATGAGACATGACATTAAAGTGAAGAGAAGAAGAAGAGTTAAAGGTGGAAAGCCATGATATTAAAGAAAGCCCTTCTTGATTTAAACCAGAAATAGCAGTAAGAAATAAAGATATGTTCAGAAATAAGATGAATAAGGTGAATATTAGTTTGGTTGACATGATTATAATGTTGATAAGAGTCTGTATGTATAATAGCTCTACTGGGATAGAGAAGTATTATTGCAGTGATGGTTTGGAAGATTTTGTTTGTACAAATATACCTTGTTGTTGTTTATTGTCTATATGTAATGTGATAAGTTGTTGTCTCCACACATGGCTACCTTTTGCTGTTATACCCTTCAGTTCTCTCTACACTAATATCTTTATGAGACAGAAACATTGACCTTGACAGTAGAGTATATAAATTGTCTCGACTTCAACTTCTACTAGTTTCGATCAAATTTGAAAGCCTGAAACTTTTAGTTCTTAATGTTCTTCTAAGTGGATACAAATCAAATTTGACAGTGGAGTATATAAATTCCTTTTTAATTCTTAATGTTCTTCTAAGTGGATACAAACCAAAGCTAAAGGCTTGAAACTTTTACTTGCAGTTGCGCTCACTTGACAGCTCTAAGACGAGATTCAATTGCGAGAAGTGCTGACTTCGTCTTGCTTTGCTTCATTCAACTCGTTTAAGACTGTAAGTTACATTCTTCATTCACTTCATATGGCTGAAAATGATAAAATTGATCAAGTGGTTGATGAAAGTAGAGGTTCTGAGTCTACTGCTGCAACTAGTCACTCAACAGTTACAAAACAAAGGAAAAAATGATCTCGGGCATGGGATTTTTTTGAAGAAAAAGTTGATGCTAAAGGAAATAATAAATATGCATGTAGATTTTGTGGACAATAATATTTTGAGACAAAAGGCAAAAGTATGACTCAAATGAATAATCATATCAGTAAATGTCCAAGGAATCCTTATAAAGTTGAAAAAGGTCAAAAACTATTATCATATCAAACAGTGTCGGGGGTAATAAAGGTGATCTTATTCCATGAAAATTTGATCAAGAAAAGTGTAGGATGACTTTGTGTCGTATGGTGATTGTTGATGAACTTCCATCTGGTTTTGTTGAGAAGGAAGGCTTTAGAAACTTTATGAAAGTGGCACAACCTTGTTTTCATATTCCTTCCCGTACTATTGTTACACGGGATTGTTTTGCTCTTTTTAATGTGGAAAAAAATAAATTAATGAAGTTTCTTAAAGGAACAAGTCAAAGAGTAAGTCTTACCACTAATACATGGACTTCTATTCAAAAAATTAACTATATGTGCATCACAGCCCATTGGATTGATAATGAATGGATTATGCATAAAAGGATTATTAACTTTTCTCCAATTACTAGTCATAAAGGTGAAGATATGGAAAGGTGTATTATTGATTATTTGCGTGAGTGGGGTTTGCAAAAGATTTTCACTATCACAGTTGACAATGCTAGTTCAAATGATGTGATCGTGGAGAAGTTGTCTGACAAATTAGATGATTGGGGAACCAATTCCATGAATGGTCAACACCTTCACATGAGATGCATGCCTCATATTATAAATCTTATTGTGAAAGATGGTTTAAAAGAGTCAGGTATTTCTATTGCTCGTGCTAGATGTGCAGTCAGATACATTAGACAGTCTCCTGCTAGGTTGAGGAAGTTTCAGGAATGTTGTGAAAGTGAAAATATTGTCAAGAAGTCTTTATGCTTAGATGTTCCTACAAGGTGGAATTCCACCTACTTGATGTTGAGCAAGGCTATTGAATATGAGCGTGCAATTAAAGAATATTCTGATCATGATACCGACTTGTCACGTTATCTTATGTTTGATGCTATTTCAGATGGAAAGCCTGTATGTTTGCTTTCAAGAACTGATTGGGATGATGTAAAGAGAATTTCACTATTTCTTGAAATATTTTATAATCTCACTTTGAAGGTGTCCGGATCACTTTATGTAACATCGAATGCCCATTTTCTTGAAATTGGTTAAGTTGTTGTTTACTTAAATCGATTAATAACAACTGAAGATGTACTTTTGAGTGAGATAGCATCAAGTATGTGGAAAATATTTGAGATGTATTGGGGTGAACCAACAAAAATGAACAAAATAATTTTCATTGCTTGTGTTTTGGATCCTCGCTACAAGTTTACTACTGTTAGTTTTGTACTTAAGAAGATGTTTGGAGATGAAGGGACAATTATTGAAAAAGAGGTTCATACTTATATGAGTTCATTGTTTAGTGAGTATGTCTCTAAGTCGGTTTCAAAAGATACTAGTGGTAAAGTTTCTACCTCTTTGCCAAGCTCTTCATTCAGCACAATGAAAACTTCAACTCCTGGTTTAGGTGAACTTTTAGATGAAATAAGGAAACATAAAGCTGCAAGTGGAGGTGTAGATTCTAAAACAGAATTGGAAAAGTATCTTGCAGAAGATCCTGAAATTGAAAGACCAGACTTTGATATCTTGGCTTGGTGGAAGGTGAACTCACCTAGATTTCCTATTCTTGCTAATATGGCTCGAGATGTGCTTGCTATTCCTATATCAAGTGTGGCATCTGAAAGTGCATTTAGTACCGGAGGGCGTATTCTTGACTAATTTAGGAGTTCATTAACTCCTAAATTGGTTGAAACTCTAGTGTGCCTTCAAGATTGGCTTCGGAGTGAATCGCTTCCTGTAAATGTTGAGGAAGATTTAGATTTTCTCGAGACACTCGAGGAAGGTATGTATATTTTAATTAATTTTATTGTATTGCTTAAGATAGTTAAATAATATATTAATTGTTTGACTTGTTAATATATATTCTTATTAGATTTTACTAATCTTGGCAAAGAAGCTTCCACCGACGATGTTAGCTAGAGTTTGTTAGATGCTATGTAAGTTCTCCATTTTAAATAATATACTTGTAAAAGAATGTGATGTATTACAAAGTTCTTAATATTTTTTTTAAATTCTTCCAGTTTTAAAGCTTGGTAGAAACTATGCAATCAGTTGCATAGGGGTACCTTTATTTCCTGTGGTTCAATTAAAGCATACTTGCTCGATAGTGCGGTAAAAATTGCAACTTTGGAGCTGATTTTGTTCATTAGAGTTGTTTTTGAGCTGTTTCTTCTGTTCGACTTTGATTCTACTTGTTTGTAGTAATTTCTGATCTTGTCTTTGTCAAGTTGCTTCTTTGAAAAGGATATGAGGTAACTCACCCTTTTAAGATTTAATTAAGCATTTATTTTGGTTCTGGTTGACTTGTTGTGGTATTGAAATTCCGGCCTCGCTGCTTCACTAAATTACTCTAAAGTGTTTGAAACCAGTTGGTACTTGGAATAAGCACTCGACTGTCAAAATATGTAATTTTGGGCTTTCAAGAATAATGACAAATACAATTAGGAGAGATTCTACATCAGTTGGCACTTCTGAAGAAGTATCGATGGCTGCAGAACTGATTCTTAATGAACATTTCCCGTAAAAATGTGACCTTTTAAGATGGAACTCTATCTTTTTCTTTCTCTGAGTTTCTTTTAACTTTCTTCTGTTGATTTTGTTCCTTTTGTTTTAACCTATGAAACTATAAAACTCCTTAAACTTTGAGCAAGTCTAATCTACCTCTTTTACTATTGTGGCAGATTATAATGGAAGAAAACTGTCATTTGAGTATTGTAGTTACGATATACTTTCCGTGGAATCCCGTAAATTTTCTTATTGGTATATCGATAACCGAATTGATAAGCCCCAAAAATCGATAAATCAGAATCGAAAAAATCGAAACCTTATTGAAACGATAACGATAAGCATATGTACAAATCGATAATCAATAAGTAATTATCGATAAGGGTCAAAATCGAATGCACACCCCTAGTCAGGCTCTGGTCGTCCTGATGGTCTAGTTATTGAGGCGTGCCCCTCTTCTTACAGCCTGTATGGAAGGGCCTTCCTCCCCCTCCTCCTCGAGAACAACACAACAATCCATATCATTGTCTTGTAGGAACAAATTCTTCACCGCTGCTAGTGCTTCCTCTTCTTCTGACCCATAGATAACATCAGTCGGTTGGAAAGTCTGCTTCAAGTGTGGTATTGGCTGCTCCAAGTGTGGTATTGGCTGCTCCAGCAGGTAGTAAGGACCGCGCCATGGTGGCGACCAGTTGTTGAATTCTTCCCAGGTGTACTCATATCCCAGACCGAAAGTGGTGCCATGTTTCTTGAGTTTTATAGGCTTAGTAATTCCTTGGAGGTTCTTGCCGAGCCCTTTGCCAGGTTCGTACCCACTCCAATTTAGTATGCTCTCGATCTTGTTATCCCACTAGTTGTTTTTGTTAATAGCATTTACCCATTCGATGTGATGGTAAGTCTCCTCTTCTAGCTTCTTTCTCCCCTCTATGGATGGAATGGTCTGACGACTGTATATAGGGTTGCTACCGTCGCTGTGAATGATCACTTCCTAGTAGTTCCACTCGAACTTTACTGCCTGATGCAGTGTTGATGCTACGGCTCCGGCAGCATGAATCCATGGCCGCCCCAACAGCAGATTGTAAGATGCTGACACGTCTATCACTTGGAAATCAACATCGAACCAAGTTGGCCCCATTTGCAAACACTGACTAATCTCCCCAATGGTGGACCTTTGGGAACCTTCGAAGGCTTTCACATTGATAGCTCCGTCCTTTATTTCATGCAATCACTTTCCCAATTTCTTGAGTGTTACTAGTGGACAAATGTTGAGATTTGAACCCCCATCAATTAGGATCCTGGTGATGAAGTAGCCCTCGCATTGCATAGTGATGTGCAGTGCTTTGTTGTGTCCCAACCCTTCAGGCGGAAGCTCATCCTCATGAAAAGTAATTTTGTGACATTCCAATACCTGTCCTACCATGTTGGCCATTTCCCCGCCAGTGATATTGCTTGGTATGTATGCTTCACTCAACACTCTCAACAAAGCGTTCTTGTGTGCCTCAGAATTTTGTAGCAAAGCAAGAATGGAAATTTGCACCGATATTTTGTTCTACTGGTCGATGACCGAGTATTCCTTGGCCTGTATCTTTCTCCAAAGAACATCTGGACCTGTCTCAATGATGGATGACCGATTGGAGGCCTGCTTGCTTGACTCAGCTAGGTGTTCCGGGGTATAAACCCTACCAGTTCTCGTCATACCCTGTGCGGTGACAGTTTCCTCGAACCTAACCTTACCCTTCCTCCTTGCCTTGGCTGTATAGTCCCATGGTATAGCCTTTGTATGGTATGGAATCATGGTCGACATCGCCACTGGGATATGCGTGGCTATCTTTACTCTGAACGGAGCATGTGCCTTAGGTGGTAGAACTGCAACTTCAAATAGTGGGGTGTGTTTGCTGGAGATACAAATTCGACCTCAATTGGTGCTGGTGTCTTTGCAGATGATGTTGCTTCAAACTCAAGTGGCACAAACATATTTACCTCGGCATCCCCAGAGGTTGAATCTGGACCACGATCGGATTAAGAGTAACTATTGGTTTCTTTGGGTCATCACCTTCTGCGATCAAACCGATTGATCCCTCGGGATCCCAATCATCCTCTATCTCAATCATGTGAACGCCTCCACCCTTATGGTCTGACAGAGGGTTATTGCGGACATTCGAAGCAGTTTCCTTTGCCACAATAATCTTGTTGCCAATTAAAGTTTGGATCTTGTCTTTCAGAGAATGACATTCGATGATGGTATGTCCTTTCATGCCGGAATGACATGTACAGGATTTGTTTGGGTCAACCCACTGAGAAGGGTTCTCAGGGGTTGCAGTAAGGATGGGGGTGATGTAACCAACAACTTTGAGTGTTTCGTACAACTGGTCAATAGGTTCAATAATGGTTGTGTATTGTTTAGGAGGTCTACGATCGAAATTTGGTCGAGGTCTAGGGAAGTTTTGGCGTGTAGGAGGTGATTGATAGTGGGATGGTTGAGCATTGTAGGCTTGGTAAATATGTGCGGGTTGGGAATATCTGGGTGAAGTAGGCTGATATGTGGGAGGTGGAGGTGATTGATAAGTGGGTGGTGAAGTTTGGTAGGAGGGTAAGGGTGCTTGGTAGTTTCGAGTTGGTTGATATGTGAGTGGAGGTGTTGGGTAAATTTGGTATTTAATGGGAGATTTGGTTCTTTGTGCAACCATTACGGCCCATACGTCCTTTTTCTTGGACATGCCACCAGATTGCAAAGCCTTATTTGTAGCTTAAGGCCTCAGAGTTCGTAACCATACCGTTTTTGATGCCCTCTTCGATCCTTTCACCCAGCTTGATAATGTTAGAAAATTTATGGCTCTCAATCAATATTAGTCGTTCATAATACTGCGGGTCTTGAGCCCGAACAAAGAATTTGTTCATCTGTTCCTCCTCTAAGGCAGGTCTGACCTTAGCAGCTTTGGACCTCCAGCAAGTAGCATACTTGCGAAATGTTTCTGTGGACTTCTTCTTTAGATTCTGAATGTAAATTACATCCGGCGCATTCTCTGTGTTGAACCTGAACCTATCCATGAAGTTGGACGCCATTCCTACCCAGTTCGACCACTTCTTCGGATCTTGGCTAATGTACCAAGACAAAGCATCTCCCTTCAAATTCCTCATGAACAGCTTCATGTGGATTCTCTCGTCTTTCCCTACTCCAACCAGCTTGTCATAGTAAGTTCTCAAATGGACCCTTGGATCCCCTATACCATCAAACATTTCGAACTTTGGAGGTTTGTACCCCTCGGGCAGTTCAACATCAAGTTGTATGCAAAGATCTTCATAGTTCATCCCTCCAATTCCCTTACTTCCTTCAACGCCTTGAATTCGGCTAGTTAATTTCTTAATTTCTTCAGCCAGGTTCTTGATGAGCGAGTCTTTATCATCAGACTCATGTGTGTTTGATATGGGTTGGGTGGAATGTGGCATAGTTTCCACATAGATGGGGGTGTTATGGTGGTGTGGAAGTGGTTATTTATGGAGTTTTGGGGTTCTAGGAAGAGCAGCGGGGTGTTGTTTGAGATATGGTAGGTGTTGCAATGGTGGTGAGTGTCACACCTCCTTTTTATTAAATGTTCGCTCGAAGTTGCGCAAACGCATAATCCGAATTGCTTTTAGAAATATAATTAGGTTACGCGAACGCATCCCTAATCACGCAAAATATTCTTAATAGTAGTATAGATTTTCCATAAATTGTTTATTACGTCCATGCATTTTTATGTGAAAGTCATGAGAAATCAATATTTTTCTAGTCTCTAAATTCCTCGTTGATCGCAAATTATATTTTTTTCGCGTATAAATTATATTCCTCCGAGCCATTCTAATTTAAAGAATAAAATAAACAACGTGTGATTAATACTACTATTTTTCTCGTAAATACAGTATATGTATACTCAAATGCGAATGTATATGAAACTAAAAAAATCTGACTCATGACAGGGAGTGCTATTTTTGAAGAATTTTCATTATTCTATTTGTAACGAATGCTATTTTTGCACTCTTAAAATTGTTACACATTATAAATCTAATTTACTTCTACATCGTTTGTTCTTAATCTAATAGGCGAAATTATTTTGATTAATTCTGCTTATGATTGAGTTTGGGATATATATATATATATATATATAATCAAACCAATTTGATTCTCAATCTATGTGAACTATTGCTAAACACTAACTTTCGCATTGTATAAATTCCTAGGCCATTTGTTATTAAGAAAGAGAACAAATCTACCTGTTGACTTAATAAGATGATATTACATATAACATTATTCACCATATTTCAACATTACGAACATAACGGCGGATTGTACTAATGCATCTTTCAACTATTGATTATAAACATAACCATTATTATGCCATATATGAGCAAAATAAAACTAACATCATTTGATCTACAACTAAATCGGATGGTTGACAAAATAGGCTAGCGATATAGTTTTTTGCCATTTCCATACTATTCTTTACTTAACTAACAATGCCACAAGACTTAATTAATGGCCAACTTTATGCCATATTTCCTATTTCTTGATAATTCAATCACAACTATACATAATGAAATTCTGAAATATATAACACTATTACAACACTTATGCGAACTTCAAATGGGAATGATTAACTATAGTCGTTATGTCAAGCATACTACCATGTTAAATAACTAAAACAAAACTGAAATTTAAACTAATAGATTTAAACGAGTAAAAGACATAATCATAATCCCAAACTTCATTTTTTCTTCCAATGTTCTTTTCACAACATGAGTCTTAAAAAATATGTACCTGGAAATGAGGGCAGAAGGGGTAAATTTCAGCAGTAGCAGCAGTAACAAAATCAGCAGAAAGCGCCAAATAACTCAGCAGATTTGAGCAACAAATGGGACCCGTGAAACCCAGATACACAATAGCAGTATTTTTTTTATAGAAATTTTAGATTTTTAACTGAACAATAGGATCAAATAAATCTGGACAGATTCAATGAAAAACAATATTTCTGATTTTGAGACTTAGGACAAGGCAGACTGAAAAAAAGCTTTCAATTTCAGAACACAGAATCAGCTTCAATACTAGTTTCTGATGTAGAATTCTATTTTACTGTTTCTGCTTTCCTTTCTTTCTATCTTCTTCTTATTTCAGATTTCTTTCTATATGGTTGTTCTGTTCTCTATCTCTCTCTTACAGGTCTGCCTTTTTTTTTTCAAAATCAGTCCCAACTCCTCTCTTATATAACTCATTCCCCTAATGCTGTCCGGACCCCTTCTTTCTTTTAAAATCAGAAAATCCCACTGAAATTCTGTTTTTATTACTTTAAATTCCATTAAGTAAAACTTTTCCTGATTTTCAGCACTCCCATTACCTTTTGTTTCCCATTATTTCATTAAATAATAGCCATTATCAATCCACTATCAGCACACTACTATTATCACATTACCCTACTGTTTCTATCCCAGAAATACCCTTGAAAATCCCTTAATATTACTGTTATTACTTCCCTAGACCAAAGACTGCCTAAACCTTAACAGATTTATCTGAATTAAACTTGTTTAGCAGCTAATAACCAATTCCTAAATCAAACAAACATTCTGTCCTTACAGACTATGCTAAATAGGGAAATGCAATAGTTAATGTACAAAAGCTAAATTTAGATTGAACACTGAACTTGCATACAAACATATTAACAAATAACAACTCAACAGAACAAAATTTGAATCGAAATTGAAGTTGGCATGAATGCAGGGGCATTGTCAGTATTGGCATTACCTGAAACTAACTGCCCAGAAATCAATATACACACAACATCCATTTGACGGACTCATTGATTTACAAACAAGCATGATTTAAAAGACTAATCAACTGACTATCTATAACAATTGTCAACAAACAATAGGTAAACAGATTGTTTCAATCAGTATTATCATAAACGGGAATCCATAATATAACTAATCGACGAACCTAATCGAGTCGATTACACACATTGTAAACAAACATAACATACAGAGACAAATGCCATTATTTGATCACAGGAACGGGTATGAGACAGTTCACAAAACTAAATAAACAAATATGAAAAGCACACAGGCTATTGAAACAGGCAACAATATACACATAAAATACAGAAAGAAATAAGAAAATACCTCTGAATCTTCAAATGAATACGGACCCAAGCTTAACTTTGAATTCGGACCTTTTTGAGGCTAAACAGACTTTATTCGAAGTATTCTCAATTGAGAATACTTCGATTAAAGTCTCTTAGACCTCAATCCCTCACTTGAATTGAACAGATTCCATGACTGGAAATTTTTAGGGTTTCAAATTCTTCGATCTCAAATCCGAACATTTCTAGGTATATTCAAATCAAAGCAATGGTGTTCTAGGCACGAGGGGGGTGAGGTGGATAACTGGTGTGAGTTTGAGGTAGGTTGGGATAGGGTCAAGTTTCACTCGAATCTTCAAATGAAGATTCGAGCAGTTCCAGGCGGATTCGAACCATGCCACTAACAGATCCGTGATGAGGATGGACAGGGGAGACTGTGGTGTTAATTTGGAGGCCATCGGAGAAGGTTGGTTTTTCAGACCAACCTCCAATCGAAGATTCGAGACTATGTGATCTAATTCGAAGGAAACTAATATTAGATCCGTAAAGAGGGGGTTGTGAGGAGTCGAGGGTGTTTAGGAGGTGACCGGCGGCGTTGTTGCCGCCGGGTTTCAGGCAATAGGGAATTAGGGTGGCTAGGGTTAGGGGTGTGTTTCAGAGATGACGATGAACAGGAGAGGAGGGGGGTTTAGTTAGGGGGCCGGGGTAGGGATTTGGATTTATATAGGATTGGGGTGGATGGATCAGGGCCGTCGGATTAGCCGAGATCATAGGCCTGGATTAATTGGTATGAGAGGTACGGTGTCGTTTGAATTAAACTGGGGTATGGGTTGGCCCGGGTACTGGATCGGGTAGGGATCACGGGTTAGGTCAAAATCCTGGGAGCCCTTGGATCAGAAATAATGAACGGCCCCGATCTATTTCAACCATACGACGCCGTATGGTTTGCATTTGTAATTAAATGACCGGGCATCATCAAACGGCGTAGTATTTGCCCTATACTACGTCGTTTGATGGTCTTTGGATTGACTGACCTGGGCTGGGTAAAATGCATTGTTTTGGGCCTGAATTTTTTGTCAAATAAATGGCCCAGTCCGTTTTTCTTTACATTTTAATCAACTCTTTTCCTTTTCTAATTTTGTTCCTTAATTATTAAATTCCTAATTTTAATTATAAAAACAAAATTACCCTTACAAAAAATATTAATTACCTTTTAACAATTATTAACACATAGACAAAACATTAATCACACAATGACATAATTAAATGACCAAAATAAGGTAAATGCATATTTTTTGTGATTTTCTTTTAATTATCTTTTAAATGCATAATTAAATCCTAGATATGCATGCAACATGTATTTTTTGTTTTATTTATTATTATTTAACTATAACAAAGTAAACATTTACGGACAAAACACAAATAATTAATAAACGCCACATAAATTCTAAAAACTGCATACTAAGAGAATTTTTGTTTTATTTTTTGATTTATTTTAGAGTAGTTTTCGTGAGGCAAAAATTACGTGCTCACAGCTGCCCCTCTTTGTGCGGAAACTCGAAGAGTTTGCGTGCACAGATAAAGTGAGCGGATACGAGCGATTTTTTGCCTGTTCGAATACACTGTGGGAAGCATTTTTTTTGAAAGATTTGACCGAACCTCTGCTTCAAAGGTTTCCTACATATCCTTGGCTATAAAGGAATCAGGTCAATGTAGTTCGGGAAGTTTTGGGTAGCTGGGACTACCATGGGACTGTGATACTACTGCTGTTTCGTGCTGCTTTTACTGCTTGCTGACCTCCTTATTACCCCCTGCTTTAAAGGTAAAACAAAAGCTAAACTAGACTATGGTAAAAAAAATATTATCTAGATCCTGCCCTTACATTTTCTTGTTGTCTTGATGTCTCGGTGACTCTCGGGCATCTTTTGCTTCTGACTTGTTCCGCATTTCCTTTCATTGTGTCTCGTATTTCCTTTATTTGTTTGGGACTCTTGTTGTTTCTTGCTGGGGATTTGGTTGGACTCCTCTGCTTTATTGACTTTACGTGTGCTCCTTTCTCATATGGGCGGGCTTTTGACTTCAACCCGTAATGTCAAACTACATTGCCATTCTGTTCTTCAGGTGGGCGCCTGACTGCTGATTCTTCAATTGTATTCCCTCATTCTCCAGGTGGACGCCTGATTGCCTTTTCAATTCTTCATCCTCATTCTCCAGGTGGACGCCTGATTTCTTCTTTAATTCTTCATCCTCATTCTCCAGGTGGACGCCTGACTTCTTCTTAAATTCTTCATCCTCATTCTCCAGGTGGACGCCTGATTTCTTCTTTAATTCTTCATCCTCATTCTCCAGGTGGACGCCTGACTTCTTCTTTAATTCTTCATCCTCATTCTCCAGGTGGACGCCTGATTTCTTCTTTAATTCTTCATCCTCATTCTCCAGGTGGACGCCTGATTTCTTCTTTAATTCTTCATCCTCATTCTCCAGGTGGACGCCTGATTTCTTCTTCAATTCTTCATCCTCATTCTCCAGGTGGACACCTGACTTCTTCTTAAATTTTTCATCCTCATTCTCCAGGTGGACGCCTGATTTCTTCTTTAATTCTTCATCCTCATTCTCCAGGTGGACGCCTGATTTCTTCTTCAATTCTTCATCCTCATTCTTCCAGGTGGACGCCTGATTTCTTCTTCAATTCTTCATCCTCATTCTCCAGGTGGACGCCTGATTTCTTCTTTAATTCTTCATCCTCATTCTCCAGGTGGACGCCTGATTTCTTCTTTAATTCTTCATACTCATTCTCTAGGTGGACGCCTGACTTCTTCTTAAATTTTTCATCCTCATTCTCCAGGTGGACGCCTGATTTCTTCTTTAATTCTTCATCCTCATTCTCCAGGTGGACGCCTGATTTCTTCTTCAATTCTTCATCCTCATTTTCTAGGTGGACGCCTGATTTCTTCTTCAATTCTTCATCCTCATTCTCCAGGTGGACGCCTGATTTCTTCTTCAATTCTTCATGCTCATTCTCCAGGTGGACGCCTGATTTCTTCTTTAATTCTTCATCCTCATTCTCCAGGTGGACGCCTGATTTCTTCTTTAATTCTTCATCCTCATTCTCCAGGTGGACGCCTGATTTCTTCTTTAATTCTTCATCCTCATTCTCCAGGTGGACGCCTGACTTCTTCTTAAATTTTTCATCCTCATTCTCCAGGTGGACGCCTGATTTCTTCTTTAATTCTTCATCCTCATTCTCCAGGTGGACGCCTGATTTCTTCTTCAATTCTTCATCCTCATTTTCCAGGTGGACGCCTGATTTCTTCTTCAATTCTTCATCCTCATTCTCCAGGTGGATGCCTGATTTCTTCTTTAATTATTCATCCTCATTCTCCAGGTGGACGCCCGATTTCTTCTTCCATTCTTCACCAGGTGTTTCCTGACACAAATGTTGTTTTTGCCCCTGTTTCAAATCAAAGAAAACTTCGTTAGTTTAAAGCAGAGTGGTTAACTGGGGCATTCTTGCCGACGGTGGGGCTTCTCTTCGTCTTGTTTTATTGCCTTGGAATGGTTGAAAAGACTGTTTTGTCCTTGTAATTGATCCTTAACTATAGGATCCCCAACTGTATGTTTTCCTTCAAACCCTTTTAACCGTAATCATTTGTCTCTCCTGACATTGCTGATCCACTTTTGATTCCACTTTTCTTAAACCCATATCTTATTTTTTATCCTATTACCTCCTGCCCATCATGGCCGTATTTTTGTCCTATGCCACCTTGAATTTTGGTAGTGTACCTTGACATTCCTTCTTATTTGTTTGGAACAAAACTCATCTCAAAAGCTTTAGAAGAGTAAGATTATTAGTGACGAAAACATGACGATTTCGACAATCTAAAAAAAGAAAAATCCAAATTTGGATGACTGTTGGAGAAGGAATAAATGACTTATCTGATTGGAGTTACTGGCACCAATGATCATGGTATGCATTTTGGATTAATCAACCCAGTCTTTTAATCAATCTCTTTCAATTGTTTTATCTTGCTTTCCCAAAATTTCCATAACCCAACTTCACTTCTTTTTTTTTCATTTTACAGACCTGTTTGACTTGCAATATCTTAAAGAGTTTTCACCGACAAACCTTTCTCATTTGTTCATTTCTTAATTCCTTTTCGCCTTATGGTGCCTGTGAAGGTTTTCACCAATAAGACTCTCTCATTTCACTTTCTCTCAACTTCCGTCGTCTCATGGTGCCCGTGTGGGTTTTCACCTATAAGACTTTCTCATTTTTACTTTCTTTTCTTGTTTGGACCAGAGTGTTATGAACCATTTTTATTTGCTTGACTCGGCATTTTTCTAAGATTTATCGAAAGGTCTTTTTTGGTATGTGGTTGGAATCAAAAGTTAAACAATTTTGATATGAGTTTAAAATTACAACTCTTGGAATCTTTTCTTATTACCAATACAATTCCTGCCCCAGTTTCTTGATTGGGGTCTCTTGATGTTTCTTTTTGTGCACATTATGCATATCGTGCACCCTATGACCGAGCCGTGAGGCGCCTACGTATCCTTCTTTGAGGAATCAGGTCAAACGTAGTTCACTACTATAATAGTGATTTTCTATTTTTTTTTTTTTTTTATATACATATATATATTTTTTTATTTGACTTTCATCGATTCCAAGAGAGGGCAAGAAAGAAACGAATGTGGTTCAAAGGGGAAAACAAAGGGTACAGTGTTTGGATAGCAGAATAAATTGCCTTTGTCATCCCAACCTTCGAAATAATGCCGAATACAAACATTTAATAATTATACCAAAAATCATGCATAATATCTCTTTACCGCATCAGAATTGATAGCCATGTCTATGCATTTGCCTTCAATATCTGTTAAACATAATGCACCATTGGATAATACTCTGGTCACGATGAATGGTCCTTGCCAATTCGGGGCAAATTTGCCTTTTGCCTCAACCTGATATGGAAGAATACGTTTCAGCACATGTTGACCCACCTCAAACTTTCGGGGACACACCTTTTTGTTGTATGCTCTTGCTATTCTTCTTTGATACAATTGGCCATGACATACTGCGGCCAATCGTTTTTCATCAATCAAGTTTAACTGTTCCAGACGGGTTTTGACCCATTCATCATCATCAATCTTAGCTTCGGCGATGATCCGAAGGGAAGGAATTTCAACTTCTGCAGGAATTACTGCCTCAGTGCCATATACCAACAAATAAGGAGTTGCTCCTACTGAAGTGCGAACAGTAGTGCGATATCCCAATAACGCAAATGGTAATTTTTCATGCCATTGTCTTGAACCTTCTACCATTTTCCGAAGTATCTTCTTTATGTTTTTGTTGGCTGCCTCGACTGCTCCATTCGCCTTGGGCCGATATGGGGTAGAGTTGCGATGTGTAATCTTAAACTGTTGACATACTTCCTTCATTAAGTTACTGTTAAGATTAGCACCGTTATCTGTGATGATCACCTTTGGGATTCCGAATCGACATATGATATTTGAGTGGACAAAATCGACCACAGCTTTCTTGGTCACTGATTTGAATGTTTTGGCCTCAACCCATTTGGTAAAATAATCAATGGCTACCAGAATGAACCTGTGCCCATTGGATGCTGCCGGCTCAATTGGTCCAATCACATCCATGCCCCAGGCAACGAAGGGCCATGGTGCCGACATTGTGTGCAACTCGGATGGTGGAGAATGAATCAAATCTCCGTGTATCTGGCATTGATGACACTTGCGCACAAAACTGATACAATCTCGCTCCATGGTAAGCCAATAGTAACCAGCTCGGAGGATTTTCTTTGCCAACACATATCCACTCATGTGGGGTCCGCAAACTCCCGAATGTACTTCAGACATGACAGCCGTAGCTTGTCGGGCATTTATGCATCTTAATAATCCAAAGTCTGGTGTTCTTTTATACAAAACTCCTCCGCTTAAGAAGAAACCATTTGCCAATCGCCTAATGGTTCTCTTTTGATCCCCTGTGGCTTGTGCTGGATATATCCCCATTCTGATATACTCTTTGATGTCGTGGAACCACGGTTCACCGTCAAATTCCTCTTCAACCATATTGTAGTAAGCGTGCTGATCGTGGACTTGAATATGTAGTGGATCCACATAAGCTTTGTCCGGATGGTGAAACATTGATGCCAGGGTAGCCAATGCATCGACAACCTCATTATGGATCCTTGGAATATGCCGGAACTCCACTGATCGAAACCGCTGACAAAGATCATGTAGACATTGTCGGTATGGTATGAGCTTCAAGTCTCGGGTTTCCCATTCTCCTTGAATTTGATGTACCAGAAGATCCGAATCTCCCATGACTAAGATTTCCTGGATACCCATGTCTGCGGCTAGCCTTAACCCCAAAATACAAGCTTCATATTCAGCCATATTATTGGTGCAATAAAATCGTAGTTGAGCCGTAACAGGATAGTGATGCCCTGTTTCAGAAATGATTACAGCTCCTATCCCGACTCCTTTCATGTTAGAGGCCCCATCAAAGAAAAGTTTCCAGCCAGGTTTTTCAATTTTCTCCATCTTAGCGATATGCATTATTTCTTCATCGGGAAAATAGGTTTTCAATGGCTCGTACTCCTCGTCGATCGGGTTTTCAGCTAAATGATCAGCCAGTGCTTGGGCTTTCATTGCAGTTCGAGTCACATAGATGATGTCAAATTCTGTGAGCAATATTTGCCACTTTGCAAGTCTTCCCGTTGGCATAGGCTTTTGAAAAATATATTTCAGCGGATCCAGACGCGAAATGAGGTAAGTAGTGTAGGATGACAAATAGTGTTCCAATTTTTGAGCTACCCAAGTTAGGGCGCAACATGTCTTCTCCAGATGAGTATACTTAACCTCATAAGCTGTGAATTTCTTGCTAAGGCAGTAAATGGCCTGTTCTTTTCTGTCGGTGAGATCATGTTGCCCCAATACACAACCAAATAAATTTTCCAAGGCCGTCAAGTAAAGAATCAGAGGTCTTCCTGGCTCTGGCGGGACCAACACGGGTGGGTTCGACAGGTATCCTTTTATCTTATCAAACGCCTCTTGACACTCATCGGTCCATTTGACCGCAGCATCGTTTTTCAACAATTTGAAAATAGGCTCACAGGTTGTTGTGAGCTGAGCAATAAATCTGCTGATGTAATTCAACCTCCCTAACAAACTCATTACTTCAGTTTTGTTCCTTGGAGGTGGCAATTCTTGGATGGCTTTGATTTTTGATGGGTCTAACTCGATGCCTCGCAGACTGACTATGAATCCCAGCAACTTTCCAGATGGAACTCCAAATGCGCATTTGGCAGGGTTAAGCTTGAGGTTGTACCTGCGAAGTCTTAAGAAGAATTTCCTCAAATCCCCAACGTGGTTGTCCTGATGCTTTGATTTTATGATCACATCGTCCACGTATACCTCAATCTCCTTGTGTATCATATCATGAAACACTGTGGTCATTGCTCTCATATAGGTTGCTCCGGCGTTCTTTAAACCGAATGGCATTACCCGGTAGCAATAAGTTCCCCATGGTGTGATGAATGCCGTCTTTTCTGCATCTTCTTCATCCATTAGAATTTGATGATACCCGGCATAACAATCCACGAAAGACCCTATCTCATGCTTGGCACAATTATCGATCAAAATATGGATATTGGGTAATGGGAAATTATCCTTCGGACTTGCTTTGTTGAGATTGCGGTAGTCGACGCATACTCTAATTTTGCCGTCTTTCTTTGGTACAGGAACGATATTAGCTAACCAAACAGGATATCGAGTGACTCGAATGACCTTTGCTTCCAACTGTTTGGTGATTTCTTCCTTAATTCTCACACTCATATCAGGCTTGAATTTTCTCAGCCTCTGCTTGACAGGAGGCACCATTGGATCGGTGGGCAATTTGTGAACCACTAAATCAGTGCTCAAGCCCGGCATGTCGTCATATGACCATGCAAAAACATCTTTGAATTCTATGAGTGCTTTAATTAACTCTTCTCGGATCCTTGGTTCGAGATGGACACTTATTTTAGTTTCCCGGATATTATTCGTGTCCCCTATATTGATGTCTTCGGTATCACTCAGGTTAGGTTTGGTTTTTTCCTCAAAGTGAATTAACTCTTTACTAATCTCTTCAAAGGCCTCATCTTCATCATATTCTGATTCATAATCACAATATATTTCTTGAATTATTATTTCGGAACCAGATTGATTTTTAAGACTGGGCTGAGGATTCCTCATGCATGCCATATCACTAGAGCCAGCGTAAAAAGAACTGTACAGAAAAAGAAGAAAAGGAAAAGAAAACTATCAGGAATGATAATGAAAAAGGAAACTGTATTTTATTGGATGATGAAAGATAACAAGGTTTGCACACTTCAAACAAACTGTAAGATAAGCATTGGGATTACAACCCTGAGGTAACCCAAACAAACTGAAGGAAAATCAAAAATAAACTACCAAGACTCCTTTCGGATGGGGAGAGGAGTGGCTTTCCAATTATTAAGCTTTGTTTCTGGCCCAACGAATTGAACTTCTGCGTTGCTACAACCTTCCCCGCTTTCCACCATATTCACATCATCAAACAATTTCTCGAATCTTTCAATTAATTCCTCCTTAGGATTGACCAGGGATTTAGGAATTGTTGTTATCGGGTGATTTTTAGCACCGGTCTTGACAAAAGACTTTGATAGATGTGGGACTGGTTTTGGAAGAACCCATGCCTTTTGTTTCAGCTTTCTGGCCTTTCTCACGTCGGTGACAGTGGGTATGAATCCCAAACCAAATGTTCCCCAGTTCTCGGGGAGAGATACTGGTTGTATAATTCCTTGCAAAGATGAGCCCAGACCTTTGCCGGGTATAAAACCATTTTTTAACATTTCATAGGCTACCATGACTGATGCAGAGGTTATCTTTGGATTCGGAAGGTACTTCCCCTCTGGAATTTTCTCTACCGACACTGTATCGGACACTTGGTATACCCATGGTCCCTGGTCATTTTCTATTCCCTCGACCGGTACAATGGCACTGCTGTGAGCATTTAAACTTTCTTCCCCATGCACAACTATTTCTTGATGATCCCATTCAAACTTGACCGCCTGGTGTAGTGTTGACGGGACTGCTTTAGCAGCATGGATCCATGGTCGACCCAACAACAAATTATAAGAAACAGTTATGTCCAGTACTTGAAACTCCATCGTGAATTCAACTGGCCCTATTGTCAGTTCCAACACTATGTCGCCAAATGAATCTCTGCTTCCACCGTCAAACCCCCGTACGCAAATGCTATTCTTCTGGATCCTCTCCTCTTTGATTTTCAATTTGCTTAAAGTGGAGAGAGGGCAGATGTTTGCACTTGACCCATTGTCAACCAATACCCGGGTTACTACGGAGTTTTCACATTTCACGGTGAGGTAAAGAGCTCTGTTGTGCTCAGTACCTTCCACATGCAATTCATCATCAGAAAATGTAATTCTGTTCGCCTCAAAGATTCTGTTGGCTATTCTTCCCAAATGATTTACAGAGATTTTATCGGGAACGTGAGCCTCATTCAGGATTTTCATCAAAGCCAGACGGTGCTCCTCTGAATGGATCAGTAATGACAATAATGAAATTTGAGCGGGCGTCTTCTTCAGTTGATCCACAACAGAATAGTCATGGAGCTTCATTTTTCTTAAAAACTCTTCCGCTTCTTCTTCCGTCACAGCTCTCTTTATTGGTGTTGGATTATTTTTAGTTTTTCTTAACTCTTCGGGAGTAAAACATCTTCCCGAACAAGTCAAGCCTTGCACCTCATAGACTTCTTCCTTGACTTCTTTTTCCTTGTACATTACAGTCACCCGTTCATAGTTCCATGGAATGGCCTTGTTGTTGATCACTGGTAGCTGGGTTACAGGTTTGATAATAACCCGATTTATACGGGCTCCTTCCACGAATACAATGGGTTTGCTGGCAACCCCTGGTACTATCACTTTCGGCCTTTCTTGCTTTGTGGTTACTTTGCTCGAAGATCCCTTATCGACTACCACAGATGGTTCATCACCATTTCTGTTCTGCTTAGGCACCGACTTCTCCTCTGTTAACTGCTTATCCGGCTTGGCTTCATGAGACCTGATCATCATGACGGTTTGTGACGGCTTCTTTGTCTCCCCATCAACTTGTACTATTTCTATCATATTAGCCTCCTGATGGGCTGACATTGGATTTCTGTTGATATTGGGAGCTTCGGGGGTTTGAACCTCGATTTTATTAGTATCAATCAACTCTTGTATTGCATTTTTTAAATGCCAGCATTTTTCCGTATCATGGCTTGGTGTACCAGAACAATACTCACAGTTAATGGTGTAGTCCAGATTCTTTGGAGGAGGATTGGGTAGCTTAGATTGTATTGGTCTTAGCATGTCCAGCTGTCTCAGCCTGTGGAACAGACTAGTGTAGGACTCTCCCAATGGAGTGTAGGTTTTCTTTTTCTGCCCCCTTTCACCCCTGAATACTGGACTAGGTCTGAAACCTGGTCCGGAGTGGGCTCGCGGATAAGGGTAGGTACTTGGTATGACAGGAGCACGCCAATTAGCGTGAGCAGGTGGATGATTGTATGCTTGTGCATGGTTGATGGAAAAATGAGGTTCCGAAGGGTGATAGTAGTGTTGAGGTGAATTGTGGTGGTGAGTTGATTGGTGAGGTCGATGTTGATTATAGTAAGGAGGTGAACCTCTGGATCCCGACCAAGTTCCTGAATCAACTACCGCTGCTTCCTCCCTCTTCTTTCTTCCGATTCCTCCTACCCCGCCTTGAATAGCTTGAGTAGTCGCCTTAATAGCCGAATAGCTCATGATTTTATTTGTCTTGAGGCCTTCTTCCACCATACCTCCCATCTTCACTACTTCGTTGAATGATTTTCCTACCGCTGAAACCAAATGGGCATAGTAAGTTGGTTCCAAGGCTTGAAGGAAGTAGTCTACCATTTCACTCTCCTTCATAGGAGGATCCACTCTTGCTGCCTGTTCTCTCCACCGGAAGCCATACTCTCTGAAACTTTCATTGTGTTTTTTCTCAAATTTTGTCAAAGATAGTCGATCTGGGATGATTTCCAGATTGTATTGGAAATGGTATGCAAATGCCTGTGCCAGGTCATCCCAGGTGTACCATCTCCCATGGTCCTGGCGTGTATACCACTCCAAAGCTGATCCGCTTAAACTTTGACTGAAGTAAGCCATCAATAATTCGTCCTTTCCCCCAGCTCCTCGCATCTTGC
Source organism: Nicotiana sylvestris (assembly GCF_000393655.2). Taxonomy (NCBI): domain Eukaryota; kingdom Viridiplantae; phylum Streptophyta; class Magnoliopsida; order Solanales; family Solanaceae; genus Nicotiana; species Nicotiana sylvestris. Next base: position 26,793,530 of record NC_091061.1, read on the forward strand.
TGCAGAAACCCCTTAAGTGGGCTACTGGGTCGCCGTGCCCATTGTATAGGTCAAATTTAGGCATCTTGAAGCCAACTGGTAATTGTACATTTGGGAACAAGCACAAATCCTTGTATGCTACACTGACTTGCCCACCTAACCCTCGCATGTCTCGGAACGATTGTTCTAGGCTTTTGACCTTCCTGAATATCTCTTCTTGTTCAGCATTTTTGGCTGGCTTGTCAATTTCGGTTGGGAGGTCAAAACGAGGAGTAGTTGAATGGATTTCGGAGGCTTTGAGGGTGGGCTCCGGGGGTAATATTGGTTGTCCTGGGCCTGGAATGTAGGCTCACTAGGAGATTTGTGGAGTGTAGCTGTGGGAGGTGTCACAAAGACAGGAGTAACTGGTGGAGGAAAGTATGGAACTGGTTTAGGAGGGGGAGACTGCGGTGTCTGAGAGGTGGTGCCTCGGTAGTGTTGGTATATGGGGAAATTTGGGGATAATTCAGTGGTAAGATTATCCTGAGTTTGGGTCATTGATGGAGCAGGGTTAGTTGGGTAAGATGGGGGTAACTGTCCTGTAGACCAGGCTTGGTACATCTCAGCCATTTGCTGCTTGAGTTTAAACATCTCTTCTTTCATTTTCCCGACATCCATCTCCTCTAGCTCAATACCTGTGTCAACATCTGGGATAGACATACTTTCGGGTATTGGTCCTTTTGATCTCGTGTGATAATGATAATATGCCAGTATACTCTTTAGAGAAACTAACTGCTTGAATTCTGGAAATGAGCAAACTTGTTAGTTTTGAGAGTTTAACACATATATAATTACACGTTGAGATGCAATGCTCCTAGACAAATAACCCATTTCTATTATGCATTTGCTTGGCTGCTTGTGTCATCCCAGCTTTTCTTGGTCTTTTATTGTTGTTCACTCTTATTTTATTTTATTTTCTTATATATATATTTTTATTGTGGTCGAATCTTATAGAGATTGCCTACGTATCATGCCCCCGCATGAATCAGACCTTGTGTAGTTTGGACGTAAGGCAAACACTTTTATTTATTCTTGAAAATAATACAAAGATGGAACATTACATTTGAAAACCTTATAAGAAAATGGTTTGAAACACACACACCCAAATCAAAATAAAAGACACAACTCTTAACATCTCTCAACATGCTCCACTTTCCACTTTTGTTGTCAATCATTGGATTATCTGCTCAATGTGGGGCTTGACCTGGATGACCTCCCAGCGTACGATACATTCTTTCTAACTCCGTTGCCAGATGATGAGCCAAAATAGGTGCATGTTCTATAAACCTTTCATAATCCATCCCTTGGCAGTTCACATAACTTTGAGAGGTGTAAACCGCTAAATCATGGATTTGTGCCCTGAAATCTTGGAGACGTTGGTCTTGGTTTTGCAGTTGCTGTTGGCGAGTGGTGGCTATATCTATGATACGGTCCTCACGATCTAAAGCTGATTCTAACTGAGCTCGGATTCTGGCCAGATCGAGTCTTGCTTGTGCCCTTTCTCTGTCGATGTCCGTATGTTGATGTTCTCTGTTGTATCTTCTCGCCTCTTCCAGTTGTGCACGAAGTTGGTCTTCTGAATGTATCCAATGGTCTTTTTCCTTCTTGAATTGTGCCCTGTCTTCTTCGGATTGCCTTACTTGGCGTTCCTTATTAGATCTGGCTTCTTCGTTTAATTGTTGGATTCTTTCTTTAGCTTTGCTCAACGCCCTTTCGTTTTTTGCAAGAATGGAATCATAATCTTGCATTCTTTCAAAAAGATTGGCGATGGTTTTTTGATCCTTCCAACTCCTCATTGGTGTTTCAGAAGCTTTTTTCATTTTTTGAAATCGAGCGTGAAGATTTTCATTCTCACAAGCTAGACTCTTCTTCTCGCCTTCGGCTTCTTGTGCTTGCAAATCTTTCTCCAGACTGAGGCTCCTCAGATTTTCCTTTAGGGAATGGATAGTTGCTTTGTACCCTTTTTCCTTTTCTCCCCAAATCAACCGCTCTTGGATTTTATCATTAAAGGTTTGAACATGGGGTCTTTTTGTTGGCCTTCTTAGCTCGGGTTCTGGTACATCATCCACGCGGGACCGTTTCTCAAACCACCTTGCATATCCTGGATTTATCTCGCCCCTTGTAGTGTCTGGGACTTGAGTATCACTTTTCAAGTATCGACATCCATTCCACATCTGCTGAATTAGAGCCTCGGGAATAGTGGCTTCAGGGTGTAATTCGATTACTTGCATACTCAAATCTTCATCATCAGGAACTACTTGGTATCTCCCTAGTTGTCTTAGAACTCTTAGTGGCGCATATGGCTGGATGCTTCTCAATCCCAATAGTAGCAAATAACTATTTGAGGTTGACATGTGTATCACTTCCCTCATCGGGAGCCATCCCAAAGTCCACTCAATTTGATTTGCCGTTAAAGCCCTTAGATGAGATACCCAGGCTTCTATCCCTTCTGGGGACTTATAATCTTTTATTCTTTCCTCATAACTCTCGATGAAATTATCATTGCTTGGCCCATACTGTATGATCTTGGGCTGATGTTGGAGATGTTCAATCACCCACATTTGCAACAAAATTTTGCATCCTTCGAAGACTTTTGCCCCTGATTTACATAAAGTCAACGCCCGATAAATGTCTGAGAGAATGATCGGGACAAGGGTGTGATTTTCCTTGGTGGTGAGGACCTGTACAACTTTCGCTGTGCGAATATCAATTGTTCGCTCTTTGTTTGGGAAGACCATGATTCCTAGAAAAGCCACCATGAAGGCGAAGCGACGGTGAATTTGCCAGGTGTCTTTGTTTTGCTTGTTAGTAAGGCCTTTCTCATGAATTTCAAATCTATCTGGCTTTCCGAACCTTGAATACAAGAAGTTGAAAGAACAACATCCGTTGATGACATTGCTTTTCCTGATTTGATTACTGATGTTCACAAGACCGAAGAATCGATGTACCGAGGGAGCCTTTGTGAATATCAGGTTTTGATTTCTTAAACTTCCGTCAAAACCAGCATATCCAGCTATCTCTTCTAATGTAGGAGTAAGCTCGAAATCAGAGAAACGAAAGACACTGTGAACAGGGTCCCAAAAAGTTACTAACGCCGCAATCAGATCATCACGTGGTTTAACTTTCATAATATCTGTGATATTTCCCAAATGCTTAATGACCCATTTTTGACCATCTTCGGCTAACTCATACCACCACATTTGAAGCTGAAATAGAAACTCGTCTGTATTCGTGGACGGGGGTTTTGTGTGGTGCTCATTTTGTATCTGAAATTTAATTTTAACAAAATCAAGACTCATTTTGAAAATATACACTCAAAATAAAAAAAATCATTTTTATTTATTTAACACTTTTTTTTCAAGATTTAAAACTATTTTTGGGAATTTTCTAAAACAACCCATTTTATTCCTCGGCTCTCACAATGATTTCAATTAAGCTGGTCAACAAGCAAATCCGAGGCAAATGAATGCACAGGTAGCAAGTAGGATGCATCAGGATAGTCTTTTCATCTTGGGTTCACCTGTCCTAGACAGACCCAACCCCTGTGTTGAGTCTCCAAGGCCAAATGTACATGATGCAAATAGACGGTCCTACTAGGGATCCGGTACATGGCTGAGTTATTCTAGGTGAAAAACCTGAGGCATATTGTTCTAAACCTGGCTCACCCAAACGGACAGTTTGAGCCGAAGTGGGGGCAACGTACTGGGAGCACGAAAGTCTACCCGGCCTAGTTACTTGTCCCAACTTCGTCTTATTTGGTATGACCTTTAACAGAAAGGTGGGCCACGCGCACGTGTGCACCATAAATTCAGAAGACTCATAAAGAAGGGGGTTTCGTAGCTGTTGTATATATTCACAATTCAAATAATATTAAAGCGGTAAAAGCAACATTTAGCATATTAAGCATAAACGTGTGAAAATCATATAATAAATAAATCCAACTATAACAGTTATTTTAAGCTTGAATTCTTTAAACCCTGAACCAGTGGTTCTGGGTTACAGTTTTCACTTTCGTTCCCCAGCAGAGTTGCCAGAGCTGTCACACCTCCTTTTTCCGCCCCCGCGAGGGTGCAAAGGAGTTTTCTCCAATTAAAGGACAGTCGAAACGAGATTTGTTTATTTGTTTCAGAGTCGCCACCTGGGAATTTTAAGGCGTCCCAAGTCACCGGTTTTAATACCTGAATCGAGGAGAATATGACTCTGTTTGTTATTCTGCGAACCAGAAATCCTGAGTAAGGAATTCTGTTAATTCGGGAGAAGGTGTTAGGCTTTCCCGAATTCCGTGGTTTTAGCACGGTCGCTTAACCATTTTTATATTTGGCTTAATTATCTTGATTTGTTAAATACATTTTTTATTTGTTGCCCAATTTTATTACCGCTTTTGTTTAGATTGTTTACAATTATGTAAACGAATCACGCGTACGTATATTCGTATTATATTCCCTTTGTAAAAAATCGTGCCACGCATACGTGTACACAGAAAGGTTAATAATATTATTTCTTGTTTATTTTTATTATAAAAATAGACTTATGTTCGAAATTGTGCTTAAAATTAAGAACGTTCGTCGCTCTTGTATGATTAAATAGTGGACTGCATATCTCGGGTTATGTGAAATTAATATTGATATTCTCTGAAGAACCCCCTTTTTATTAAATGTTTGCTCGAAGTTGCGCGAACGCATAATCCAAATTGCTTTTAGAAATATAATCAGGTTACGCGAACGCATCCCTGATCACGCAAAATATTCTTAATAGTAGTATAGATTTTCCATAAATTGTTTATTACGTCCATGCATTTTTATGTGAAAGTCATGAGAAATCAATATTTTTCTAGTCTCTAAATTCCTCGTTGATCGCAAATTATATTTTTTTCGCGTATAAATTATATTCCTCCGAGCCATTCTAATTTAAAGAATAAAATAAACAACGTGTGATTAATACTACCATTTTTCTCGCAAATACAGTATATGTATACTCAAATGCGAATGTATATGAAACTAAAAAAATCTGACTCATGACAGGGAGTGCTATTTTTGAAGAATTTTCATTATTCTATTTGTAACGAATGCTATTTTTTGCACTCTTAAAATTGTTACACATTATAAATCTAATTTACTTCTACATCGTTTGTTCTTAATCTAATAGGCGAAATTATTTTGATTAATTCTGCTTATGATTGAGTTTGGGATATATATATATAATCAAACCAATTTGATTCTCAATCTATGTGAACTATTGCTAAACACTAACTTTCGCATTGTATAAATTCCTAGGCCATTTGTTATTAAGAAAGAGAACAAATCTACCTGTTGACTTAATAAGATGATATTACATATAACATTATTCACCATATTTCAACATTACGAACATAACGGCGGATTGTACTAATGCATCTTTCAACTATTGATTATAAACATAACCATTATTATGCCATATATGAGCAAAATAAAACTAACATCATTTGATCTACAACTAAATCGGATGGTTGACAAAATAGGCTAGCGATATAGTTTTTTGCCATTTCCATACTATTCTTTACTTAACTAACAATGCCACAAGACTTAATTAATGGCCAACTTTATGCCATATTTCCTATTTCTTGATAATTCAATCACAACTATACATAATGAAATTCTGAAATATATAACACTATTACAACACTTATGCGAACTTCAAATGGGAATGATTAACTATAGTCGTTATGTCAAGCATACTACCATGTTAAATAACTAAAACAAAACTGAAATTTAAACTAATAGATTTAAACGAGTAAAAGACATAATCATAATCCCAAACTTCATTTTTTCTTCCAATGTTCTTTTCACAACATGAGTCTTAAAAAATATGTACCTGGAAATGAGGGCAGAAGGGGTAAATTTCAGCAGTAGCAGCAGTAACAAAATCAGCAGAAAGCGCCAAATAACTCAGCAAATTTGAGCAACAAATGGGACCCGTGAAACCCAGATACACAATAGCAGTATTCTTTTTTTAGAAATTTCAGATTTTTAACTGAACAATAGGATCAAATAAATCCGGACAGATTCAATGAAAAACAATATTTCTGATTTTGAGACTTAGGACAAGGCAGACTGCAAAAAAAAAGCTTTCAATTTCAAAACACAGAATCAGCTTCAATACTAGTTTCTGATGTAGAATTCTGTTTTACTGTTTCTGCTTTCCTTTCTTTCTATCTTCTTCTTATTTCAGATTTCTTTCTATATGGTTGTTATGTTCTCTATCTCTCTCTTACAGGTCTGCCTTTTTTTTTTTTTCAAAATCAGTCCCAACTCCTCTCTTATATAACTCATTCCCCTAATGCTACCCGGACCCCTTCTTTCTTTTAAAATCAGAAAATCCCACTGAAATTCTGTTTTTATTACTTTAAGTTCCATTAAGTAAAACTTTTCCTGATTTTCAGCACTCCCATTACCTTTTGTTTCCCATTATTTCATTAAATAATAGCCATTATCAATCCACTATCAGCACACTACTATTATCACATTACCTACTGTTTCTATCCCAGAAATACCCTTGAAAATCCCTTAATATTACTGTTATTACTGCCCCAGACCAAAGACTGCCTAAACCTTAACAGATTTATCTGAATTAAACTTGTTTAGCAGCTAATAACCAATTCCTAAATCAAACAAACATTCTGTCCTTACAGACTATGCTAAATAGGGAAATGCAATAGTTAATGTACAAAAGCTAAATTCAGATTGAACACTGAACTTGCATACAAACATGTTAACAAATAACAACTCAACAGAACAAAATTTGAATCGAAATTGAAGTTGGCATGAATGCAGGGGCATTGTCAGTATTGGCATTACCTGAAACTAACTGCCCAGAAATCAATATACACACAACATCCATTTGACGGACTCATTGATTTACAAACAAGCATGATTTAAAAGACTAATCAACTGACTATCTATAACAATTGTCAACAAACAATAGGTAAACAGATTGTTTCAATCAGTATTATCATAAACGGGAATCCATAATATAACTAATCGACGAACCTAATCGAGTCGATTACACACATTGTAAACAAACATAACATACAGAGACAAATGCCATTATTTGATCACAGGAACGGGTATGAGACAGAATCACAAAACTAAATAAACAAATATGAAAAGCACACAGGCTATTGAAACAGGCAACAATATACACATAAAATACAGAAAGAAATAAGAAAATACCTCTGAATCTTCAAATGAATACGGACCCAAGCTTAACTTTGAATTCGGACCTTTTTGAGGCTAAACAGACTTTATTCGAAGTATTCTCAATTGAGAATACTTCGATTAAAGTCTCTTAGACCTCAATCCCTCACTTGAATTGAACAGATTCCATGACTGGAAATTTTTAAAGTTTGTCACGACCCAAACTGAAGGGCCATGACTAGCACCCGACCACACTTGCCGAGCACCAACGTACATTTCATCTAACCTTCATTATTATCTTTTAAGGCTGACGAGATCAATATAAATGGTAGACCTAGATCATGGACAACCAACAATAAAATATGACGGCATGAACATACATAGCAGGGGATGACCAGACAATCAAGAAACTACATATAAGGTATGAGCTACCACGCTACTATGAAAGACTATACAACAAAAACTAGCCGACAAGGCATACCAAACTATACATGAGCCGACACCTGTCTATGAGCCTCTAAAAGAACATAAGTGTTGCAACATAGCCGGAACAGGGCCCCGACATACCCATAATGTCTATAACAAAAATTGCATACCAAGACCAAGGCAAGTCCGGAGAAGGGATCTCGCCAATCACCGCTGAACTGGACAGTCTACTGTGGTGGGGGAGCTGCACCTGCCTGTCTATCAGGACCTGCAGCACGACATGCAGCGTCCACAAATAAAAGGACGTCAGTACGAATAAAGTACTGAGTATGTAAGGCAAGGAACCATAAATACGATCAGTAATGTAAGTAAGGATAGAGAATATACAACCTGTAACATCTTAGTACCTCTGAGGGCTACTTACATGAAATGCATGATACATATGTATAAATACATAAACCTTTAAAGCATTCGCCTCTGTGGGCATCATCATCATCATATCGTACCCGGCCATAATAGGCTCGGTAGAATCGTACCCGGCCACGTGGAGCTCGGTAAAACCCAACTGATCAGTGGTTGCACAATAGGTGCCGTACCCGGCCAACTATAGCGTGGCTCGGTAGAGTAAAATAGATACATATATATAATGCATGCTCGACTCATGGAATCACATTCTAAACCTTTCGGAGTGACGTAAGGTCGGTATCCTCTGTACACGTTATTAGGACTAACTCTTCACTATGAACCTTATAAGAATCAGGAAGTACCAATAACATTGATAACATAAGAATAAGAGAAGCAACATTAACATCAATCGTTCCATAAGAGGGAAAACAATGTAAGTACTGCTAGCTTCTAAGAGTAGAGTATCTTGGAAGATCGTTCATTACATTATGTACAATCGGAGTCGTGCAAAAGAAGGAAAGGGATAGCCTCACATACCTTGTATATACTGCCCCAATCTCAAGCTATGCAATTGTCAAAACTCCTTAGTCTACAATAAGAGAAACGATACTATCGTTATCATTTAAGCGTCATAACTATTATGTATCGACCACAACCTATTTTACGATGAAACGGACAGCACCTCCCCTATATATATGACCTCACACCATTCAAAACAATCACCAAACAGCCCAAACAACATCAATAATAAACATATTGAGCCTCCCAAAATAGTCCACACACAGCCTAATCACTCCATACATACGACGACCACCGTAGTCGTGTCAAACAACCTGGAAATGTTACGAATAACTATCAGCCCATAACCCTACATATATATGGTGTTTATCCACACACTTCCTCCTCCAAAACTCCACAAGATAGTAGTAAAATACGCAGCCCAACAACAACGCAAAACAGTCCACAAAACAATAACATTACTTCCAAGCCTTTCGATATATATTTCACAAGTTCTAGCTTCAATGGCTTAGCCGCAACTTGGATAATATTAAATACATATAGAGTAAGAGGTTCCTTACCTTTATACAGAAAGAACAACTCCAATTTGACCTTAAATTTCCATGAAATATCCCTCCAATGCTGCCACAACAACAAAAGAGCGAAACTAGCGATCAATTAGTGTTTTTCGGCACTAGAATCACTTTAGAAGGCTTGAAATCACCTAGGATTGATATTAAGAACATGAGGGAGTATTTACAGAACATAAACCCTTTAAAACAACCTCCCACACGAGCTGAAACGACACAAAAATGAGCAACAACAAGAAGAACAAGAGACTTACTAGCGCCACGGAATTCCCGACACTTGATTTGTGTTGTTTGCCCTTTTTTTGGGTCTTGAATCTTGAGAGAACCTTGAGAGGATGTTCCTAGGGTTCTAAGGTCTGAAAATAGTGAAAAGAAATGACTTAAAACGGGTTGGAGGCATCCTATATAGGTCCAAATATCTTAAACCGACTTAGTGGGCCCCATAGAGAGGTGCTTGGCGCAGTCTCGCGAAAACGCGAATATCTCTCTACTCCGAGATCGTATCGATGAACGGTTTAATGCGTTGGAAACTAGACTCATAGATCTTTAGTTTGGTTGGTATATCACCCCGTAATTCCTTGTAAATTATGAGAAAAGATTAGAAACATTTGACCCAATGTTTAAGTAAAATTATGAACCTAAGTTGCGACAACTTTTGTCGACTTTTGTTTCATAACTCGTTTGACTTCAAGACTTATGATACGGATATTATATGATTAAAATACCTTAATAAATGACCTCTTGAGTGTATTAAGCACCGCTAGATTACCTGAAAATACGAGTTACAACATCCTTGATTCGTTTAACTTCTAATACTGGTTAATCACCCTTATACACTCTTGTATCACTTAAGACCAATAGGATTGACTTCTTATCATCTAAAAGATAATTCCTTCTTGGATTTATGTTAACTAATATATGGCATGAACTAACACATGTGGATATGGGTTGTAACACCCTCCCCCCCTTAGGAACATTCGTCCTCGAATGTAAGGGTTTATGGGGAGTTTAAATCATCGTGGATTCCAATGGAAATTTCCGATCAATTTTCCCCTATAAAATGGTCACTAGCAAAACTTGCAAGTAATTAAGCCCAACATATGGCTTCACAAGGCTACACAAAGCATTATGTGTATTTACATTATCTACATATCACCATTTTGTATTAAGGAGGAGTATTCTCAAATTATTGCTTACCTCATAGAGCCGTTTCTTCTTCCAATGTATCATGTCTTCCACCAGCATCCTTGTTATATTCATTCTTGAATAAGTAAGGGTATTTAGACTTCATCTCCTCTTCTGCTTCCCATGTCATTTCTTCCATATTTTTGTTCCTCCACAATACTTTGACGGAAGCTACATCTTTTGTTCTCAGCTTGCGGACTTGCCGATCTAATATCGCCACTGGCACTTCTTCATATGATAGGTCCTCTGTAACTTGTACATCTTTGATAGGGATGACTCGAGAAGGGTCTCCAATACATTTTCTCAACATAGATACATGGAATACCGGGTGGACAAATTCCAATTCGGATGGCAATTCTAACTCATAAGCAACCTGTCCAATCCGTCGAAGAATTTTATACGGCCCGATATACCTTGGACTCAGCTTACCTTTCTTCCCAAAACGCATAATACCCTTCATTGGTGAGATCCTCAGGAAAACCCAATCACCAACCTCAAACTCTAGATCACGACGTCGGACATCAGAATAAGATTTTTGCCTGCTTTGTGCCGTCCTCAATCGCTCCTGTATCACTTTCACCTTCTCAATAGCTTGGTGAATCAAATCTGGCCCATATAATTCTGTTTCACCGACTTCGAACCATCCAACTGGTGATCTACATCTCCTCCCGTATAGTGCCTCGTATGGGGCCATTTTAATACTGGAATGGTAGCTATTGTTATAGGCGAATTCTATGAGTGGAAGATGATCATCCCAATTCCCCTTAAAATCTAGAACACATGCTCGTAGCATATCTTCCAGTGTCTGAATGGTACGTTCAGCCTGTCCGTCAGTCTGCGGATGAAATGCAGTGCTGAGATTTACCTGTGTGCCTAAACCCTTCTGGAAAGACCTCCAAAAGTTAGCCGTAAATTGAGCTCCTCGGTCTGATATAATAGATATGGGCACACCATGAAGCCTAACAATCTCCTTGATATACAACTTTGCATAATCTTCAGCCGTGTAAGTTGTCTTCACTGGAAGAAAATGGGCACATTTTGTAAGTCGATCAATTATCACCCAGATGGAGTCAAACTTATGATAAGAGCGAGGTAATCCAATAATGAAGTCCATATTAATCACCTCCCACTTCCAGGTCGGAATCTCTATATTTTGAAGCAATCCACCGGGTTTCTGATGTTCTATCTTTACTTGTTGACAATTGGGACACTGGGCTACAAATTCTGCAATAGACTTCTTCATATTATCCCACCAATATTGCTCCTTGACATCATGATACATCTTTGTCGAGCCGGGATGGATGGAATATCGGGATTGATGAATCTCATTCATAATCTTCTCTCGCAACCCTGCCACATTAGGCACACACAATCGGCTCTGGTATCTCAGTGCCCCGTCTTTTCCGATCCCAAAAGCCATACTTTTACACTGTTGAATGCTTTCTCTTAATCGTACTAAGATAGGATCTTCATATTGTCGTGCTTTTACCTCTGCTACCAAAGATGATTCTGATGTATTCTGTACAGTAACACCTCCATCATCAGAGTCTAACAATCTGATTCTCATATTGGCTAGCTGATGAAGCTCTTTAATCAACCCCCATCTACCTGCCTCAATATGTACTAAGCTTCCCATTGATTTACGGCTGAGAGCATCTGCCACAACATTGGCTTTACCGGGATGATACAATATCTCGACGTCGTAGTCTTTCAATAATTCAAGCCACCTACGCTGCCTCAAATTCAACTCTTTCTGCTTGAAGATGTATTGTAAACTCTTGTGATCTGTGTAGATGTCAACATGGACGCCGTATAAGTAGTGCCGCCATATCTTCAAAGCATATATTACTGCAGCCAATTCCAAATCATGGGTTGGATAATTCTTTTCATGCTTCTTCAATTGTCTTGATGCATAAGCAATCACATTCCCACGCTGCATCAATACGCACCCCAAACCTATACCTGAGGCATCACAATATACCACATAACCTTCTGTTCCTTCAGGAAGAGTGAGCACTGGTGCAGATGTCAATCGATTCTTCAGCTCCTGAAAACTACGTTCACAAGTGTCAGACCACTGGAATTTGGTAGCTTTTTGTGTTAACTTAGTCAATGGTGATGATATAGAGGAAAATCCTTCTACAAACCGCCTATAATATCCTGCTAGCCCTAGGAAGCTGCGGACTTCTGATGGTGTTGTAGGTCTCGGCCAATTCTTTACTGCATCGATCTTCTGAGTGTCGACACTAATACCCTCATCAGATATCACATGGCCAAGGAATGCTACTGAGTTCAGCCAGAATTCACATTTGGAGAGCTTAGCATATAACTTACGATCCTGAAGCGTCTGTAATACTATCCGCAAGTGGCCCGCATGTTCCGCCTCCGAACGAGAATACACTAGAATGTCATCAATGAATACAATCACGAACACATCAAGATAGGGCCTGAATATAGTATTCATGAGATCCATAAAAGCTGCTGGGGCATTTGTTAGCCCGAACGACATCACCAAGAACTCAAAGTGCCCATATCTTGTCCGGAAGGCCGTCTTTGGAATATCCTTCTCCCTAACCCTCACCTGATGATACCCTGAACGTAAATCAATCTTAGAGAAATACTTGGCACCCTGGAGTTGGTCAAACAGGTCATCAATTCTTGGAAGTGGATACTTGTTCTTTATAGTAGACTTATTCAACTGTCGATAGTCGATACACATCCGTAACGACCCGTCTTTCTTCCGCACGAATAGGACTGGTGCACCCCAAGGTGAAGTGCTAGGCCTAATAAAGCCCTTATCCAGCAAGTCCTTCAACTGCACCTTCAACTCTCGCAACTCTGCCGGGGCCATTCTGTATGGAGGAATAGAGATCGGTTGAGTGTCAGGCAACACATCAATGCTAAACTCAATCTCCCTTTCAGGAGGAAGGCCTGGGAGTTCATCTAGGAAAACATCTGGGAATTCGTTGACCACAGGGATTGATTGTAAAGTAGGCGGTTTCGCCTCCGCATCCCTAACGCGAACGAGATGATAAATGTAACCTTTTGAGATCATTTTCCTTGCCTTAAGATAGGAAATAAACCTACCTTTCGGTGTAGCAATGTTCCCTTTCCATTCAATGACGGGTTCACCCGGAAATTGGAACCTAACCATCTTCGTACGACAGTCAACATTTGCATAGCATGAGGCCAACCAGTCCATTCCCATTATCACATCAAAATCAACCATTTCTAACTCAAATAAATTTGCCGAGGTTTGACGACTACAAATCATCACAGTGCAACCTCTATATACCCTTCTAGCAATCACAGAATCTCCTATCGGAGTAGATACCGCGAGGGGTTTACTTATCAATTCAGGTTCAATGCCAAACTTATTAGCCACAAAGGGTGTAACATATGATAATGTAGATCCCGGATCAATCAGCGCATATACATCATAAGAAAACACAGATATAATACCTGTAACAACATCTGGAGACGACTCGAGATCCTGTCGACCTACTAGAGCATAGGTTCGATTTTGAGCACCACTCGAACTCGGCACTGCACCTCTACCCCTACCACGACCTGTCGACTGCTGAAAACCCCGTGCTGGAGGTCGAACTGATGAGGAAGAACCAGACACAGATCCAGTCGGCTGAGCCATACCATCACCTCCTCTATTAGGACAATCCCGCATCATATGGCCAGGCTGCCCGCACGAATAGCATGCATCAGAACCTCGACGACACAGTCCAAAGTGGGCCTTGCCGCACTGATCACAATGTGGTGTTGGGGGTCTCATCTGACTAGTATCCCTGTGATGTTGCGAGCCAGATGCCCGCGAACTCTGACCTGGACCAGAATAGGATCGATCATATCGAGGCCTCTGAAACTGTGGAGGAGCACTAGCTACAGGTGGCGCCGAACTCCTCGAAAACTGTGGCCTGATGCGGCCTCTGAAGTCATCAGAATACCCTGCAAATCTCGCCCTCTTATGCTGGCCTCTATCCTGCTCCCTAACTGCCCTCTGCTGGCGCTTACGATCCTCTAGGGTCTGGGCATAAGCTTGAATACGGGAAATATCCATGCCCTCCACCAAGGAGGCTGTCGTACACTCATTTATTAGATGTGGTCCCAACCCATTCACGAACATATGCACCCTATCACTCATCTCGGCCACCATATGGGGAGCATACCTTGCCAAAGAATCAAACTGCATACTGTACTCTCGCACACTCATATTACCTTGTCTAAGGTTCAAGAACTTATCAGCTCTAGCTCGTCGTATCTCAACTGGCAAGTAGTGACGAAGAAAGGCCTCAGAAAATTCCTTCCACACAGCTGGAGGAGGGTTCGGACCCCTGGATCTCTCCCAACTATCATACCAGAGAACCGCTAAATCCCGTAGCCGATAAGAAGCCAACTCTACTGCCTCTGTATCACTAACATGCATAACCCGAAGTGTACGATGAACCTGGTCAATAAAAGTCTGTGGGTCCTCCTTGGGGTCTGATCCGGTAAACACTGGAGGGTCTAAATTAATAAAATCACGAACTCTTGTACTAACTGGTTTCTCAGCAGCACCTGTATTCTGCCTCTGAGCCTGAGCAGCTACCAAGCTAGTCAATAACTGCAAAGCACTCTGCATATCCTGGTCTGGAGTGCCAGACGGAGGAACTGGAGGCGCTGGGTGCCTTCTAATATCCTCTGGAGGAGATGGAGTAGATGAGGTATGAGAGGGCATCTCACTTTGAGCCTCACTTTGTCCTGCTCTGACTTGGGGCACCTGACTGGTACCCTCTCCCGCTGCTGTATCAAGCCGTCTACTAATCGTTTGCTTCCTAGTCGAAGGCATCACTGGAAAAAAAAGGTGAATATTAGAGACGAACACTTACGACTCAACTCTACGCACGATCTAGATTCAGGAAGAAGGTAACAACCCTAGATGTCATGTAGCCTCCTGATTATAAATGTGGCGCGCTACACATCCATAATCAAGACTCTACTAGACACGGCTCATAGACAACCCCTAGGACAGACTTGCTCTGATACCAAGTTTGTCACGACCCAAACTGAAGGGCCATGACTAGCACCCGACCACACTTGCCGAGCACCAACGTACATTTCATCTAACCTTCATTATTATCTTTTAAGGCTGACGAGATCAATATAAATGGTAGACCTAGATCATGGACAACCAGCAATAAAATATGATGGCATGAACATACATAGCAGGGGATGACCAGACAATCAAGAAACTACGTATAAGGTATGAGCTACCACGCTACTATGAAAGACTATACAACAAAAACTAGCCGACAAGGCATACCAAACTATACATGAGCCGACACCTGTCTATGAGCCTCTAAAAGAACATAAGTGTTGCAACATAGCCGGAACAGGGCCCCGACATACCCATAATGTCTATAACAAAAATTGCATACCAAGACCAAGGCAAGTCCGGAGAAGGGATCTCGCCAATCACCGCTGAACTGGACAGTCTACTGTGGTGGGGGAGCTGCACCTGCCTGTCTATCAGGACCTGCAGCACGACATGCAGCGTCCACAAATAAAAGGACGTCAGTACGAATAAAGTACTGAGTATGTAAGGCAAGGAACCATAAATACGATCAGTAATGTAAGCAAGGATAGAGAATATACAACCTGTAACATCTTAGTACCTCTGAGGGCTACTTACATGAAATGCATGATACATATGTATAAATACATAAACCTTTAAAGCATTCGCCTCTGTGGGCATCATCATCATCATATCGTACCCGACCATAATAGGCTCGGTAGAATCGTACCCGGCCACGTGGAGCTCGGTAAAACCCAACTGATCAGTGGTTGCACAATAGGTGCCGTACCCGGCCAACTATAGCGTGGCTCGGTAGAGTAAAATAGATACATATATATAATGCATGCTCGACTCATGGAATCACATTCTAAACCTTTCGGAGTGACGTAAGGTCGGTATCCTCTGTACACGTTATTAGGACTAACTCTTCACTATGAACCTTATAAGAATCAGGAAGTACCAATAACATTGATAACATAAGAATAAGAGAAGCAACATTAACATCAATCGTTCCATAAGAGGGAAAACAATGTAAGTACTGCTAGCTTCTAAGAGTAGAGTATCTTGGAAGATCGTTCATTACATTATGTACAATCGGAGTCGTGCAAAAGAAGGAAAGGGATAGCCTCACATACCTTGTATATACTGCCCCAATCTCAAGCTATGCAATTGTCAAAACTCCTTAGTCTACAATAAGAGAAACGATACTATCGTTATCATTTAAGCGTCATAACTATTATGTATCGACCACAACCTATTTTACGATGAAACGGACAGCACCTCCCCTATATATATGACCTCACACCATTCAAAACAATCACCAAACAGCCCAAACAACATCAATAATAAACATATTGAGCCTCCCAAAATAGTCCACACACAGCCTAATCACTCCATACATACGACGACCACCGTAGTCGTGTCAAACAACCTGGAAATGTTACGAATAACTATCAGCCCATAACCCTACATATATATGGTGTTTATCCACACCCTTCCTCCTCCAAAACTCCACAAGATAGTAGTAAAATACGCAGCCCAACAACAACGCAAAACAGTCCACAAAACAATAACATTACTTCCAAGCCTTTCGATATATATTTCACAAGTTCTAGCTTCAATGGCTTAGCCGCAACTTGGATAATCTTAAATACATATAGAGTAAGAGGTTCCTTACCTTTATACAGAAAGAACAACTCCAATTTGACCTTAAATTTCCATGAAATATCCCTCCAATGCTGCCACAACAACAAAAGAGCGAAACTAGCGATCAATTAGTGTTTTTCGGCACTAGAATCACTTTAGAAGGCTTGAAATCACCTAGGATTGATATTAAGAACATGAGGGAGTATTTACAGAACATAAACCCTTTAAAACAACCTCCCACATGAGCTGGAACGACACAAAAATGAGCAACAACAAGAAGAACAAGAGACTTACTAGCGCCACGGAATTCCCGACACTTGATTTGTGTTGTTTGCCCTTTTTTTGGGTCTTGAATCTTGAGAGAACCTTGAGAGGATGTTCCTAGGGTTATAAGGTCTGAAAATAGTGAAAAGAAATGACTTAAAACGGGTTGGAGGCATCCTATATAGGTCCAAATATCTTAAACCGACTTAGTGGGCCCCATAGAGAGGTGCTTGGCGCAGTCTCGCGAAAACGCGAATATCTCTCTACTCCGAGATCGTATCGATGAACGGTTTAATGCGTTGGAAACTAGACTCATAGATCTTTAATTTGGTGGGTAGATCACCCCGTAATTCCTTGTAAATTATGAGAAAAGATTAGAAACATTTGACCTAATGTTTAAGTAAAATTATGAACCTAAGTTGCGACAACTTTTGTCGACTTTTGTTTCATAACTCGTTTGACTTCAAGACTTATGATACGGATATTATATGATTAAAATACCTTAATAAATGACCTCTTGAGTGTATTAAGCACCGCTAGATTACCTAAAAATACGAGTTACAACATCCTTGATTCGTTTAACTTCTAATACTGGTTAATCACCCTTATACACTCTTGTATCACTTAAGACCAATAGGATTGACTTCTTATCATCTAAAAGATAATTCCTTCTTGGATTTATGTTAACTAATATATGGCATGAACTAACACATGTGGATATGGGTTGTAACAGTTTCAAATTCTTCGATCTCAAATCCGAATATTTCTAGGTATATTCGAATCAAAGCAATGGTGTTCTAGGCACGAGGGGGTGAGGTGGATAACTGGTGTGAGTTTGAGGTAGGTTGGGATAGGGTCAGGTTTCACTCGAATCTTCAAATGAAGATTCGAGCAGTTCCAGGCGGATTCGAACCATGCCACTAACAGATCCGTGATGAGGATGGACAGGGGAGACTGTGGTGTTAATTTGGAGGCCATCGGAGAATGTTGGTTTTTCAGACCAACCTCCAATCGAAGATTCGAGACTATGTGATCTGATTCGAAGGAAACTAATATTAGATCCGTAAAGAGGGGGTTGTGAGGAGTCGAGGGTGTTTAGGAGGTGACCGGAGGCGTTGTTGCCGCCGGGTTTCAGGCAATGGGGAATTTGGGTGGCTAGGGTTAGGGGTGTGTTTCAGAGATGACGATGAACAGGAGAGGAGGGGGGTGTTTAGTTAGGGGGCCGGGGTAGGGATTTGGATTTATATAGGATTGGGGTGGATGGATCAGGGCCGTCGGATTAGCCGAGATCAAAGGCCTGGATTAATTGGTATGAGAGGAACGGTGTCGTTTGAATTAAACTGGGGTATGGGTTGGCCCAGATACTGGATCGGGTAGGGATCACGGGTTAGGTCAAAATCCTGGGAGCCCTTGGATCAGAAATAATGAACGGCCCCGATCTATTTCAACCATACGACGCCGTATGGTTTGCATTTGTAATTAAATGACCGGGCATCATCAAACGGCGTAGTATTTGCCCTATACTACATCGTTTGATGGTCTTTGGGTTGACTGACCTGGGCTGGGTAAAATGCATTGTTTTGGGCCTGAATATTTTGTCAAATAAATGGCCCAGTCCGTTTTTCTTTACATTTTAATCAACTCTTTTCCTTTTCTAATTTTGTTCCTTAATTATTAAATTCCTAATTTTAATTATAAAAACAAAATTACCCTTACAAAAAATATTAATTACCTTTTAACAATTATTAACACATAGACAAAACATTAATCACACAATGACATAATTAAATGACCAAAATAAGGTAAATGCATATTTTTTGTGATTTTCTTTTAATTATCTTTTAAATGCATAATTAAATCCTAGATATGCATGCAACATGTATTTTTTGTTTTATTTATTATTATTTAACTATAACAAAGTAAACATTTACGGACAAAACACAAATAATTAATAAACGCCACATAAATTCTAAAAACTGCATACTAAGAGAATTTTTGTTTTATTTTTTGATTTATTTTAGAGTAGTTTTCGTGAGGCAAAAATTACGTGCTCACAGTGAGGAGCGGGATGATTTTTTTGCTTTGGGATATTCTGTGGAGGTGTAGGGTTCTGAGCGTTTGGAAAATTGATATCTGGAGTGGTGAGGGAAAATGACAAATTTGCCAAATTCTGGACCTGATCAAGTTCTTCTTGGAATTTCAACAGTTTTTGTTCAAGTTGGGATGCATTTTCCTTAGGGACAGAGTACCATGACCATGAGTGACCTCTATCCGTTCAGTTGAGTTTTCCTTTATGGCATTGTTCAAATCTTCCATCTTCCCTTTGTTCTTGTTTTTGACAGGACTAAGAGGAGGAGTGAGTGGAGGGCCTCTGGATCTCGTGGAATAAGATGATGTTGCCAGAGTACTCGAACTAACCTTTGGGTAGGGGAATAATAAAACAAAAAGTAAAAACAAAAAGGTAACAAGTTAGTGAGGATTATAAAAAGCGTTGCGATATTTAAACACATAGTGCAGAATGTAAAATGTGTCCTAATTTGGGAACCTCTTTGTGCCCGAGGTAGGCCTAGCGACAAATTAATTTGGAGAACTTAGAATGCTAAATGTCTTATTTTATTGATAGAAAATAAGACAAATCCCAAATCGACACTAAATAAACAGGAAATAAATGTCACAACTGGCCATTGGCCTTATTACATTTTATAAGGCAAAAAGAAGACTCATATTTATTTGGTCCCAGAAAGACCTTCCCCAGATTCGACATCCTTGGCTCTGTCGAACAACTTTCCTAACTCGCGAAGTCCTAGCAATAGGTAGGCTCTGGCTAGATGTCCACCCTCGTTCCCTTCAGCATTTTGGCAATCCTCGATTCTTTTGAGGAATTTACTTTCTAGCTCCACTATGCCCCGCTCCAAGTATCCAGTCGCTTATTGGCACTGATAGCCATGTCTTTCCACTCCTCAATCAGCTTTTGATTGGCTTCTTGTATTTCACGGTGCTCGCTTTCGCATTCCCGGATCCCCTTGCGCAGTTGATTGTATTTGACCTGTGCCTCGGCCTTTTCATCTATGATCTTGTGGCCCCTAGCAAACCCTGGCTGGCCCAGACCATCGTGATTATCTTCCAACCAGCCTGAATAGTAGGGAGCACAACCAGCGTGGTATCTGTCTAGCTCGATAGTATCTCTCCCCATGATGATCTTGCAGTGCCACATATGCTGAGCTTGGCACTTATAAGGACTATCATCAGCCTGGAAGTCAGCCCGAAAATGACTCATCTTGCCGACCCTGGGTATAACCTGCTTCCTACCAGTTTGCCTCATAACCCGGAGAGGGACGTATGGGTATGTTCCTCTCAGACCGATCAATATCAGAAATGGTGCATCCCTGGATCGGGCGATGAATTCCTTGGTCAGAAACCACTCAAACATCTATTGTACCTGACCCTCGGTTAGATTATCAAACAGCTCTACCCATCCCCTGGCGTCTTCCGGCTGAGCGAACATGTTGGGTGTGTAATTTATTCGCCTCGGATGATAGAAGGCTATATGATCATCCCAATCCCTTCTCTGAATCTCTTGTCGGTATTCACCCCTTTGGAGATGTTCTATGAGCCAAAGCTGAAGTAGTAAATTGCAGCCTTCAAAGTGTTTGGCTCCCTGTTGACACTTCTCTAGGGCTCAGTATATTTCTGCAATGATCATGGGCACAATGCTGAATGGTTGCCCACCAATTCCTTCCATTAAGGTCTTAGTTACCATAGCCAGTCTGGTGTGGATTCTTGCTTTCTTCATTGGAAACACGATCAACCCTAGGAAACAAAACATGAATCAAAGACCCTTCGGTGAATATGCCCTAATGATGTGATGGAAAATTCGTCAAGATAGGTACAGTAGGATTTGTTGTAACCGTACCTCTCATACAAATAGTCAAAGGAGATATAGGATTCTTTTAGACATGTCAGTACTGGATTTTTCTTCAAATCCATCATTTTGAGGAACCCCTACCTTTGCGATTCTCAAGCATCAACAAACCCGGAGTTTCCCATGCTATACCGGCCAATCCTCCTATTTCTTCTAGTAAGGGTGTCATTTCAATGTCCCCGAAGCAGAATACAGACCTCTCACAATCCTAGAATAGAGTATCAGCTTCTATGATCTTGTTGTTAGGTTGGATTTCCAGAAGAGAAGGTAGGTTTCCCAAATATTTCCGGACAAGAGTTTGATCACTAGAGTGAAGATCCTCCCACCAGCTTAGCAATTTTTGGTGGATGTTGGTGACCATGCCGAATCAGGGGACTTCGTGCCTTATATTTCTGCAAGACAAATAAGGTTACGCCCTTACCCCCACCAGACTCGACTATTTAATATCAACAATCGGCATAAAGCTTTTAGTTCTTCAAATAAATGCACAGAACGTGGTAATGTCCGTTTGGGTTTAGGGAAACCCAGTGGACTTTGGACAAGTCTATCTTAAAGAGTCATTATGCGGACAACATAACTGACTCGTCTAGGTTTGACCATGATGCATGCACAATTTAAACAGAGTAAGGCTTCTATGGGGTTTTAGACTGGTTCCCTTGAGCGAACAACTCAAGGGGAGAAGGCACGGAACCGTCGACTACATCGTTGATCGACTGATTTTACCGCAAATATACCTTTTCCGGATTTAGGGGTGATAATATCGGAAGAGCGCAACCACTCATTATAAGCGTTGCTATGGGATTTGTTTGGCACGAGTGGAATATGATGTTGAACATGATTATGCAATAATTAAAAATATGTTGTCACGTATTTGCTTGTTTAAGAAAGTAGTAAATACAACAGTTGCATAATTTAAAGCAGTAGTAAAGGAAAACAAAAAGACAAGTCAGTTTTGAAGTTAAAAAGAGAATTGAATGCTTAAAAGAAATAAACAAGTAATTGCACATAAAGAGGTATAAATCCATAATAATAGTCTGAAATGGTAAAAGCCTAAATATCCCCAGCAAAGTCGGCATGCTGTCGCACCCCCCTTTTTTCTCACGAAATTGGGTTTAGGACATTTGGTGTCGGATAACTCGTTCCTTTTGGGTACTGGGTTTTGCAATTGAAGAGTCGCCACCTAATGATTAAGGTGCATTAGGACACCACTAAAAATTCAATTCTAAGTTTGTTTGAACAACCAGAGATTGGGTAAGGGATTGAAATTATCCCAAGGGGAAGGTGTTAGGCACCCCTCAGGATCCACTAGTGTGGTTCCCGGTCAGACAATTATTGTGAATTTGGGGTGCAATTAACATATAAGCAAATAAGGCTAAAAAGAGGGGATTTCAATACACAATGGTCAGGAAGTAAACCAAGTTTGAAAGAGCAATTACAAGAGCTGATTTTAAATAAGGAGTTACAATGCCCAAAAAAGAAGGGTAAATAAAGAAAGGGGGCCCTAGGTTTGATAAAAATATGGATCACATCAATGCAATACCCGGTAATAACTCCTCAAAAGAGGGGTTACACGTGGCATTAACGCACTGGTCATCATATTCATATCTACCCATTCCCACCCCGTTTAAAGTACTAAAGCGCGAATTGGTCTCGAACACTATTGCATACTATTACCCGTCCCATTCTTATCAGTCCCGGAGGCGCTTAGGACTACTAATCCTAAAGGGGAGGGATATTAGGCTGACTTGAAGTTTCAAAGGTAAAAATCTAAGGCGACATGCAAAACATATAAAAGACTGCACATTAAAAGGGGAAACACATAAACACATAAGGCTCAAGTATACCTACTCAAACAAAACACATAACTAGCATGACTTGCACATACTTTTGGGTCTGATTAAAGCACATAAAGACGAGAGAAATTAGTTATTGAGGCAGATTAGTTTTATACATAACTCAGATAAAATATCCGAATCAGGCCTGCCTGCTGGTTGTAGCATTTAACAAAAAACGGATTCAGTTTTACAGTTATTACTCTAAGGTTTACCTAAGTGTTTAGACGGGGTCCTATAGGCATGATATCTACTTAATTCAGAATGAGGCGAAACATTACTAACTCAAAACAAATTGTTTGAGATCCTATAGGCATGCTTGCTAAACCTCGTTAAATAGAGATGGAAAGTTGTTTAAAACTGGTTTAGAATCGATCTGATTTTAAATTGAACTAGTTTCAGATTTTGTAAGCGATGGAATCTAATATTGCTGATTTTAATCCCTATAGGCATGATATCTAACATCGAATGTGAATAGAAACGAACCAGAATTTTACTTGGGAATCCCTATAGGCATGATTTCTATATGTTACTGATTTTAGACCTTTATAGACATGATATCGAAACGATGACAAATGTGCAGAATTTCAGATAATCCCTATAGGCATGATATCTAGATGTGAATTGAACAAGCGAGTCCTATAGACATGGTTTCTAAATATAGTGCGAATATATAGAATTAGAGCAATCCTATAGGCATGTCTTCTAAATGTGATTTGAACAAGTAGAGAATGCAGTCCTATAGGCATGTTTTCTACCCATGAGCATGCATAATTTTCCAACCCTTTTCACTAACCAAACCCCAATATTTATTACAAATTATTACAAACTGAATAATGAATTACATCAGAAAAGTGTAAAAGAAGAGGTTACAACCAGAGGAAGCCTGATTCTTGACTTTCTCTCTGAGTTATGAGATAAACTAACTCAAAATACCATTTGATCCAAAGCCTTTATCAGTCTTGAGTGTGTCAGAGTTCCCTAAGGGCCTCAATAGGAACCCAGGCAGTGCTCACACCCAAGTTTCATAACTAGAATAAGGATAATTGCAGTGTGGAAATGTCAGCCCTCATGTGTCCAAGTTCAGAGGGAGCTCATGGGTCCCAAGGCAAGGCTCGCATGAGGGGGGAAAAACTTAAGTCTAAGAAGAGAGTGAGAAGTGCAGAAACTGAGTTCTAAAAACTGAAGGAATAAAGGAGAGGGAAAGGGTGATAGGAGTCAGTCATTAACACTTCACATATTTGATAAATTCACACAAAGGGGCAGGTGATTGGGAATCCATTACAAGGAGCCTATATACTTAGGCATGAGTTAATTCTGGGCATGCACAACAATAAGGAGTGCTGTCATGCTTGTAAATCAACCAGAGCACACAACATATAAGGGAAACATGGGGGTTATGATCCTAGGGGGATCAAGTTTGGGTCATGCTCGGCAATGTTCAATGTTGTCATGCCCCAAACTAACTACTAGTATTAATCACATTGGGGTAGGGATTTAGGATTAATAATACATTGATTCAGAACAGGAGAAAGGAAATTACATCATGGTGAGTAATGGTACTGAATTAAATACAAACAGTAGACAAACAAGAATGCAAATCAGTAAGTAAGCATGTTGTTGTTGGTGCTGAAAAAACTTAATTAGAACATACCAGTCAAAGAAGCAAAGTGCAGTAAAGAAAAGTACCAGGACTTCGAAATATAGCCTTGACTTTCAGCTGGCTAAACAGGCCACAGTACAAGTAATAAAGCAAGAGAGAGTGATTTGAGTGTAAGTGTGAGTTCAGAACTAAAGTGTTCGTGTGTTTGTGTTAATAAGAGAATATGTATATATAGTAGTTTGAAACCATGTAAAATAAGGCAAGAATTACAATTGTATAGTAATTATGGAACTCATAACCAATTAGAACCAAAATCAGTACAAGTACTCCCTTAATTTAAGGGAATCCGTTCAAATGGTAAGAACGAGTAACAAATAAGGAAAGAAATGAATGTGTAGACAAGAAAATAATTCGAACATATTGGGCATAGAGTAAACTATTAGGGCTAGGTTCAGAAAAAACTCTAATTAGGGAAATAGACAGTAAGAATCAAGCAGCCAAGGTAAGGGAATCAATAAGATTGAGTAGAAAAGTAGGGATCGAAGGTCTAAAGGAAAGTGTTCAAATTAGACCAAGAAATGGGGGAATCAGAATCAATCAAAGAGAAAGTCATGTGTCAATATTTGCATATAAATAAAGTAAGACACATACGGTCAAGAGTCGACATACAAACCTAGCAAACATGAGAGTCAAATAATATTGACTCGATGAGAAAGAGGCAAGTTTCGAACAGTCAAGATGAACACAAACACGTAGAATCAATGTAAGTTTTTTTAGGCTAAGAAACTGAGTAGAAACAAATCAAGGCAAGATAGTCACGAAGAATCACAGAAACTCAAAAACGAGAACCGGCCAGTCATACTGATATACAAAACCAAACAAAGAATCCCCTAAAAAATTAGGGCTTTCAACATAGGCGAGTTAAAGAGAAGATAAAAACCCAGAATCAGAAGAATCATACAAAGGGAACAAGAGATTTCGAAAAGAACTTCTGCACTTAAACGAACAGTCTCAGACCCAAAACCATAAGATTTTCAACAATAGAATGGTTTTAAAAGGATGATAAATAGACAGATCAGATAAAAACTCAGGCAAACAAACATTCATTTAATAAACAGTTAAAAGAAATTAAGGGTTTTAACATGCAAACTCAGGCAGAAGGATAATACGAGCAAACACAGCAAAACATATCAGAAATCAAAGAAAGGTTTCGAAATAACTTAACAGAACCTTAATCAGAAGGATAAGGAGTTTTGAAAGTAAAGTTTTAAAAGAAGCTTCGAGAAAAATGCTTAAAAAGTTCAGAGCAGACATAGATCTGAAACAGATCTAAGAGAAATCGAGAGAACCTTAAAGGTTAGGGTTTTAGAAGAACCCCAAGTGGTGAGAGAGGCTTTGAAAACCATTGATCTAAGCAGGAGAGTCAAGAGTCAGACTCGAATAGCCATGGCTGGCCGGAGAAAGGTCAGAGATGACCGGAGAATAGCCATAAACTGAAATCGACTAAGGTCTGGACCAAGATCTTTCAAGATCTAGCCTTGAAACCATAACAATCGAACACGTAGAAGCCATGGAAGGTTGATACAGGCCTCCGATGACCTTGGAAGCCACGAATTTGGGAGGTTTTAGGGTTGTAGTTGAGGGCGACGGCTAGGGTTTGAGAGGGTTTGAGAGAGGATTGAATGAGAAGGGGATTCAGAGGTGGCAGGGTATGAATAATGAAAGGGTTTGGGGGGGTCTTTTGGGTTTAATTAGGAAAGGAGGGACGAGAGCCGTTGATCTAAGTGATCAACGACTGTGATTAAAGAGGTTAGGTGGGGATCCAGGTATGGGTTGGTTTAATTGGGTTAGGGGGTTGGGTTTGAATTGGGTCTAATTGGGGTCAGAATTTGGCTATAATTGAAATAAAATTGGGCTAACATTTAAATAGCCAATTTTCCCTATTTGATTTATACAAAATAATAAATTAATTTCTGGAAATTAAAGGTAAAAAAATAATTTATAACACATACTTAACTATTTAAAAATACCATACCTAATGTTTATGAATATAAACATAATTAATCCTAAAAGAGGCTAAAATTACAATTATATGCAATTTAGCTTTTAAAATACCAAATAAATTTGTAAAAGTATGCAAAAATTATTCTAGCTATATTTTAGCATAAATATGAGAATCCAATAAATGAATCACCAAAATGATAATTTTAGTAATAATTATTGGATTTTTATGGATAAAATAGGGCAATAAATTGATTTAAAAATCTTTAAAAATTAAGAAAAAATAATAAAATATTTGCACATACTTATATATGTATACATATGCTATTTTGAAAGTATTTTGCATATAAAAATGTACAGTAAAAAATTGGGTATCAACAGCCGTGAGGTTAATGATTGAGAGAGGTTTAGGACCTAATGGTGAGGATTATATATCTATTATGTATCGGGTTGCACGCCGCACCAATGTTATATATATGGATCGGGTTGCATGTCGCAGCGATATACATATGGATCGGGTTGTACGCTGCAACGATATATATTGGATCGGGTTGCGCGCCGCAGCGATATGACGCTTGGGCTATAGGAGCCCCTCCAGAGTCTGTACACCCCTAGTGAGCGTAGTCGACTATAAGATATGGATCGGGCTGCACGCCGCAGCGGTTATTATGATTATTATTATTATGAGATATTATTGAGTCGGAGTGCTGAGTGAGTACTGTTTGACGAAAGCTAAGTCATGAGTGACTGAGAGGCTTGCCCGAGAGGCTATATTTATGAATGATACCTTGCCTGAGGGACTTGTTTATGACTTTTGTTACTGTCACTCTTCTTTTATACTGAGCCTCTGTTGAAAAATATTGGATAAATGTTTTCAAAGGATTTTTTATTGAAACTAAAGTTTTACGAGATGACTGGCTATTAAATTGTAGAATTTGACTTGATACTTCTGTTGAGACTTATTATATGATTTTAACTGCTCGTCACTGTACTTAGACCTTGTTTACTTTAGTTACATACTGAGTTGACGTACTCATGTTACTCCCTGCACCTTGTGTGCAGATCCAGGTGCCCGAGCATCAGAGTGAGAGCTTCTAGCACTCTTAGAGCTTTACCGAAGATCGTAAGGTAGCTGCACGGCGTTCGCAGCGCTACTTTCCTCCCTCCTATCTTAGTATTTTATCTTTCAGACTTATTTTGTATTATTTAGACAGCGTTTGAGTTGTATTTAGATGCTAATGATTAGTGACACCGGATTTGGGCTGTGTTAGTGTATTTCATACTGTTTTTCACACATTTCTATTGAGTTATATTTTACATTTGAAAGCTTTGAGACTTAAATTGGTTTTAGAAAAAAAATGAATTTCATAAAAGGAATCAGATGTGGTAGTTGTGGGTTTGGCTTACCTAGTAATGTGATAGGCGCCATCACGATCGGAGTATTTGGGGTCGTGACAATCACCTTTATCGCCTCTTTCTTCCAAAATTATTCTTCCCACTTATGTTTTTCATCTAATTTAACTCTTTAAGTGCTAGAAAGGGAATGAATTGAAAAAAGTATCATAACAAATAGGCTACGAGTTAAAGTTTGGCTAAAACAAAGATAATTTATTGAGGCTCAACGGGGTTAACTAAGGATAAAGATAATCAAGGAAGGTAAATTTTGGCCATGGTTTAATAAGGACGGTCTACTTATTTTCCAACTAAAAAATCTTCCTATGATTTAGCCTCAAACCACACTCAAAACAAGTTCTAGATTTTTAAAATAAATATGAGAACTAGACAATATAAACTGACCACACAATGCACTTGGGATCAACAAACGCTATGATTTTAATAAACAATAAACAAGTATGAGTTTAAGAAAGGTAGTTATACCACCCATGCATGGTACTCAATTAAATTCGTCTTTCCTAAGTCTTAATCTTTTTATAGAAAAAATCAAGTGTTTAGCCAACTTATTTACTGATTAAAAAAAATATAAGAAGTGTTTGG
Source organism: Nicotiana sylvestris (assembly GCF_000393655.2). Lineage (NCBI taxonomy): Eukaryota > Viridiplantae > Streptophyta > Magnoliopsida > Solanales > Solanaceae > Nicotiana > Nicotiana sylvestris. The sequence goes on from NC_091061.1 coordinate 26,822,153, forward strand.
TTCAAAATATTATGACCATGGCAAAGAACCGAACAAGAAATTCATGGAGATACGTAAATAAAGTTATGTACCACTAGCATATATAAAAAGAAATACCAACATATAAAATCATATATATTAAAAAACACATTTATCTACCAAACTGCTAGATGTATTTGACTTTATTTTGCTCCATTCCATTTTTTTCTCTTTTCTATTTCAGTTACTTTAAAAAATAAAGACAATAAATAGTTAGTGCTTTATGCACTTGTTAGTTTATAAAATATAATAAAACTGAAAATACAATGAAAATAAACAAAAGATAGCTATATTAAAATGCAGATTTTTTTTTTCATTTCCAATGTTCCACAATTGGCTCAACAAAAACTTGCACAATTTTGAGCCAACAATCTGCATTTACCTAGGTTCTACCAATTTACATTCTTCTAATACCAAGATAATTAAGCAGTTTATACTACCTATACATTCCAAAAACACCAAGCTGCATAACAAAAGGAACTTTATAAGCAAAAATAGAAATAACTTAAAAATAAGCATAAAATTCCCCTACACTTAAAACGCTTTATCCTCTCGGATGAAAACGTCGCGTGAGGGAGAAACCTGTTTGTTTATTTTATTTTTTTCCTTCGGCACCTTATCCTTCTCCTTTTAATATATCACTTGGGACCCAATTTTCATCAGAATTGGATTCAGAACTAGTATCTTCATCCACCATCACAGCCTTTCCTTTTCCTTTTCCTTCCACAATGGTCTTTGCTCTCTTTTTTGCAGGATTTCCCTCTCGTATTGTTAGTGCACCTATGGAGGATGGATAAATTTCAGCAAAATCAACTACATCAATATTGCTTAGATCTAGTAAATTACTGGGTGGAAATTACTGCTATGATTTGATATTGGATCCGATGGAATAGGTGTTAATGGTTGTGGTGGTGGGTTATCAGGTTTCTGCTAGACTTGTGTCTGAATGTCATCAGGGATATAGAACCTCGGGATTGGAGTGGTGGCTGGATCTGCCCAGTAAATAGGCGGATAACTCGGCATTCCTGTGAAGCCCCATATTTCAGCCATCTGGCATTGCATATTTGAGAGAGAACATATCATGGATGAGTTATAAATTATGTCTTGCATCTGTATATGCTCAACTCTCTGAAATCCCTGATCAATTCTTCCTTCCAAATTCCCAAATCTCTGCTCCATATTATCAAAACTCAAATTCATCCTTGCAAATTGCTCAGTTAATTGCTCAATTTGGTGTCAGACACCTCTTTCATATTGGCTTCTAGCCTCCGACAGTGGTTCTTGTCCTCTTGGTCCTTCCACTCTCTCCATTCTATTCCAAAATGATTTATTAATGCATTTGGAATACCTGTAGACGATCATTCTTGGGCTAGGATGGACATCATTTATTTTACAAAGTAAAGTTATGGTAGATGGGTACCATAAACTTCTTACATTAGGATCATTTCTACAATTAATCATGCGGGTGTTTATGAATCTACCCATATTTAGAGGCTTTTTCATGCAAATAGCACAAAGCGGGTGTTTATGAATCTACCCATATTTAGAGGCTTTTTCATGCAAATAGCACAAAGTAATGCTACTCTTGGTATGTAAATGTCATATTGATGTGAGTTTGGGAGTAATCTACTGCCAATAAAGCTCAAGATTAGCCTAGAACAGTAGCCAATATTCTTGCGAAGAAGTTTACTTTTTTCCCTTTCAGAATTATATGCACAATTTTGTGATGATCGTCATCTTATGAATTAAAAATAAATTATGTGTTCCGAGGCCTTAAAACCTTATTTATTCATCCTCGGTTTGTGTGTGCAGTCCGGGCGTGTTTCCGGTAAGCTTTTATGTTGAAAGTTAATAAAAATAAGAATTTTTGAATAAAAACTTCATTTGAGTTGACTTCGGTCAATATTTTTTGGTAAACAAACCCAGATTCGTATTTTGACAGTCCCGGTGGTTCCATATTAAAATATGGGACTTGGGAGTATGCCCAGAATCGGAGGTCCCTAGCTCAAGTTATGAATTTTATTTGAAAATTATGAGTTTGAAAATTCAATGGTTTTTAAGAAATTCTTAATGTTTGATCTTGCTGGTATCAAGTCCATATTTTGGTTCTAGAGCCCGGTATAGGTTCAATATAATATTTAAGGCTTGACTGTGAAATTTGATGAAAAACAAAATTGGTTTGACGTGATTCGGACGTCCGATTGAGAAAATAGAAACTTCAAAGTGTTCTTGAGAATTTCATTTGATTTGGTGTTAAATTCGTGATTTTAGGTGTTATTTTGGCGATTTGATCGCACGAGAAAGTTCATATGATGTTTTAATACTTGTGTGCATGTTTGGTTTGGAGCCTCGAGGGCTCGGGTGAGTTTCGGATAGGCTACGGAGTGTTTTGCGAGCAGTGGACGAGGAGGGGTAGCTTCGCAATTTCGAAGAGTTGATCGCATTTGCGGACCATGGGTCACATTTGCCATGTTAGCAGGCCCAGGCAAGTCTTCGCATTTGCGAACTCCAGATCGCAGATGCGATACCTGCAAAATGATTTTGGACGGGATTTTTCATTTATTCTTCAAATTTTCAAAACCTAGAACACATGAGGCAATTTTCCAAAGACTTCTTCTTTCCCAAATCATAGGTAAGTGATTCTTAACTAGGTTCTTTCAATCTTTCACTTCAGTTTACAAGATTTCAACCTAGAATCTAAGGTTTTCATGGTGGAATTGGGAATTTTTGGGTAGAAATTAGGGATTTAGAAATTGTGGGATTTAGACCTCAAATCGAGGTCGGATTCCAAAATCAATTGTATATCCGGACTCGGGGGGTGAATGGGTAATCGGGTTTTGGCCCGAATTTCGGGTTTGGACCAAGCGAGACCATGTGTTGACTTTTGTTGACTTTTTCAATAATGAGGTCAAACCTAGCCGGGTTAATATGATGTCCACATAATAACCTTTTAAGACAAGCCTTGTCCAAAAGTCCATCGGGTTTTCCATAATCCCAACAGACGTAACCACAATTATGTGCATTAATTTGGAGAAATAAGTGCCAATATGCTAATCATTATTATATAAATAGACGAATCTGAAAGGGGAAAGGGCCTAACTCTCTTTATTTTGCATAAAATGAGGCACGAGGTCCCCAGATTCGGTATGATTAGCACACCCTCACTTTTGCTAGATTAGTGGAGAGACCTTCCTTCATGTGACCAAAATCATGTGAAACGAGTCTTAGGAAACTTGCCTTATTTGATGGACCTTCAGCTAAACAAAATACTGATCGAGGTTGCAACTATGTTTTGGGACAAGGAAAAAGTTGTGTTCCACTTTGGGAACATAGAAATGACACCCCTTCTAGAAGAAATGGGAGGATTTGTTTGGTTACTTTGGGATAGTACTAATTTGTTAGCACCTAAAAATTGCACTGCTAAGGGATTTTTGAAAATGGTGGGGCTAAAGAAGAATGACAATTTGAAATGCCTAAAGGACTCCTACATTCCTTTTGAGTTCATTTATGAAAGATACGGTTACAACAGCTCCTACCGTCCTTTTGATGATGAGGTCTCAATCACTTCTTTGGGTTGGATTCTTCGTAGGGTCTTCGTATTTATCATGTGTTTCTTAAGCATGCTGGTATTCCCAATCCAAGGGGATAGGATCCATACTAGGTTGGCCATGGTAACCAAAACTTTGATGGACGGGATCGAAGGGGAGACATACCGTCAGGAATTTCCGCGAAGGCCGTGGAATGATCATATAGCCTTCCATCATCCCAAAAGAATGAATTATATTCCAGACATGTTTGCTCAACCAGAGGACGCTACAGGATGGGTACAACTTTTTGAAAATTTGACTGAGGATCAAGTCCAGTGGATGTTCGAGTGGTTCCCTACCGATGAATTCATCATTATATCCAAGGATTTTCCGCACTTGGTGTTAATCGGGTTGAGGGGCATATACCCCTACGCTCCTCTCAGGGTTATGAGACAAGTAGGAAGGAGACAAATCATACCACGGGTCACCAAAATATGTCACTTCAGAGCTAATTTTTAAGGGGACGCCATCCCATATAAGAATGAAGCGCAACACATGTGGGCCTTAAAGATTATTGTGGAGAAGGATACTATTGATCCAAACCGATATCGCATGGGCCACTCATACCTTTACCTTTCGTAGTTGGAGGACAACATAACTAGGGTCGTTGAGCTAAGGGTTGGGCCAGGAAATAGGGTTATAGATGAGATTGCTGAGGCAGAGGTGAAGTACAACAAGCTGCGGAAAAGAGTTCAAGAGTCTGAAGTCGAGCACATGGAACTGCACAAAGCTGACATGGAGATGATTAACAAATGGAAAGAAAGAGTCGTTAAATCCAGCGAGAGACTAGAATATCTGGAGTACAGTCTAATGGAGTTAGAAGGGAAGATGAGAAAATCTCCCATTCACCCTTGTAACAGTCAAGCCCACCCTCATAAGCGATCCCAACTCAAATTGCGACACATATATTTCACTGGTAAAAGAGAACACCCAACAAACAACATAGGGGTCACATAAACCTCAGGACACCCTGCAAGAGATAACCTACCTACTTTGCCTTAAACTAACATCTCCTTATACCCTTTCACAGTCATAACCATTACGCAATCACTTAATCTTCCTGAGTCTGAACTCATATCACGACATGAAATCTACTTCACTCCTCAAATAAACAACATGAAAAGATCCTTCAACACACCCATAACTCAGGACTATACATTAAATCAAGATGGAAATCAAGCACCAAATAGTTCTTTCTACACTCCAAGCAGACCCTTCTCGTCACATTCAACCATATGAACATATCTCGTAGTCACATCATACTCATCACGTAGTCATCTAGACATAAATTCTATGAATAGGGACACTGCAGGACATATAAATCCAAAAGCACGTGCTCACATAATCAACACCTTTGTGCTTACAGTCAAAACCCGGCCTCAAGTCCTCCAGACTGGCCCATCATCAGCATACCGAAATTACATCCCGCACCTCTTCCATGGAATCATAAGCCGTCGATGTACAACTGATACCGAGCGCTCACATGCGCATACGAATGCGTGGAAGGAATTCAAAGAGTCACGCTTCAAGCTGAATCAATTCTGCACGATAAGGAAAGAAAGATGGGAAGTATATTCTAAATGTCCTGTAGCCTCTCGAAGATAGATATGGACGTCATCGTACCAATCTGCAAGACTCTACTAGACACTTGCTCATGACTTATAGAACCTATGAACCTAGAGCTCTGATACAAACTTATCACGACCCAAAATCCACCAGTCGAGATGGAACCCAACCCAACCCGCTAGGTAAGTCAATTAACAATTATCCAGTTTTATTTAACTTAATAAAATAATTAAATAAGAGAATTATCTAAATCTTATACATTTCCCAAGGACTGGTACTACAAATCATGAGCTTCTACGAATGGAATTTACGAAGCAACAATGGAACAATTACACAGTCTATTTGAAAAGTACATAAACTGAATTTTATAGTCTAAGGCTACCGTGAACAAGAGTCAGCTACAATAGAAACCTGGGTATGCCTTCAAATCCAACAACCATCGAACGTAACAACATCGACATCCGGGATCTGCACGCACTGTGTAGGAAGTGCAGTATGAGTACAACCGATCTCATGTACTCAAAAAGCAACAAACCTAACCTCAGGTTGAAAGCAGTGGCGAGCTAACACAGGATCAGGTCCAAAGCCAATATTTCCACAATAGGTCATAATAACATAAATTCAAGTATAAAAGAGATATCTCAAAAGTAAAATACTCACCTCATTCACAGTTCCAGAAATGGTCATGCTTTTCAAATACCTCAGTGAAAGAAAATCCTAGATCTTTTACCAAAAATGGCAAAAGTACGAGTAAGTTTGAAAACTGTAATTTTCCAATATCCTTTCCACAATAAATAAAATATTTCATTTTCTTTCCAAATAAAAAGTATAAAGTGCCTCTCCATACCCACATATCAATATATATAATAAGTCATGAATGACAAGATACAATATAGAATGAGAAAGAATGCATCTCTATGTCTGTATGCCATGTATGCATGTGAATACAATGTATCTCAGAGATGAAACATGTACTCACACTCTCAGAGTACTCAATCTCATTACCTTGCATCTTCTCTTACTAAGCTCAATACTCAACATACTAATCACATAACACGTATTTCGTGGTTTAATACCCTCAGCACTAAGCTTAGAAGAGTTACTTATCTTAAACAAGCCAATTTCGACACCGAGCAAGCCAAGCGATGCTCCAAGAATCTCATCACGCATGTTCCGACCTCCGAATGGCTCGAAACTAATAAAAAACAATTCAAATACATCAAAAAATGCTAAAGGAACCAATCCTAATCGGAAAAGGTCGAATCTTTAATCAAAAGCCCAAAATCGACCAAAAAACCCAACCCGGGCCCGTACCTCGGAACCCGACAAAACTCACAAAATTTGTCAACCCTTTTGTCACACCTCCTTTTTGCGCGCCCGCCCCGAAGGGTAAAAATGCGCGAGGGAGTTTTTCCAATTTAAGTGACAATATTCGAAATGGGATTATTTATTTAATTCAGAGTCGCCACTTGGGAAAGGTTTGGTTTTTGGTGTCCCAAGTCACCGGTTTATCTTGAATCCCAAATCGAGGAAATTTTCGACTTTTCCAAATGAAGTCTGCGAACCAGAAATTCTAAGTAAGGAATTCTGTTGACCCGAGGGAAGGTGTTAGGCACCCTCGAATCCCGTGGTTCTAGCACGGTCGCTTAAATTGTTATAATGGCTAAATATCTGATTTAAATACATGTTATGACTTACGTGCTTTTATTAAGTTTAAACCGCTTTTATAATTATCATTTATTTTTTATAGAATTGCAACGTCGTGAAAATGCATCTCGAACCACGTCACAATCAATGCACCCGTGGTCGTCGACACATTTTGACTCCGTTGAGATTCGGATTTGGGTCACATCAATGTGCACCCGTGTTTAAGAAGGTTAAATTATTAAAGGTGCGCCTAAAGCAACTAGCGTATTGTTATTTTGGGAAGGCCGTAAAATTCGCTAAACGGCCTGTCCCGAATTCTAAGTATTTTAATATATACATTTAGAGGGCCCCGCAGCTTGTGCATTTTTGTTTGTCGAGGCTCGTCTCATTTTTATTTAAAAGGATAAACCTACAGTGACTATATTTTCTATTAAGTTCATCTCTAAAATAAAAGAAAATCTCTTAATTAATTACATGCTAAAACGTAACTTATTAGTTACTAGTTTACGGCTAATGCGAATGGAAAATTGCGACCGAGTTTGTACAAAGAAAAACTGCTTTCATTCTATATTCTATTATTCAATAATACTAAAATGTGAGATTGACACACCATAATATCAAAACAAATTAACTATTCTTTGATTAATTTGAACTAACGTTATTAGATGAAGAAGTTATACATATGCGACACCATTACTCATTTAATCAATCAACTACATCTTTATACAAAGAAAGGAAAATTATATTCAAACACAAATCTAAACAGGAGGGATTCAACAGGAACAAAGCCTGATTAATATTTCATTTCTCTTCAATCTGAGAGTATACAAATGTGTACCTGAAAATGGCAGTACAAGAACAAAAGAAGGAGAAGTCAGCAGCAATAATAACACAGCAACAACAGGTTCAGCAACACCGCAAACCAATAATAACCAGTAGAATAACCCAGCAACGGATTGAAAAAATCAGCAATACCAAAGTGCAATCACAGTCAAAGCAGAAGAGAGACGAATACAAGATGCAGTAGTTTACTGATTTTGAATAACACTCGAGAAAAGACAAACAGAATTTATTCAAGTAGAAGTTCAAGTTGTCTTTCTCTTTTTCAAAACTCTACCACACTTCTTCAGATTTTCAGAAAGTATTACTCTCAAAAATATTTTCCCAAATAATAATCCTCTCCCTCTCTAAGTGTTCCCCCTAATCTTCAAGTTCTAGTCTAAGTTTTTTTCTCTCAAGTCTAGTCCTCTTTTAATGTCAAGAAATGACTCTATATATAGCAAGACAAGTCTTCAATTCCCAACCCCAAATTATTCCTTAATGGCATGCTTTGTCCCACTTATTAATGTTTTCTTTATTTTAAACTTTGTCCCCCATGCCTACATTAAATAAATACATCCACCACAACCCATTACAATTTGTCCCCCATGCTTACATTAAATAAGTACAATATTCTCCTCCACTACATTATGTTTTGTCCCCCATTATGCTAAACAATTATATCACCCACACCCCATTATATTTTGTTCCCCATGCTTAACATAAAGAATCAAAATAATGTTCAATTACCAAACTACCCCTCCGACCTTATTGCAATTACAAATCTACCCCCGAATGCAATGCAATTTACCAAATTACCCCCATCAGCTCTAAACACTCAATTAATCATAACTTGACCAAAATATAGTCAAGATGACCAATTTCTCAACAATCTTCAACAACAAATCACATGAACACGATGAACAACACAACTCAAAATTAATGGAACGAAATCAACCATATCGGGAACCAATCCTGGTTAATTTAGACCATCAATGGATGAGCAAGGATACAACAATACAAACAACAAAATACATGATTCAAACTAAATCAACAAATCAAAACAAACATAAAACTCACATTAAATCACTGGATTAAACATGAACTTCAAGCAAAGATGAACATGAACTAAAAACAACAAACATGACGGATTAAAACGATTCAAACAACATTAATAATTTCTGGAAAATACATAACAACACATGAAACAAATTGAAGAAATAATTAATTAAATTTCAATTTGAATCTAACAAACTAACAAATATTTAAACAATAATACAAACATGAAAAACAACTAATTAATCTTTCATTTGAAATCTGAAAAATTAATTTAACAAAGCACATGAACAAACTAAAAAATTAATTCAAACGATAGACATGAACAAAACAAACATTTTGCTGATTTTAGATTCGAGAAATATCAAAACAAAATACGGACAAAAATAAAAACTCAAAATCTACTAACCGGATCGAAACGACGAACAATCGACTAACCAACGACGAACTCGATGAGCCTTGACCAAAGTTCGAACAAACGACGACGAATACGAACCTAATTAGTTGGCGCCGGAACAGTAGTGATGAGACAGAAGCAGCTGGAGGTGCGTTCAGTTGTTCGCGCGAAGACGAAGCAGTAACGGGGGTTGTCGTATGGGGAAGATGAAGCAACAGCTCGGAGACGACTTGGCCATGGCGATGCTCAAGCTGAAGAAGACGAAGTGAGGCAGCCGCAGATCGGAGGCAGGAGGAGAAACAATGGCGATGACAGACTGTTTTGACGGAGAAGATGAAACTCGACCAAACGACGACGAACTCGAACCTAATTAGCAACTAAAGCCATGCCGAAGCCTAGCAGCAGTTGACGCGGCAGAACAGGAGCAGCTGGTCGACGGGGGCAATGTCGGACTGCTTGGTGGAGCTGGGCAGCCATGGATGTCGAGCTCAAGCTCGAGCTTGACGAAGGACGAAGAAGATGAAGTGACGACGCAGAGACAGCTGCGTGAACAGCAGCAGCTATGGTTCTTGCGATCGTTTGGACGTGATGAACTGGAGCAACCATGGTGGACGAAGAAGATGAAGTGCTTCGGCAGCAGCTGTTTGGACGTGAAAGAGCAGAAGCAGCGGGTTGTTTGGACGACGAGGGTGTTTCGAAGAAGAAGGTAAAGGGCAGCCATGGATGCTTGGGGTGGTTTAGTTTTGGAGAAGAAGAAGATGGAGGGGGAGGCGGATGTTAGTGTTAGGGTTTTTGTTTTCTTATTTTTGTTTTGTTTTTGTGTTTAGACCAAAAAATGAAGAAGGGGGTTGGGTATTGGGTTAATGGGGCGGACCGGGTCGACCCGGTTTGAAGTGGACCGGGTCGTGGGGAAGATTGGGCAATTATTTGGGCCTGAGGTTGAAATTTGAAGAAGTGGCCCAATCCGATTTTTCTTTGTATTTTTGTTCTTTTTTCTTCTTTTATTTTCTAAAACTAAATTATAAAAATACTTAAATTATTATTAAGAACTAAATTAAGTTATAAAAGCGCAAATTAACTCTCAATAACAATTAACGCACAATTAAGTAATAATTAAGCATAAAATTGTTCATTTGGACATTAAATGCTAAAGATGCAAAAGATGCCTGTTTTTTGTAATTTTTAATTTTTGTAAAACTAATTTAATTACTAACAATTGTAGAATTAAATCCTACATGCAAAATGCGACATATTTTTGTATATTTTTTTATTAATCTAACAAATAAACAAACACAGACAAATACAAACAATTATCCAAAAATATCATAAAATCTCACAAAATTGCACACCAAGAAAAAATCATTTTATTTGAATTTTTGGGAGTGATTCTCATATAGGGCAAAAATCACGTGCTTACACCTTTCAATTACGAGTTCAACCATACTAGTTTCACTCAAATCCGACTCCTAATCGGTGTTTAAAACACAAAAATCCATATTATGAAACTTTAGGCCAAAACCCCAATTTCTTCTTTATAATTCATCAACCAAAAGCTAAAATCGAAGATAGATTCATGAAATATAACCAAAACCGAGTAGAGAACACTTAACCCAATTCATATGCTGAAAAGCACCTCAAAAAATTGCCCAATTCCGAGCTCCCCAACTCAAAATATGTCAAATGCATAAAGCTCTCGTCTTAACATTGTTCTACTTCATTTCTTGTGCCAAAATATCTAGTAACCCACTTTTGATACCTCCAATAGATTCCGTGTGATTTTCTAGTCAAGATAGGCTCTTGAATCACTCCATTCAATCTTATATTGAAGGAGATATGTTGGTTTAAATATTTGAAAATAGTGCAAATTTTTAAATACGCAGCAGTGGCAATTTCGTAATTAATCTAAAAAAATTGGCAGCCCAATTCTTAGTAAAATGACTAAAACATCCTCATACGATGTCCAAATTAAATTTGATGATTCTTTTTGCTATGTCTCCGTAATTATGATATGGATCTAATGCTATAATAGAAACAGAAATCGGAGCTCATTTGTTCAATGTGGTACCATTTATGCTTGAAGAAACGATGTCGAAACATAAGAAAAACAAGCGCAACACAACCCAGACCTATCCGAGACTCACCTGAGCCCTTCGGTACCCCGTCCTGTGATTCAAAGTTCCATATCATAATATGGACCTACTCGAGGCCTCAAAACACATAACAATATCGAAACGACGAAATGCACCTCAAATCAAACTTAATGAACTTTCGACCTCCAAAAACTCATGCCAAAACATATCAAATCAACTCGGAATGAACCCAAATTTTGCACACAAGTCCTAATACATTATACGGAGCTACTCGTGCCCCCAAACTACCGAGCGAAGTGCAAATGCTCAAAACGACCAGTCGAGTCATTACATTCTCCCCCACTTAAACATACATTCGTCTTTGAACGTGCCTAGAGTTGTTCCAAAAGGCATCAAATTGTCGTGTAACCTCACTATGCACATACCCGGGGGTGATTCCACGTCACCCTATCCCATATAGGACTGATAACACAACATAACTAAAATATCTTAATCCAACCTAGCCCATAAGCCTTAGAACCAAATTTTTTACATCCGAAATTTTCCATAAAATCAGAATCTCGCATCTACACACTGTATAAGTCTGAACAAGCTGTATCAAGCCATATCCGTAACCTAAGATGAAATCACATGATATACCATATAACTCAAACACTCATAGCAATAACTTCTAATCATAGTAGCTGCTCAAAACAACCTAATACCGGTAATAAACCTCTTATAAAACAAAGCCTCGTTCTAACACTTTCATATACTGCCAACGATGAAGGAAACACGCATAAACTCATAACCATTCGTCAGACCAACAAGTTGTGTAACTCCCTCTCCTTTGATAAGAACTATAGCAAATTTTTAAGCCGATCAATATCAATATCCTTCAAAATATACTACAATCTGATCCGATAGCACCCATTCTAGGTACGATCACCCCATCCTATCTAACATAATCACTCTAGTGACATGATACATTAATAGAGTCTAAAGCCGCAACTCGTGCAATCCGTGCACCGACAAGCAACATTCCAAATGTACTCAATCATGGAAAATGACTCAGATGAGGGAATTATCTCGCAAGCTCAACAAGTACCACCACAAAGCAATGCTAAGAACCTATTTTACACACCGTATAACCAAAACACATGAATCTAACACAAATCAGCATGTCTCAACATGACTCCACTACAATACGTGACCCATCCAAATGCTGGTCCATATTATGTACCTCGAGCCACCCTGCTCAAAATCAATAACCACGCAAAATTCGACATCAAGCACCCAAAGTGCATTACCATAACCACGGAGAGAAAATAACACAATACCACAATCAGGAAAGAACATAGCCAACGCACAATCAATCATGCAATACCCAAATACTCATCTCGCTCAAATTCCGCTATAAAACTCAAATAAAACCGCACCATATGTGCATATAACCAACGAATCACCATTCCTCGTGGCATAGAAGAGTAACTCATAGATCATTTCAGAACACGAATAAGCTCAACAACAACCAAATGGCATATCCCTCAGCAATAGCAGTATGGAGCCAACCAATCCGACTCGGTGTAGAATACACATCCTAATTAGGCCTACCAATGGAACCCCAAATCAACTCTGGTCACCCACAAATAGATAAATAATCCTCCAAAAGTCCACAATGACTGAATCATAACACATATTATCACCTGGTTAGCTTCGACCATACTTCATAGTCCACAACCATGCAACAATCTGCTCCTTAGATCTCCCAATCTCCAAATTCATAGAACACATGAATCACCATATCTTATCCCAACTCCACCGCTTGAATGTCTAACATATCTCTCATACACGATCATCCCGTGAGGAATACTTCTATAATTATTCTGTGCCACAAAGAAAAATTTGAACACCAGCAGTCGATCAACTAGGAGAGTGCCGCAATACCAATAAAGTATCCATAAATTAAAACACATCCCCCTTCTGAAATGTATACTCTCATCAAGCCATACCAAATAGTAATGTTATTTACCTAGTCATCTGAAACTGTCCATGTTGCCTAAGGACTCATGACCTGCCCTTCAAAAGTGAACCGTGATCTTACACATGCAAATCTCAATCCTACACAACACACCACATATTCTATGCCATCATACAAAAAATACGAGAACTTCGTAATCCACTCCGAGTCACAAGAAACTACTCACTCAATTAGCCAAGAATTTTCCATTTGATTTCATTTGGAGAAAATCACTATACATCACATGCTCCTCACGCTAGTAGAAAATATACATCTCAAACCGTGGTAGAACTCATCGAGAACTCTCCGAAACCTATTTGCGCATAACCAAACCATCAGAACTAAATCTCTCTAACTCAACAAAGCCACACAGGCCACCAAAACCCAAGAGTATAGCCATAAAACACCTGTAGAAACTCACTACCTCATAAGGACAAAAGGAGCTAATCGCATTGTGATGACCCGGCCAGTCGTCTCATGAGTTACCACTCTGTTTCCCTCATTTATGCTTCTTTATGCTTTGTGTGTCCGTGTTATGTGGTATCGGGTTGGTTGGATCGAATCCGAAATAATTTTGGTAAGGTTTGAGACACTTAGTCTTTTTTGAGGAAGCTTAAGTTGGTAGGCAAGATTTTGATATAGGGGACGGAATGGAATTCCGAGAGTTGCAATAGTTTCGTTGTGTCATTTGGGATGTGTATGAAAAATTTCAGGTCATTCAGACGTGGTTTGGTTGGGTTTTTATCAAAAGCGTAATTTAGAAGATTTTGGAATTGTTAAGCTTGAATCTGATGTGAATTTGGTGTTTCGATGTTGTTTTGAGCGTTCCGAAGGTTGGAACAAGTTTGAATGAGGTTATGGGATATGTTGGTATGTTTGGTTGAGATCCCGGGGGCCTCGGGTGAGTTTCGCGTGGTCAATCGGACCATTTTATGAAGTTTTGAATTGCAGAAATCTGCTGCTCAGTGTTGCAGACAATTGACCTTCGTGTTCGCGAGAGGGGAGCCGCGATCGCGAAGGGTTAGATGGAGAAGGCTGAGACTTTGGCCTTCACATTCGTGAGGGAGTCTCCACGTCCGCGAAGGGCTGGGAAGCGATTCATCGCGTTTGCAAGGTAAGCTCCGCGTTCGCATAGAGGAAATTGGTCAGCTGGGTGTTAAGGTTTTTTTGTTCATCGCGTTCGCGGGTAAGGGAGCGCGTTCGCGAAGGGTCAAGCTGAGGAGCCATCGCGTTCACGATGGGCATGTCGTGTTCGCATAGAGAATTTTTGGTCAAAGTCATTTTTTGCTTTGCAAACACGAGGCATTGACCGCGTTCACGAAGAAGGAATTAAGGCCTGAGCTAATGTTTAAATACTCGTCTTGTCCGCAATTTTGGGGTTTATTTCTTCCATTGTTGGTCATTTTTGGAGCTTTTTGAAGGGGATTGAAGAGGGATTCAAGGGGAATCACTTGGAGGTAAGATTCTTGGATTTAAAACTCGATTCTAATGTGAATTCCACCTAAATAATCATGGAAATTAAGACAAAAATTGAAGAACTAGGGCTTGGAAACTTAGACCTTTGATTGAGGATTTGAAGGACCATTTGAAGTTGGATTTCATAACTTTTGATATGTATGAACTCGTGAGGAGATAAGGAATCTATTGATGTAAAAATTATCAAATTCTGAGACATGGGCCTGGGGGTCAGGTTTTGGTAACTTCGGGATTTATGTTGTAAATTAATTATTTTTGCTTGGACTTCGTTCCCTTAGCATATTTTGATGTCCTCGTTCTGATTTTGGATAGATTCGACGCAAATAGAGGTTGATTCGAGGGGCAAAGGCATCACAAGCTAGAGATTTGACCGTTTCGAGGTGAGTAATGATTGTAAATGATGTTATGAGGGTATGAAACCCCGGACTTGCATATTGTTGTGCTATATTGAGGTGACGCACATGCTTGATGACGAGCGTGGGATCGTGCACTGTTGGGGATTATGACTTAGTCCATCTCGAATGACTATTTTTCTGCGTATTTGACTGAAATCTATTTGCTATCACCATGATTTGGGCTAAATGCCATATTTGGGCCTTGTGCCAACTATTTGAACCCTTCGGGGATTTTTACTGGTATTTCCTCACTGTTTTGACTTTATACTTGAACTTAGTCATGATATATTTCACTGTTTTCGTACTCAGCCATGTTTGCTATGTTTTAAATACTTAAATGATCTTTTAAATGATAATTGGGTTGGGAATCACTATTTTACTGTTGCCCGAGGGGCTTGTGAGGATTTTGACTAAGTAAGGCCGAGGGCCTATGTTGTGAGGAAACATTTGATACTGATTATGAGGTCTAGGGCATGAGATATGTATGCCACAAGGTGGATTGATTGATATGAGGCCGAGGGCCTAGTGATGATGCCACGAGATGGCTTGATATTGCGCTTGGGCCGTAAGGGGCCCCTATAGGAGTACGTACACCCCCAGTGAGTGCGGGTACCCATTATGATCTGAGATTGAGCCCGAAGGGCTAGTACTGTTCTGAGATGTTGCCCAAGGGGCAGATTTATTGATACTGTGCCTAAGGGGCGAACCTTTATGTGTTTATCTTTTTCTTAATTTCCTGTCAATTACCATGCTTAATTGTTGAAAAAGGCTTTTCATGAAGTAAATTTTGAGTTAAAGGATTTTACCTTTCTTTCACTGATTTACTGTTTTAAATGGTTTTACTGCTTCATTATAGCATGCTTTGTGCCTTACGTGATTTCCTGCTTTCAGTCTTTAATTATGATTATTACTCACTGAGTTGGAGTACTCACTTTACTCCCTGTACCCTGTGTGCAGATTCAGGCGTATCTGGTCCCGCTCCTGAGTGCTGATCATTTCCGGCTCAGGCGGATCCGAGGAGTCTCTAGGTAGTTGTTGGCATTCGCAGCCCGAAGCTCTTCCTTATCTTAGTCTTTCATGTTCTTAGTTTTCTGTATTAAACTTTGTAGTTATATTTGGATTATTCTGTTTTGCTAGATGCTTATGACTAGTGACACCCCGGTATCGGGTTGTGTTGGGTTATCTTCCCCGAATTATGCTATTACCTGTTAACTTTGGATTATCCTATCATGTTTTAGATTTATTTCTTATGGTTTAACTGTTAATAATTGGATATGGGAAGTGTCGGCAGGCTTGTTTTCACGAGAGGCGCCATCATGATCGGGTCTGGGTTTAGGGTCGTGACACGCATCCATTACCATGCCGATCCAACCTACTACTAAGTTGTCCTATTTATCCTAGTTCCTTCTGAATTACCTTCAAATTGATACTTCTCTTTGTCATAATACCACAATCCTCAACCAAGACTCACCACATGATACCCTAGCATAAACCACACCACCCTAAGGCTTATAAGCCACTGAATGCTCTCTTAATCACCCCAAAAGTACCACAACCGAGATACCCACTCTGAAGAGACCTTCTGCGAATCTAAAGCCATTACCTTCACCTTCCTGATACTAATACGTAGAATAAAAATTAATGATATAGAAACGCCACAAGTCCTGACATCATCCAATATAAATCTCAGTTTCTAGCCAAATACAAATCCTAAAGATTTCCAACTGCCACGCACAAATCTTGAATTCATTTGAACCATTCACGAGAGTCTTCCACTTTGCTCAAATCTCAATTAGACTGACCAAATAGACCGAACGACCGGTTCCCCATTAGCACTCCAGCACCCAAGGAAGTAACTCCACCTTAATATAACCAAATAAATTCCTGCTCCATACACATTACATCCTTTACCAATGACAACTCAAATCGTTCCGTGAATCTCATATACTCGTAAAGTTTACCTAGAATTTCCTTTACTCAAGTCATCCTCGATCTCACCCTCTCCAGAGCATAACTCATTCACAAGTATACCTCAAACCAAAACCAATACAACACATAATCGTGAAATCAACTTTTCAATAGTGGACTCCCCCACTTAGCTCAAAGACATAGATCAAAGCACACAAAAACTCACAATGCCCATACTCTATTACTGCCATAATACCATAGCGAGATTCAACTAAATCCTCCATAAGCTCATGCAACACAAACCATCTAGTATTTCAGATCATCTACAAATCTCGCATTCACAAGCCACTTCTCATAAGCGATCCCAACTCAAATTGCGACACATATATTTCATTGGTAACAGAGAACTCCCAACAAACAACATAGGGGTCACACAAACCTCAAGACACCCCGCAGGAGATAACCCACCTGCTTCGCCTCAAACTAACATCTCATTATACCCTTCCATAGTCATAACCATTACGCAATTACTTAATCTTCCTAAGTTTGAACTCATATCACGACATGAAATCTGCTTCACTCCTCAACTAAACAACAAGAAAAGACCCTTCAACATACCCATAACTCGGGACTATACATTAAATCAAGATGGAAATCAAGCACCAAATAGTTCTTTCTACACTCCAAGCAGACCCTTCTCGTCACATTAAACCATATGAACATATCTTGCAGTCACATCATACTCATCACGTAGTCATCTAGCCACAAATTCTATGAATAGGGATACTGCCAGACATATTAATCCAAAAGTACGTGCTCACACAATCAACACCTTTGTGCTCAAACACAGTCAAAATTCGGCCTCAAGTCCTTCAGACTGGCCCATCATCAGCATACCGAAATTATATCTCGCACCTCTTCCATGGAATCACAAGCCGTCGATGTACAGCTGATACCGAGCACTCACATGCGCATACGAATGAGTGGAAGGAATTCAAAGAGTCACACTTCAAGCTGAATCAATACCACACAATAAGGAAAGAAAGATGGGAAGTATATCCTAAATGTCCTGTAGCCTCTCGAAGATAGATATGGACATCATCATACTGATCCACAAGACTCTACTAGACACTTGCTCATGAATTGTAGAACCTATGAACCTAGAGCTCCGATACCAACTTGTCACGAACCAAAATCCACTAGTTATGATGGCACCCAACCCAACCCGCTAGGTAAGACAATTAACAATTATCCAGTTTCATTTAACTTAATAAACAATTAAATAAGAGAATTATCTAAATCTTATACATTTTCCAAGGACTGGTACTATAAATCATGAGCTTCTACGAAAGGAGTTTACAAAACAACAATGGAACAATTACATATTCTGTTTGAAAAGTACATAAACAGAATTTTATAGTCTAAGGCTACTATGAACAAGAGGCAGCTACAGTAGGAACACGGGTATGACTTCAAATCCAGCAACCATCGAACGTAGCAACATCGACATTCGGGATCTGCACGCACTATTTAGGAAGTGCAATATGAGTACAATCGACCCCATATACTCAAAAAGTAACAAACCTAAACTCAGGTTGAAAGTAGTGATGAGCTAACACAGGTTCGGGTCCAAAGCCAATATTTCCACAACAGGTCATAACAACATAAATGCAAGTATAAAAGAGATATCTCAAAAGTAAAATACTCAGATCGTTCACAGTTCCAGAAAATGGTCATGCTTTTCAAATACCTCAGTGAAAGAAAATCCTAGATCTCTTACCGAAAATGCCAAAAGTACGAGTAAGTTTGAAAACTATAATTTTCCAAATATCCTTTCCACAATAAATAAAATATTTCATTTTCTTTCTAAATAAAATGTATAAAGTGCCTCTCCATACCCACATATCAATGTATATAATAAGTCATGAATGACATGATACTATATAGCATGAGGAAGAATGCATCTCTATGTCTGTATGTCATGTATCGATGCGAATACAATGTATCTCAGAGATGAAACATGTACTCACACTCTTAGAGTACTCAATCTCATTACCTTGCATCCTCTCTTACTAAGCTTAATAATCAGCATACTAAATCACTCAGCGATGTATAATAACTGATGCAGTGTGCAGCCTGATCTATATATATATAGTCGATTGCGCTCACTAAGGGTGTACAGACTCCGGAGGGGCTCCTGGAGCCCAAACGCTATATCACTACGGCGTGTAGCCCGACCCAATAAAGCTGCGACATGTAGCCCGATCCATATATCACTGCGGCGTGCATCCCGATCCATATATCGCTACGGCGTGCAGCCCGATCCATATATCGTTGCGGCATGCAGCCCAATCCATATATCTTTGCAGCATGCATCGCGATCCATTTATCGTTGCGGCGTGCAACCCAATCAAAATATCGCTACGGCTTGCAGCCCGATCCATATATATATACATATATATATCCTCACAATTATGCCCTCGTCTTCACTCAGTCATCGCCCTATCCAGTCTCGCTCACGGGCTCAAAATGTCATGAAACTAGCCCGACAATAATGATATGATGCATCAACAACAACAGTTGAGACTGAGATACGATATGAATGCATGAATATGACTGAGTACAAAATATGAATGAAAATCAGTGAGATGATAACAAGAAATAACCTCTATAGGAACAAACAATATCAGCATAAAGCCTAAACATGATATTTAGCAGGATTGACATCTCAATTACTTTATCACATGATGAAAACACAAATATCAACAAAATATGGCCACTATACAGGGCCATGGGAATAACATAGTCCTATTTCACAGGGTGCATGCCCACATGCCCGTCACCTAGCATGTGCGTCACCTCAATACCAATCACATAATACGTAGTTTGGGGTTTCATACCCTCAACACAAAGCTTAAAAGAGTTACTTATCTTAAACAAGCCAATTCCGATACCGAGCAAGCCAAACGATGCTCCAAGAATCCCATCACGCGCGTTCTGACCTCTGAATGGCTCAAAAGTAATCAAAAACAACTCAAATACATCAAAAAATACTAAAGGAACCAATCCCAGTCGGAAAAGGTCAAATCTTTAATCAAAAGCTCAAAATCGGCCAAAAAGCCCAACCCGGACCCGTACCTCGGAACCCGACAAAACTTACAAAATCCGTAAACACATTCAATTATGAGTTAAACCATACTAGTTTCACTCAAATCCGACTCTGAATCGGGTTTCAAAACTCAAAAATTCATATTATGAAACTTTAGGCCAAAACCCCCAATTTCTTATTTAAAATTCATCAACCAAAAGCTAAAATCAAAGATAGATTCATGAAATATAACCAAATCCGAGTAGAGAACACTTACCCCAATTCATATGCTGAAAAGCGCCTCGAAAAATTGCCCAATTCCGAGCTCCCCAACTTAAAATATGTCAAATGTGTAAAACTCTCGTTTTAACACTGTTTTGCCTCGTTTTTTGTGCCAAAATATCTTGAAACCCACTTTTGATACCTTTAATGGATTCTTTGTGAAATTATAATCAAGATAGGCTCTTGAATCACTCCATTTAACCTTATATTGAATGAGATATGTTGGTTTCAATATTTGAAAATAGTGCAGTTTTTTAAATACGCAGCAGTGGCAATTTCGTAATTAATCTAACAAATCTGGAAACCAATTCTTAGTGAAATGACCATAAAATTCTCATACGATGTCCAAATTTGACGATTCTTTTTGCTATGGCTCCATAATTACGATACAAATCTAATGCTTTAATAAAAATCAAAACTTAAAGTTTATTTGTTCAATGTGGTACCATTTATGTTTGAAGAAACGACATCGAAACATAAGAAAAACGAGCGCAACACAACCCACACCTATCCGAAACTCACCTGAGTCCCTCGGTACCCCGTCAAAATATACCAAAAAGTTCCATATCATAATACGGACCTACTCAAGGCCTCAAAACACATAACAATATCGAAACGACGAAATGCACCTCAAATCAAACTTAATGAACTTTCGACCTCCAAAAACTCACACCGTAATATATCAAATCAACTCGGAATGAACCCAAATTTTTTACACAAGTCCTAATACATCATACAGAGCTACTTGTGCCCCCAAACTACCGATCAAAGTGCAAATGCTCAAAACGACCAGTCAGGTCGTTACATTTTCCCCCACTTAAACATACGTTCGTCCTCGAACGTGCCTAGAGTTGTTCCAAAAGGCATCAAATTGCCATGTAACCTCACTATGCACATACCCGGGGGTGATCCCACGTCACCCTATCCCATATAGGTCTGATGACACAACATGACTGAAATTTATTAATCCAACCTAGCCCATAAGCCTTAGAACCAAATTTTTGACATCCAAAATTTTCCATAAAATCAGAATCTCGCATCTACACACTGTATAAGTCTGAACAAGTTGTATCAAGCCATATCTGCAACCCAAGATGAAATCACATGATATACCATATAAATCAAACACACATAGCAATAACTTCTAATTACAGTAGCTGCTCAAAACAACCCAATACCGGCAATAAACCTCTTATCAAACAGAGCCTCGTTCTAACACCTTCATATACTGCCAACGATGAAGGAAACACGCATAAACTCATAACCATTCGTCAGACCAACAAGTTGTGGAACTCCCTCTCCTTTGATAAGAACTATAGCAAATTTCTAAGTCGATCAGCATCAATATCCTTCCAAATATACCGCAATTTGATCTGATAGCACCCATTCCAGGTACGATGACCTCATCCTATCTAACATAATCACTCTAGTGACATGACACATTAATACAGTCTAAAGCCGCAACTCGGGCAATCCGCGCATCAATAAGCAACATTCCAAATGTACTCAATCATGGGAAATTACTCAAATGAGGGAATTATCTCGCAAGCTCAACAGGTACCACCACAAATCAATGCTAAGAACCTATCACACACCGTATAAGTAAAACACATGAATCTAACACAAAGAATCATGTCTCAACATAAATCCTCTACAATACGTTACTCATCCAAACACTGGTCCATATTATGCACCTCGAGCCATCCTGCTCAAAATCAATAACCACGCAAAATTTGACATCAAGCACCTAAAGTGCATTACCATAACCACGGAGAGCAAATAACACAATACCACAATAAGGAAAGAACATAGCCAATGCGCAATCAATCATGCAATATCCAAATACTCATCTCGCTCAAATTCCGCTACAAAGCTAAAATAGAACCGCGCCATATGTGCATATAACCAACGAATCACCACATCTCGTGGCATAGAAGAGTAACTCATAGATAATTTCAGAACACGAATAAGCTCAACAACAACCAAATGGCACATTCCTCAGTAATAGCAGTATGGATCCAACCAATTCGACTCGGTGTAGAATACACATCATAATTGGGCATACCAATGGACCCCCAAATCAACTCTAGTCACCCACAAATAGATAAATAATCCTCCGAAAGTCCACAATAACTTAAACCATAACACATACTATCACCTAGCTAGCTTTGACCATACTTCATTCTACAACCATGCAACAATCTGATCCTGAGAGCTCCCAGCCTCCAAATTCATAGAACACATGAATCACCATATCTTATCCCAACTCCACCGCCTGAATGTCTAACATATCTCTCATACACGATCATCTCGTGAGGAATACTTCTATAATTCTTCTGTGCCACAAAGAAAAATTTGAACACCAGCAGTCGATCAACTAGGAGAGTGTCGCAATACCAATGAAGTATCCATAAATTAAAACACATCCCCCCTTCTGAAATGAATACTCACATCAAGCCATACCAAATAGTAATGTTATTTACCTAGTAATTTGAAACTGTCCATGTTGCCTAAGGACTCATGATCTCCCCTTCAAAACTGAACCGTGATCTTACACATGCAAATCTCAATCCTACACAATACACCGAATATACTATGCGATTATACGAAAAATATGAGAACGTCGTAATCCACTCCGAGTCACAAGCAACTACTCACTCAATTAGCCAAGAACTTTTCATTTGATTTCATCCAGAGAAAATCACTATACATCACATGCTCCTCATGCTAGTAGAAAATATGCATCTTAAACCGTGATAGAAATCATCGAGAACTCTTCGAAACCTATTTACACATAACCAAACCATCAGAACTGAATCTCTCAAACTCAACAAAGCCACGCAAGCCACCAAAACCCAAGAGTACCGCCACAAAACACTTATAGAAACTCACTACCTCATAAGGACCAAAAGAGTCATTCACATCCATTACCATGCCGATCCAACCTACTACTAAGATGTCCTATTTATCCTAGTTCCTTCTGAATTACCTTCAAATTGATACTTCTCCTCGCCATAATACCACAATCTTCAACCAAGACTCACTATATGATACCCTAGCATAAACCACACCGCCCTAAGGCTTATAAGTCGCTGAATGCTCTCTTAATCACCCCAAAAGTACCACAATCGAGATACCCACTCTGAAGAGACCTTCTGCGAATCTAAAGCCATTACCTTTGCCTTCCTAATACTGATATGTAGAATCCATAATGATATAGAAACGCCACAAGTATTGACATCCTCCAATATAAATCTCAGTTTCTAGCCAAATACACATCCTGAAGATCCCCAATTGCCATGCACAAATCTTGAATTCATTTGAACCATTCACGAGAGTCTTCCACTCTACTCAAATCTCAATTAGACTAACAAAATAGACCGAATGACCAATGCCCCATTAGCACTCCAGCACCCAAGGAAGTAACTCCACTTTAATGCAACCAAATAAATTCATGCTACATACACATTACACCCTTTACCAATAACAACTCAAACCATTCCATGATTCTCATATACTCATAAAGTTTACCCAGAATTTCCTTTTCTCAAGTCATCCTCGATCTCACCCTCTCCAGAACATAACTCATTCATAAGTATACCTTAAACCAAAACTAATACAACACATAACTGTGAAATCAACTTATCAATAGCGGACTACCCCACTTGGCTCAAAGCCATAGATCAAAGCACACAAAAACTCACAATGCCCATACTCTATTACTGCCATAATACCATAGTGAGATTAAACTAAATCCTTCATAAGCCCATGCAACACAAACCATCTAGTATTTCAGATCATCTGCAAATCTCGCATTCACCCTTGTTACAGTCAAGTCCACTCTCATAAGCGATCCCAGCTCAAATTGCGACATATATATATTTCACTGGTAACAGAGAACTCCCAACAAATAACATAGGGGTCACACAAACCTCAGGACACCCCGCAGGAGATAACACACCTGCTTCGCCTCAAACTAACATCTCCTTATACCCTTCCACAGTCATAACCATTACGCAATCACTTAATCTTCCTGAGTCTGAACTCATATCACGACATAAAATCTACTTCACTCCTCAACTAAACAACATGAAAAGACCATTCAACACACTCATAACTCGGGACTATACATTAAATCAAGATGGAAATCAAGCACCAAATAGTTCATTCTACACTCCAAACAGACCCTTCTCATCACATTCAACCGTATGAACATATCTCGCAGTGACATCATACTCATCACATAGTTATCTAACTATAAATTCTACGAATAGGGACACTGTCGGACATATAAATTCAAAAGCACGTGCTCACACAATCAACACCTCTATGCTCAAACCACAGTCAAAACCCGGCCTCAAGTCCTCCGGACTGGCCCATCATCAGCATACCAAAATTACATCTCGCACCTCTTCCATGCAATCACAAGCCGTCGATGTACAGCTGATATCGAGCACTCACAGCGCATACGAATGTGTGGAAGGAATTCAAAGAGTAACGCTTCAAGCTAAATCAATGCCGCATGATAATGAAAGAAAGATGGGAAGTATATCCTAAATGTCCTATAGCCTCTTGAAGATAGATATGGACGTCATCATATCGATCCGCAAGACTCTACTACACACTTGCTCATGACTTGTAGAACCTATGAACCTAGAGCTCTGATACCAACTTGTCACGACCCAAAATCCACCAGTCGTGATGGCACCTAACCCAACCCGCTAGGTAAGCTAATTAATAATTATCCAATTTCATTTAACTTAATAAAATAATTAAATAAAAGAATTATCTAAATCTTATACATTTCCCAAGGACTGGTAGTACAAATCATGAGCTTCTACGAATGGAGTTTACAAAGCAACAATGGAACAATTACATTGATAGTTTATATGAGTTCACCAAACTATAGAGTACTTGATCCTCTATGAGTTTCCACTGAGAATACTTATGAAGCAATAAGTAAAAGAGACACGGGATCTTTACGTGGAAAAATCCCACTCAAGGGAACAAAAAACACGACCTGCACTTGTAGGCTTTCAACTTCACTAACTTGTAATCACACTATTACAAGCCACTTTGTAATGACTCTATTACAAAGATTTTAACTTAACTAACTTGTGATACTCTTACCACAAGCCACTTTGTCACTCTCTAGTTATAAACACTTTAACTTATGCCTAACTCTAGTCACAACACAAACTTAGAAGGTTTGTGATTTTGGGTTTCCTAAAACACAGCTTCTAAGAAATCAAGATAGGAGTTACAATAAGGAACAAATAACAAAATTACAACTCAACTACGGATACACATAGACTCATTGTAAAACTGATCCTTTAGTGGAGTTGTCTTCTTGTTCTTGACATACTTGTGACTTCAATGCTGGATCAACACTTTAATGCTTGAGAGAATATCGCTAAATGCTCAAGTATTATCGTGTACCTTGAACCAGGTTGTTATACTATAAATAACGTCACAATGGTAATGTCAATTCTTGGTACACGCTTCTTTCCAATAAGAAGTGACTGCTACACTATCTGTTGCATTGTCGCGTGTACAGTTGTAGGCAGTCACTTTCTACAGTTGCGTTCCAACTATATAGTTGACTTGTACTTTTGTCAGAGAACACCAAGGGATCAGGTCCCTATCATGTTCCTCTTTGTAGCAGTTCATTAGCTGGAGTTCAGACTGAACTTCGTTCATTTGAATGTGTACCAAGTGAGTCATGGTTCTCTATCTAGTTTTTACCAATAAGTTTTGTTAGATCATCAAAACATAAAAAGCATAAGGCAAAGACATTAAAAACCCATCAATTTCTCCCTTTTTGATGATGACAAACTTAGGCATTGATAGTATTTGTTTAGAGAAGAAATAACTAGATGAGGTACCAGGAACTTCACAAGTTCCCCATGACCTTTTGCTTTTGATTCCCCCTTAATAAGATCCCATGTTTTGAAACAATTTTTCACAAGTTCCCCCTGACCTTGATCCCCCCGTTTCATAATGCTATACCCTACTATCCTTCCCCTTTTGGCATCATTAAAAATACACAAGCAGGTAAATAGCATAAAGAAGTCTAACACGGCCAACTCATGCCACATATGTGCACACAACATGACAGAAAAGAGAAGCCAAAGGAAAACAATATTGTTCAAGCAAAAAGAGGAGTTGTTTCATTGATATTAATAATGGAGTGAGCAAAACAAGAGCAGTAATGGTGAAATACAGCATGCCATCAGCAAAAAAGACAAACAAAAATAGAAACAACAGCCACAAAATACCATAACAGAAGACACTGTTCACTAGGGGTATCTAAGATGCACTAGAAGAGGAAGACTAGGAGAGAGAAGCAACAAGGGTTTTGAGAACCAGGTCCAGTCGGGCATTTGCATACAACTGCTCTTCAAGTAGTTTTCTGCGAAGCTTATCATTTTCCTTTGTCAGGCGGACAACTTCTTCATTAACAGAACCGGGTCCTTTAACCTCTTGACTGAGCTGAGTTTCTAGTATGGCATTCCGAGTCCTCAACCTTCTGATCTCTTTAGAAGCTGCATTTTGAGCATTGATCAGCTGAGAAATGGTCGAGATGCTTCCACCAGCCCTTTCTACGCACTCACATTCTTCTAGAGTGGTTTTAGAGAAGGTTTGCTTGCATGTGCCCACTCTGGGATTACCCAAAGGGACCTTGTAGAACTTAAATACTTGAATGAGAAGAAAGCCATATGGAAGCCCATGATTCCCACATTTAAAGTTTGCCACCTTTTGTGTATGATCTATCATGATTGCTGACAAATTGATCGGGACAAACTCATCAAGAGCTTCCATTAAGACCAGATCAGATTTTGTAGCAATAGATCGCCTCTCAAAACGAGGCAAGAGCACCTTGTTAACCAGCTCAAAGAGAAGCTGATACTCAGGAAGTAGTACCTTCTTATGCACCTACTCCCCCTGCTGAATAGCTTGCTCTTTCATGATAGATCTCCTAAAGTTGACACCACAGACACCTTTGACTGAGGACATTCTTTCACATGGAATTTGGAGAACCTTCCCAAATGTTGAAGCGTCAAGTACAATGTCTACTCTATTTACTAGCACACAGATGTGATCCCTTCAATAGTGAAGAGAGATGCGTAGAAATTTTATACTGCATCTTCGTATACTATAGGCATGTTCTTCTGAAATAAGTGCTCCCATTGCTGAAATTCCACTATCTCCAAAATTTGCATCATACCTGCCATCTTTAAAATTGTCGGATCAAACATACGACCCCATAAGACTTTTTGGGTTCTCAATCTCTCCTGCCAAAGACCACCGTCACTAGGCATGGTCTTCAGAGAACCAGGTTCCCCTACAGTTTCCCGTTTTTGTTTTCTAGATCCTTCAACAGACTTCTCTTTCCAACTTACAAGCCCCATAGTATCCCCTTCACACATAGCTTGCTCAACTATACTCTTCTTAGACTTACTGCTACCCTTCACGGATGATCCATTTTGTTTTTCACTAACTTCATCGGAAACTTCATCCACAGACTTCTGGATTTTTATAGATCATTCTACTATGGAACTGGGTTCCTTTAGAGTATCTTTGTCAACCTCACCCATTTGAATGCTCTTGTCAGTCACAAATTCCCCTTGATTCATCAACCTCTTCTTCCTTGTCTTGACACTCCTCTTACTTTTCTGCAAGGTAGACTCGAAGCCCTCTTTCTGCTGTAATCTGATAGGGGGTGACTTGGAAGAGGATTCTAAGGGCTTAGGATAATCAAGAGGTTCAGGAGTGGAATTATCTAGAAGAGAATCAGGTCCTCTAGCAGGTTTTTCTGGGACAGTTTCATGGATTAAAGACTCAAAGAGTACCATGGTTCTTTTATCGCCTAGGAATGGAGTTTCTTCCCCCTGATACTCAGACAAGAGATAGGTTCTTTCATTTAATAAACTCTCAGCAACGATAGCCATGATATTGTGTGTTGCTTCCTTTTCTAGTGACTCTGTGAGAGCCACTGAGTCCAAACGGGAGGAGTTCAGATATTGATCAGGATCATCCTCAGAGACCTCTGACACCTGAGAGGTAACCCTTACTGAGTGTTCTTTGATGAGATCAGAGGAATGATGAGACATGGAGTTTTCAACACATAGAAAGGAGACAGAGTTTGACAGAAAAGGAAAAACAATAGGAAATTAGGAGGAAACAGGTGTGGGTGCAGTACATTGGAAAGAGTGGAAGGGTGAATTTCTGGAGATGACTTTAAGGATGATAGGGAAGTTGGAGTAGTGTTAATGGAGGGAGAAGGAAGCGATCGTTCAATTGCCATTATATGAGGATTTGATAAGGAAGTTGAGTGAAAGCGAAGTGAAGAAAAGATCACAGAGATACAAAAGAGATGAAGGTTCATGACTTGTTGTGAGAGAGAAAGAGAGTTTTATGGGAAGAAGGGCTGATGATGAGAAGAGAGAGAAACGGGTTCTGAAGAGTCTTGAAAATGGCGGTAGGTTTGTGGGAAAATGTTATTGTGCAGAGGGAATGAAGAGATTTGAAAGACAAGACATGACATGCAGATTTTGAAAAGTCGGATGATGTGGCAGTTGAATTAATTTTGTTAACCCTTTTGAGAAGGCATGCAAAATAACACATTACTACTAACTTGTGGTACAGGAACCTGATGCCCGAACAGTTTTTGAAAAAGATTTTAGCAGCTCTTCTTTTGCAGTTCATAATAGTACTTTTAGCTTCTATGATCATCATATGTGTTTACCTGCAATGGTATCGATGTGAGTTAGGCTTGGCCAGAAAACACTTTAGCTAATTTTACCAAGGTGATATTCATAGCCAACTGATGGAGAATTAGGTTCTCAATTAGGCGTTAATAACCCTAGCTTCACCCTGTTTCTTTCAAAATGTTCCCTACTCAAAGCATTGGTGAAGATATATGGAATTTGGTCTTCTGTGCTGCAGAACTGTATACAGATCAATCCTTTCTCCATATTGTCCTTCAGAAAATGATGTCTCACATCAATGTGCTTGGTCCTTTTGTTTTGAACTGGATTCTTAACCAAGTTGAGTGCACCGATGTTGTCACATAGAAGAGGCACACCATAAGTAAATACCCCAAAATCCTCCCGTTATTGCTTAATTCATAGGAGTTGAGTACAACAGGATGCTGCCGCTATGTATTCTGCTTCAGCTGTTGAAAGATCCACTAAGTTTTGCTTCCTTATGCCCTAAGAGGCAAGACATGATCATGGCAAGTGAACCACTCCAGAAGTGTTTTTCCTGTCCACAAGATAACCTTGCACTGCATCTCCAACTGTTTCTTCAGCTTCAATGGTAGTAATTGAAGTACCAGGTTCCTCTTGAGAAGTGGAAGAGGATGTTGCATTGTCTTCACCTGTTTCATTCATATGACTCATCATATCAGCCTTCCCTAGCTGGTCCTTCCCGTTGTTGAGAAAATAGCATTTGTATCCAAAGGTTCTAAGATGATTTATCTTTGGTTTTCTTCCATTTAGCAACTCATAGGGGGCTTTTTGTTTAGGAGGGACCTGATCATACACTTGTTCACTAAGTAGTAAGAAGTGTTTATTGCTTCTACCCAAAAATATTTTTAGCGATTCTATTGTCAATAAGCATTATCTGTGCCATATCTTATAGAGTTCTGTTATTTCTTTTGACAATACCATTTTGGTGTGGAGTCCTTGGTGCTGAGAAGTTGTGAGTGATCCCATTTTTGTTACAAAACTCATCAATTCTGGCGTTGTCAAATTCTGTCCTGTGGTTAGATCTGATACGTGCTTCCTTCAGTTCCATCTTCACTTGGATCTTCCTGACAAGTATCGCAAATACTTCTAAAATCTTTTTTTTTTGCTCTAACAAACAGTGTCCGGGTGGATCTTGGAATTGGCATCCCACGAACCAGGTTCTTTTGAATCAGTTCATTTAGAAGTGAGAGCCTTGCATGTTCCAATCTTTCATCCCACGGTTTTGCATCATTGTCAAATGTCTTCAAGCAGCTCATATCACCAGCTTGTAGGGATTTAAGGTCAGCGAAGTAGATGTTCTTGTTCTTTTGGCGACTAAGACCACTTCACCAGTTACCAGATTGGTAATTGTGCGCATTTTTTTATAAGAACTCTACTTTGCCACCTTTATCACAAATTTGAGAATCACTCAAGAGACTGTACTTCAGGCAATCCACATAGTACACACTCTCAATCGAGTGTGACTGACACTTTCCAACTTTTCCAACACCGAGAATATACCACCCCCCTTCCCTTTTTTTATATATACACAGGATACATTCCCTTTCCTGCAGGGCTTTCAGTGAAAGACAATCCATAGTGTTTCTAGTCATGTGCTTTTAGCATCCACTATTCATGAACCATTGTAGTCCACTTCCTCTCACTGTTCCCTGCACGTATAAATCATGGGTTAGATTTAGGAACTCAAACTAGTTTGGGTCCCTTGTTATGAGAAAAGGGATGGATAAGAGCTTTTCTAGTCCATGCAGGCAATATTCGTTTCTTGCGAGTGATACCTGATCCCTCTTTAGTAGTCACCTTTTCAGTAAATACTTTGTTTTTTCTGAACAAATTGAACCCTGGCCTAGCAATTTTCTTTGAAGTGCCCATTGTTCCCACAGTGGGTAGAAAGCCAGTTATCAAGAATAGTGACGTACTTGCTGTGAGAGTTGTAAGGAGTTTTCTCCTTTTGGAACACGATTCCCTCCCTGTTTCTACTATTGTTGAAGTATATGGTAGTGACAATATCTGAGGACCAGGTCCACTTCAGATATTTCTTAATATCAATTTTTACTATCTCCAATTCAGCTTGAAGTTGCCTATTTTTCTCAAGTTCACCACATAAACTAGTTTCCACATCATCTAATTCCTTCTCAAGCTTGGTGTGTGTCTCACTAGCTACTTTCTTCTCTTTCCCAATACTCACAGTCCTATGTTCTGATTTGAGTCCCTCAATGGTTTCCTCTAAGTAATTATCACTAAAAAGTCATCCCTCTCTTGCTCAGTAGCTGCAATTTTTTGCTAAAGCCTTCTATGGTTTCCTTCAAATCAACAACCACTACCATCAGTTCATCTCTCTCATTTTCTACACTATTTATTTTTTCATTCAAATCTCCCTTTTCTTTTTTAAGATTAGCTATGGTCTCATTTAGATCCACTACACAGACCACCAAATCATCTCTAGATTGTTCTGCATCTCCTAGCTCTATGGTAAAGATCTCCTTATCATTATCAAAGCTATAATATGCATCAATTAGAACATTTGCTAATGACCTTAACTTCTTAGAAGAGTAGGATTTCAGATTTCTCTGAACATCCCTGAAATTTACCTCATCATTTTCATCTTCTTCATCATCGTCAGACTGATCTATCAGCGCAAACAATGAGTCATATTTCGTTGCCTCAATTTCCACTGCCATCATTGAGTTATTTTCTGCATCTGGTTCCCTTTCTGATTTACTGGAGGAGTCTCTCCAAGCAGCAAGAGCCTGCTTCACAATATTGCCAGCTACACTTTTTTGACTAAATCATTTGTTTGGAACCACGTTCCTTTTTGCTGCTTTGTCAGGGTTTTGTTTGTATTGCTCCTATTTCAGAAGTGGACATCCTTTGATGAAATGCCCTTGCTTTCCGCACCTGTGACAGAGATCATTGTTCCTTGCCTTACTTAAATTGCCCCTCTTTGGTATACCACCATTTCTTCGAACCATCTTTTGAAACCTTTTAGTGAGGTAGGCTATATCAAGATAGTTCTTGGCACGATAGTTCTTTTCTATGGCTTTCCTGTCAATATCATTGTACTCCTTTCTGTCTTTTGGCACCATTGGTCCAGTTTCTCCAAGCTTCTTCATAGGAGCATGTGGACCATCACAGATAATGTCTCATAGTTATGAGTCTTCAGCCATTATAAAATAATGCATACGAGTCTTCCACTAGCTATAGTACTGACCATTGAATCTAGGAGGTTTGTAGGTTGATTGTCCTTCCTCAAAGTTGAGTGGAGTAGCCATTGAGATCCTTTCTAGGTGTTAACCTTTTAGAAAGAACCCGCTCTGATACCAATTGATAGTTTATATGAGTCCACCAAACTATAGAGTACTTGACCCTCTATGAGTTTCTATTGAGAATACTTATGAAGCAGTAAGTAAAAGAGACACGGGATCTTTACGTGGAAAAATCTCACTAAATGGGACAAAAACCACGACCTACACTTGTAGGCTTTCAACTTCACTAGCTTGTAATCACACTATTACAAGCCACTTTGTAATGACTCTATTACAAAGACTTCAACTTAACTAACTTATGATACTCTTACCACAAGCCACTTTGTCACTCTCTAGTTAAAAAGACTTTAACTTATGACTAACTCTAGTCACAACACAAACTTAGAAGGTTTGTGAGTTTGGGTTTCCTAAAACATAGCTTCTAAGAAAGCAAGATAGGAGTTACAATGAGGAACAAATAACAAGATTACAACTCAACTACGGATACACATAGACTCATTGTGAAACTGATCCTTTAGTGGAGTTGTCTTCTTGTTCTTGACACACTTGTGACTTCAATGCTGGATCAACACTTTAATGCTTGAGAGAGTATCACTAAATGCTCAAGTATTATCTTGTGTCTTGCACCAGGTTGTTATACCACAAAAGACATCACAAAGGTGATGTCAATTCTTGGCACACGCTTCTTCCCAATGGGAAGTGACTACTGCACTATCTACTGCACTATCGCGTGTACAGTTGCAGGCAGTCACTTTCTATAGTTGCGTTCCAACTGTATAGTTGACTTGTACTTTTGTCAGAAAATACCAAAGGATCAGGTCCCTGTCATGTTCCTCTTTGTAGCAGTTCATTAGCTGGAGTTCAGACTGAACTTCATTCATTTGAAATGTGTACAAAGTGAGTCATGGTTCTCTATCTGGTTTTTAACAATAAGTTTGTTAGATCATCAAAACATAAGAATCATAAGGTAAAGATATTGAAAACCCATCATACACAGTCTATTTGAAAAGTACATAAACAAAATTTTATAGTCTAAGGCTACCATGAACAAGAGTCAGCTACAGCAGAAACGTCGGTACGCTTTCAAATCCAGCAACCATCGAACGTAGTAACATCGGCATCCGGGATCTGCACGCACTGTGTAGGAAGTGCAGTATGAGTACAATCGATCCCATGTACTCAAAAAGTAACAAACCTAACCTCAGGTTGAAAGCAGTGACGAGCTAACACAGGATCGAGTCCAAAGCCAATATTTCCACAACAGGTCATAACAACAGAAATGCAAGTATAAACGAGATATCTCAAAAGTAAAATACTCAACTGGTTCACAATTCCGGAAAATGGTCATGCTTTTCAAATACCTCAGGGAAAGAAAAACCCAGATCTCTTACCGAAAATGCCAAAAGTACAAGTAAGTTTGAAAACTGTAATTTTTCAAATATCATTTCCACAATAAATAAAATATTTCATTTTCTTTCCAAAGAACAAGTATATAGTGCCTCTCCATACCCACATATCAATGTATATAATAAGTCATGAATGACGTGATACTATATAGCATGATGAGGAATGCATCTCTATGCTTGTATGTCATGTATGCATGCGAATGCAATGTATATCAGAGATGAAACATGTACTCACACTCTCGGAGTACTCAATCTCATTACCTTGCATTCTTTCTTACTAAGATCAATACTCAGCATACTAAATCACTCAGCGCTATATAATAATTGTTGCGGCGTACAGCCCGATCCATATATATATAGTCAACTGCGCTCACTGGGAGTGTATAGACTTTGGAGGGGCTCCTACAGCCCAAGCGCTATATCACTGCGGCATGCAACCTGATCCAATATTGCGACGACGTGCAACCCGATCCATATATCATTGCGGTGTGCAGCCCGACCCATATACCGCTACGGTGTGCAGCCCGATCCATATATCGATGCGGCATGTAGCCCGATCCATATATCGTTATGGCGTGCAACCCGATCTATATATATATTTATATCCTCACAATTAGGCCCTCAGCATCACTCAGTCATCGCCCTCTTCGGTCTCACTCACTGGCTCAAAATAAAACTAGCCTGACAATAATGATATGATGCATCAACAACAACAACTGAGACTGAGATACGATATGAATACATGAATATGACTTTAGTACAAAATATCAATGGAAATTAGTGAGATGATAACAAGAAATAACCACTATGGGTACAAACAATATCAACATAAAACCTAAACACGATATTTAGCATGATTGACAGCTCAATTACTTTATCATATGATGAAAACACAAATATCAACAAAATAGGGCCACTATACAGGGCCATAGGAACTACAGAGTTCCATTTCACAGGGTGGACACCCACACGCCCGTCACCTAGCATGTGTGTCACCTCAATACCAATCACATAACACGTAGTTCAGGGTTTCATACCTTCAGCACTAAGCTTAGAAGATTTACTTATCTTAAACAAGCCAATTCCGACACCGAGCAAGCCAAGTGACGCTCCAAGAATCCCATCACGCGTGCTCCAACCTCCGAATGGGTCGAAACTAATCAAAAACAACTCAAATACATCAAAAAATTCTAAAGGAACCAATCCCAGTCGGAAAAGATTGAATCTTTAATCAAAAGCCCAAAATTGGCCAAAAAGACCAACCAGGGCCCGCACCTCGGAACCCGATAAAACTCACAAAATCTGTCAACCCATTCAATTATGAATTCAACCATACTAGTTTCACTCAAATCCGACTCTGAAGCGGTGTTCAAAACTCAAAATTTCATATTATGAAACTTTAGGCCAAAACACCCAATTTCTTCTTTAAAATTCATCAACCAAAAGCTAAAATCGAAGATAGATTCATGAAATATAACAAAAATTGAGTAGAGAACACTTACCCCAATTCATATGCTGAAACGCGCCTCGAAAAATTGCCCAATTCCGAGATCCCCAACTCAAAATATACCTCCAATAGATTCCTTGTGAAATTCTAGTCAAGATAGGCTCTTGAATAACTCCATTTGACCTTATATTGAAGTAGATATGTTGGTTTTAATATTTGGAAATAATTCAGATTTTTAAATACGCAACAATGACAATTTCGTAATTAATCGGGAAAAAATCTGGCAACTCAATTCTTAGTAAAATGACCATAAAATCCTCATAAGATGTCCATATTTGATTATTCTTTTTGCTATGGCTCCGTAATTACGATACGGATCTAATGCTTCAATAAAAATAGAAATCGGAGCTCATATGTTCAATGTGGTATCATTTATGCTTGAAGAAACGACGTCGAAACATAAGAAAAACGAGCGTAACACAACCCAAACCTATCCGAAACTCACCTGAGCCCCTCGGTACCCCATCTAAACATACCAAAAAGTTCCATATCATAATACGGACCTACTCGGGGCCTCAAAACACATAACAATATCGAAACGATGAAATGCACCTCAAATCAAACTTAATGAACTTTTGACCTCCAAAAACTCACGCCGAAACATACCAAATCAACTCGGAATGAACCCAAATTTTGCACACAAGTCCTAATACATCATACAGAACTATACGTGCCCCCAAACTATCGAGCGAAGTGCAAATGCTCAAAACGACCAGTCATGTTGTTACATTCTCCCCCACTTAAACATACGTTCGTCCTCGAACATGCCTAGAGTTGTTCCAAATGCCATCAAATCGCCGTGTAACCTCACTATGCACATATCCGGGGGTGATCTCACGTCACTCTATCCCATATAGGTCTGATAACACAATATGACTGAAATTTCTTAATCCAACCTAGCCCATAAGCCTTAAAACCAAATTTTTCACATTCGAAATTTTCCATAAAATCAGAATCTCGCATCTACACACTATATAAGTCTGAACAAGCTGTATCAAGCCATATCCGTAACCCAAGATGAATCACATGATATATCATATAACTCAAACACTCATAGCAATAACTTCTAATCATAGTAGTTGCTTAAAACAACCCAATACCAGTAATAAACTTCTTATCAAATAGAACCTCGTTCTAACACCTTCATATAGTGCCAACGATGAAAGAAACACGCATAAACTCATAACCATTCATCAGACCAACAAATTGTGGAACTCCCTTTCCTTTGACAGGAACTATAGCAAATTTCTAAGCCGATCAACATCAATATCCTTCCAAAGATACTGCAATCTGATCCGATAGCACCTATTCTAGGTACGATGACCTCATCCCATCTAACATAATCACTCTAGTGACATAACATATTAATACAGTCTAAAGCCGCATCTCGTGCAATCCATGCACCAATAAGCAACATTCCAAATGTACTCAATCATGGAAAATGACTCAGATGAGGGAATTATCTCGCAAGCTCAACAGGTACCGCCACAAAGCAATGCTAAGAACCTATCACACACCGTATAACAATAACACACGAATCTACCACAAAGGATCATGTATCAACATAACTCCGCTACAATACGTGATCCATCCAAACATTGGTCCATATTATGGACCTCGAGTCACCCTGCTCAAAATCAATAACCACGCAAAATTTGACATCAAGCACCCAATGTGCATTACCATAACCACGGAGAGCAAATAACATAATACCACAATCAGGAAAGAACATAGCCAATGCGCAATCAATCATGCAATACCCAAATACTCATCTCGCTCAAATTTTGCTACAAAGCTCAATTAGAACTGCACCATATGTGCATATAACCAACGAATCAGCACTCCTCGTGGCATAGAAGAGTAACCCATAGATCATTTCAGAACACAAATAAGCTTAACAACAACCAAATGGCACATCCCTCAGCAATAGCAGTATGGAGCCAACCAATCTGACTCGGTGTAGAATATACATCCTAATTGGGCCTACCAATGGACCCGCAAATCAACTCTGGTCACCCACAAATAGATAAATAATCCTCCGAAAGTCCACAATAACTGAGTCATAACACATACTATCACCTGGCTAGCTTTGACCATACTTCATAGTCCACAACCATGCAACAATCTGCTCCTGAGAGCTCCCAGACTCCAAATCTATAGAACATATGAAACACCATATCTGATCCCAACTCCACCGCCTAAATGTCTAACACATCTCTCATACACGATCATCCCACGAGGAATACTTCTATAATTCTTCTATGCCACAAAGAAAAATTTGAACACCAGCAGTCGATCAACTAGCAGAGTGCCGCAATACTAATGAAGTATCCATAAATCAAAACACATCCCCCCCTTCCGAAATGTATACTCTCATCAAGTCATACCAAATAGTAATGTTATTTACCTAGTCATCTGAAACTGTCCATGTTGCATAAGGACTCATGACCTCCCTTTCAAAACTGAACTGTAATATTACACATGCAAATCTCAATCCTACACAACACACCGCATATACTATGCCATCATACGAAAAATACGAGAACCTCGTAATCCACTCTGAGTTACAAGCAACTACTCACTCAATTAGCCAAGAACTTTCCATTTGATTTCATCTGAAGAAAATCACTATACATCACATGCTCCTCACGCCAGTAGAAAATATACATCTCAAACCGCGGTAGAAACCATCGAGAACTCTCTGAAACCTATTTGCACATAACCAAACCATCAGAACTGAATCTCTCTAACTCAACAAATCCACACAGGTCACCAAAACCTAAGAGTACCGCCACAAAAAACCTGTAGAAACTCATTACCTCATAAGGACCAAAAGAGCTAATTTCATCCATTACCATACTGATCCAACCTACTACCAAGCTATCCTATTTATCCTAGTTCCTTCTTAATTACCTTCAAATTGATACTTCTTCTCGCCGTAATACCACAATCCTCAACCAAGAGTCATCACATGAGACCCTAGCATAAAACACACTGCCCTAAGGCTTATAAGCCACTGAATGCTCTCTTAATCACCCCAAAAGTACCACAACCGAGATACGCACTCCAACGAGACCTTCTACGAATCTAAATCCATTACCTTCGCCTTCCTGATACTGATATGTAGAATCCATAATGATATAGAAATTCCACAAGTCCTGACATCCTCCAATATAAATCTCAGTTTCTAGCCAAATACACATCCTGAAGATTCCAAATTGCCATGCACAAATCTTGAATTCATTTGAACCATTCACGAGAGTCTTCCACTCTGCCCAACTCTTAATTAGACTGACCAAATAGACCGAACGAACGGAGCCCCATCAGTACTCCAGAACCCAAGGAAGTAACTCCACCTTAATGAAACCAAATAAATTCCTGCTGCATACACATTACATCCTTTACCAATAACAACTCAAATCGTTCTGTGATTCTCATATACTCATAAAGTTTATCCAGAATTCCCTTAACTCAAGTCATCCTCGATCTCACCCTCTCTAGAACATAACTCATTCACAAGTATACCTCAAACCAAAACCAATACAATACATAACCGTGAAATCAACTTATCAATAACGGACTCCCCCACTTGGCTCAAAGCCATAGATCAAAGTACACAAAAACTCACAATGCCCTACTCTATTACTGCCATAATACCATAGTAAAATTAAACTAAATCCTTCATAAGCTCATGCAACACAAACCATCTAGTCTTTCAGATCATCTACAAATCTCGCATTTACCCTTGTAACAGTCAAGCCCACTCTCATAAGCGATCCCAACTCACATTGCGACACATATTTTACTGGTGAAAGAGAACTCCCAACAAACAACATAGGGGTCACATAAACCTCAGGACACCCCGCAGGAGATAACCCACCTGCTTCGCCTCAAGCTAACATCTCCTTATACCATTCTACAGTCATAACCATTACACAATCACTTAATCTTCTTGAGTCTGAACTCATATCACGACATGAAATCTACTTCACTCCTCGACTAAACAACATGAAAAGACCCTTCAACACACCCATAACTCAGGACTATACATTAAATCAAAATGGAAATCAAGCACCAAATAGTTCTTTCTACACTCCAAACAGACCCTTCTTATCACATTTATTCATATGAATATATCTCGCAGTCACATCATACTCATCACATAGCCATCTAGCCATAAATTCTATGAATAGGGACACTGCCGGGCATATAAATCTAAAAGCACGTGCTCACACAATCAACACATGTGTTCTCAAACCACAGTTAAAACCCAGACTCAAGTCCTTCAGACTAGCCCATCATCTGCATACCGAAATTACATCTCGCACCTCTTCCATGCAATCACAAGACGTCGATGTACAGTTGATACCGAGCGCTCATATGCGCATACGAATGTGTTGAAGGAATTCAAAGAGTCATGCTTCAAGCTGAATCAATGTCGCACGATAAGGAAAGAAAGATGGAAAATATATCCTAAATATCCTGTAGCCTCTCGAAGATAGATATGGACGTCATCATACTGATCCGCAAGACTCTACTAGACATTTGCTCATGACTTGTAGAACCTATGAACCTAGAGCTCTGATACCAACTTGTCATGACCCAAAATCCACCAATCGTGATGGCACCTAACCCAACTCGCTAGGTAAGACAATTAACAATTATCCAGTTTCATTTAACTTAATAAGACAATTAAATAAGAGAATTATCTAAATCTTATATATTTTCCAAATACTGGTAGTATAAATTATGAGCTTCTACGAATGGAGTTTACAAAGCAGCCATGGAACAATTACATAATCTACAGCCCAATCCATATATCGTTGCGGCGTGCAGCCCAATCCATATATATTTATATCCTCACAATCAGGCCCTCGGCCTCACTAGTCATCGCCTTCTCCGGTCTCACTCACGGGCTCAAAATAAAACTAGCTCGACAATAATGATATGATGCACCAACAACAACAACTGAGACTGAGATACGATATGAATGCATGAATATGACTGAGTACAAAATATCAATGGAAATTAGTGAGATGACAATAAGAAATAACCACTATGGTTACAAACAATATCAGCATAAAGTCTAAACATGATATTTAGCATGATTGACAGCTCAATTACTTTATCACATGATGAAAACACAAATATCAACAAAATAGGGCCACTGTATAGGGCCATAGGAACAACAGAGTTCCATTTCACAGGGTGGACACCCACACGCTCGTCAACTAGCATGTGTGTCACTTCAATACCAATCACATAACACATAGTTCAGGGTTTCATACCCTTAGCACTAAGCTTAGAAGAGTTACTTATCTTAAACAAACTAATTCCGACACCGACAAGCCAAGCGATGCTCCAAGAATCCCATCGCGCGCGTTCCGACCTCCGAATGACTCGAAACTAATCAAAAACAATTCAAATACATAAAAAAATACTAAAGGAATCAATCCCAATCAGAAAAGGTCGAATCTTTAATCAAGAGCCCAAAATTAGCCAAAAGCCCAACCCGGGCCCGCGCCTTGGAATCCGACAAAACTCACAAAATACGTCATCTCATTCAATTACGAGTTCAACCATACTAGTTTCACTCAAATCCGACTCCGAATCGGTGTTCAAAACTCAAAAATTCATATTATGAAACTTTAGGCCAAAACCCTCAATTTCTTCTTCAAAATTCATCAACCAAAAGATAAAATCGAAGATAGATTCAAGAAATATAACCAAAACCGAGTAGAGAACACTTACCCTAATTAATATGCTAAAAAGTGCCTCGAAAAATTGCCCAATTCCGAGCTCCCCAACTCAAAATATATCAAATGCATAAAACCTCATTTTAACACTGTTCTGCCTCGTTTCTTGTGACAAAAGATCTCGAAACTCACTTTTGATACCTCCAATGGATTCCTTGTGAAATTATAGTCAAGATAGGCTCTTGAATCACTCAATTTGACCTTATATTGAAGGAGATATGTTGGTTTTAATATTTGGAAATAGTTCAGATTTTTAAATATGCAGCAGTGACAATTTCGTAATTACTCTGAAAAATCTGGCAACCCAATTCTTAGTAAAATGATCACAAAATCCATACGATATCCAAATTTAACGATTCTTTTTGCTATGACTCCGTAATTACAATACGGATCTAATGCTTCAATAAAAACAGAAATCGGAGCTCATTTGTTCAATGTGGTACCATTTATGCTTGAAGAAACAACGTCAAAACATAAGAAAAACGAGCGCAACACAACCCAGACCTATCCGAAACTTACCTGAGCCCCTCGGTACCCCGTCTAAACATACCAAAAAAGTTCTATATCATAATACGGGCCTGCTCGATGCCTCAAAACACATAACAATATCGAAATGACAAAATGCACCTCAAATCAAACTTAATGAACTTTCGAACTTTTGACCTCCAAAAACTCACGCCGAAATATATCAAATCAACTCGAAATGAACCCA
Organism: Nicotiana sylvestris; assembly: GCF_000393655.2. Taxonomy (NCBI): domain Eukaryota; kingdom Viridiplantae; phylum Streptophyta; class Magnoliopsida; order Solanales; family Solanaceae; genus Nicotiana; species Nicotiana sylvestris. The sequence goes on from NC_091061.1 coordinate 26,863,878, forward strand.
AATTTTGCACACAAGTCCTAATACATCATACGGAGCTACTCATGCCCCTAAACTACCCAGCGAAGTGTAAATGCTCAAAACGACTGGTCGAGTCATTACAAACGATCAGGTCTAGCATAATCCCTTAGGATTCTATTTGCTGGTCTTGGCGCAACTTCGTCAAACTGATCTTCTATATGGACTGGTGGTGGGATTTCCAGTGGGTTGATATTCTCTACTTCCTGGTTCTCCATTTCTTTACAAGCTATGCCTTGAGAAGATGATGTTTGTTTTTTCCTGCGCAACCGAAAAAATCTTTCAGCTTTAGGATCGTAATTGAGCAATTCTTTTGTAGGAGAACGGGTCATAAACTACCAGAAATAATAAAATATAAAAAAAATTAAAATTAGCTCCTCAAGTAGTACTGGTAGTTAGTGATAAAGAAAATGATATTATTTAAATAGTAGTTATACTAGAATTAATAAAAAATAATAGTTATAAAAAGAAAATGTAAAAGAAAATAGCGACAACTGTAAATAGTAAATCACTACTAATAATAAAAAGAAGTAATGTAAGTACTATAATACTATTGATATTTCTAGTGGTATAACAGTAGTGGTGGTACAAAAAGTTGAAATGGTTATGAATATAGTTGACAATAGTACGATACAGTGATGGAAGTACCGACAATGATAAGAACTTGTATAGTACTTCTATTGAACGTCAGTACTTGTAACAATAATAGCTATAGTATTAATTGATACTAATAAAAATAAAAGATATAAATAGTAATATTAAGTGCTCAAAATAGTAACAAAATATCTAATCTTAAGTAGATGTATGCCAATTTTCGGTAATGACACCAAAAATTTGACGAGCTTCTAGCGTATAGAAAAACAAGGATCGTACTCTGTCAAATTATAGTATAGTTTATGATATTGTCCCACAGAGATTGAAAGATCTACGCTACAGATTTATGGTATTTTAGCTACTATATGAGAGAATCAAATTGGTGAAAGAAGAGTAGGATTTTAGAATTATAAATTTACATAAATAATATCAAACAACTTCCGGAAGATTTATATTTAAAAAAAGTTGGGAATCATTAAATTTACTTAATAATGTTATTATAAAACTATTTCAGTTTCACATATATTTCACCGAAGAATAATTGCTACTTGCGAATACAATTATATTTACTCACTCTAAAACAATCAATTAATATCACTCAGTGAGGTTATAAATATTAATTAATTGATATCTAGTGACAGTAAAAACTGAAATAATGTTCTTGCCTGAATTGTACTAAAATTAGTGAAAATCTCTTGAGATTATTTTCACTGAGTCATTAATCTTAATTGAGTCAATCCCTTCTTGAAAATTAGAATTGAAAAGAAATAAGATAAAGACTTTTGAATCAGTCGCCTTGCTTGAGTCAATTTCTCCTTGAGGATTAGACTTGAAAGAAGCAAGATTGAAGACTCGAAATAACAGATTGTTACAAATTACTATCACTCTATTTTATTAAAATAATTATATAATGTATCAATTTTGCTTCGTGAGAATTACAAAATTTATACAAGAATAATTAAGTTATAAAATAGATGAATGTGATAATAATAACTACAATCTATCATTCTAGTACATAATAGATTTGTAATAGAAATTTTCATGACAAGCACATATGAAACTGAAATTGAAATTATAATAATATATCAAGGTTCATCAACTATCCCAACAAAAAGAAACTATCCATAAAGAAGTATTTAATTTTTACAAAGACGAGAAAGAAGAACTCTTGAAAGAGTATTATTTTTACTTGTAAAATAAAAGACTAGAAGAAAACTTAAGTGAAAGAGAGTGAGAGACCAAGATAACAATGTCTACTCCTTAATACTTGATATCTTCTCTTAAGTGTTGCTAGCGTATTTATAGGATTGTAAGTCTAGATGGATCTTGAGTTAAGGCCTAAATGAATCTTGAGTTAAGGCCTAGATGAATCTTGAGTTAAGGCCTAGATGAATCCTTGCTTCATTTTTTTTTTTGATTCTTTGTCGTGTTCCACATATGCATCGAGCCTTTTCTCCTCTTTTCTTCATTCCATTATTTTTTTTCTCTAGAGTTCCATATTTTGTCTTCGTCTATAGTAATTCTTCTTCCTGCAATACTTGTTAGAAAATATAAGTTTTGAGCATAATATTTATTTATTTTATATATTAAAAATATATATTATTAGCTATGAAAAATATATGAATTATTTTTATGCATCAAGTTGTTACATAAATGTCACGCCCCAAACCTGAAGAGACGTGGTCGGCACTCGGTGCCATACTCGGCACGAGCGTACCACTCTGTAACTGTGAACTCTGGATAGGTAACCCTCAACTTAGGCCGATGAGACCATATTCTGTGTCGTCTAAAAATAACGCCTCTCTCATCTGTGGGGTAAATACACCCAAAAGCTGATATATAAAAATGTGCAGGCTGGCGAAGCCACCCTGAACATCTATTGATATACAAAAAATACATAACTCATCTACAAGCCTCTAGAGATAACTGAATTGTACAATGGTCGGGACAGGGCCTCGACCTACCCATCAAACCTGTATATATAAAATGGACTCCAAGGTCTAGACCTGGTAACTCCGAGGAAGTGGAGCTTACCAACCAAGCTGATGTTTGACTCTGTCTGTTGCGAGGGTCTGTCCAACTGTCAATCAAGACCTTCAGTCATGAAATGAAACGTCCCCGAAAAAAGTGACGTCAGTACAAAATAATGTACCGAGTATGTAACGCAACAGAATAACTGAAAGTTGAAATTGAATTGATAATAAAATAACTGAAAGTAACTGGGAGTCAAAAATAATCTGAAGATATGCTTACCTGCTGATACTGACTCAACCCTCTCAATATAGTAAGTAAAATAGCTGTCCGGCCTTATAAGGCTCTGTATGTGTAACTGCTCCGCCGTAGTAGGCTCGCTCATAGGCGCTCGACCATACTAGGTTTTATATCTCGGCCATTCTGGGCTTACTCATAGGCACTCGGTCACAGTAGGCTCGGTATATAACTTACCATCTAATCAGATGCTGCCCACTAGGGGCCTGCCCATCGATTATAGCTCGATGGTGGTAAAAATACTGTAATGTTGTGTGTGTGTATATATATATATATATATATATATATATATATATATATATATATAGACCCTCTGCTCTCTTGACTGGAAGAAGATAATACTTAATTGAATATAAAATCCCGATAAGGGAAAGTACTGTAACTTATTAAACTAGGATAATATACATAAGTTCAGGAATACAAACTTCTCTTTATGCCTCGTTATCAAACTCATGTAGTTACGGGATCGTGCCAAAATGAAGGAAAGGTTTAGCCTTAGCATACCTTAATCTCATTGAGTCTTTAATAGCTTTCAAGCAACTCTTCAAACAACTCAACTCAGTCTACCATAACATAAGGAGATTCAAAATCAGTGCCGAGTAAAGACTAAGTCTATAACTTAAGCTAGTAGCTCATTTTATGTAAATTTGGGCAGCATATCCCTTGTAACAAGGGCCTCCTCTAATACTATATACCAACAGAAAAAATCAGAGTAATACACTAAGAGCAACATCAACAGTAGGGTAAAAATATTTTATTAACAAGTCATCAATATATCACGACGAGTGGCAAGCTCGGATTGAATTCCTTCAGCACCCTTCAGCCCCATTATCACCCCTTATAAACTTCTTACATTAACTTAATAGCATCATTAACATGATAATGAAGTCATTCATCAATGATTCTATCCTTATACCATATATTTATAATAAGAAAATAATCCACAACTCCAACTATCTTTAATTAGCAACTTTATTCACTAGTTCATGTCTAGTCCACCCATTTAATTTAATCAACATCAAGATAATCTTAAAGCACATGAAAGAACATAATACAAATACCTCCTACAGTAGCTTCAAGTCGAAATCCTAGTTATATTTAGCTCAACACTATAGAAGTGACTTAAGCTAATCCACGTATTATCTTGTAGTTTATCATCCTAACAACTTAACCAACTTACAAGCAAGCTTAAGCACAATTAGTAGTCTGTTATACTCATCTTAGTCAGTAGCAATAACTTGAAATTTCAGCCAAACACCGCCCACAACTATCCTCAATGACAACACAACCTCAAAGAGGTGTTGTTCTTCACTAGAACTAACTTTTGATGTTGAAATATGGTGTAATCCATTTGCAATACTTGAAATAACCTACGATTGATATGAAAACCTTGGGAGAGTATTTTACAGAACTTAAAACACTTTAAACAACCTCCCACACGAGCTGGAACCACCCAAAAATAAACAACAATAAGAAGAACAAGAAATTTACTAGCGCGACGGGATTCCCGACACTTGATTTGTGTTGTTTGCCCTTTGTTTGGGTCTTGGATCATGAGAGAGTGTTTTTAGGTGTCTAGGATCTGAAGATACTGAAAAAGAATGAGTTAAAATGGGGTTGAGGCGTCTTATATATATATATATATATCTCAACCGCCATTGTGGGTCCTATAGAGAGCTGCTTGACGCAGTCTCGTAAAAATGCGAATGTCTCTCTACTCCGACATCGTATAGATGAATAGTTTAATGCGTTACAAACTAGACTCATAGATATTCAATTTGGTAGGTAGATCACCCCATAATACGATGTAAATTGGGAGAAAATCGCATCTATATTTGACCTAATTTTCTGCACATTTATGAATGTAACTTGTGATGACCTTTGTCAACTTTTGTTCCACAGCTTGCTTGACTTAAAAACATCACACACGAATATCATACGACTAAAATAACTCATAACATAACCTCCTTATCCTGTTAAGCACCCTAGTCTAATCACAAAAGAACATGTTATTGTGAGCACGTGATTTTTGTTTTACGCGACAATCGCTCCAAAAGAAACAAAATAACAACAATTGGTCTTGCTGTACATTTGTTGGATTTTTACGTGGCATTCTTGCTAGTTATTTGTGATTTTGCCCATGGTTGTTTTTATTCAAACAAAAAATAAAAAAATATATGTCTATATGTCGTGTGAACCGTAATCCATTTATTAAAAGAAAAATAAAATGTGTGCATCCTTCATTGTATTTTGTCATTAAGTATTTAGTATAATTAAATGCTAATTGTGTGATAATTGTTGTTCAATGTTTTATATGGTATTATTGGGCAAATTAATTTAAGAAATTAAAAAGAAAAAAAATAAGAAGGAGTTTCGGACTTGGGTCAGTCCGATTTTAAATAAACAAGCCCAAACAACCCAACCCAAAACCAAAATTACCCGGTCCAGTCCAGTTCAGCCCCTAACTATATCAAACGGCGTCGTTTAGTTCGTGTTTGGTCTAGACCGTTGATCTCAGATTGATCAACGGCCAAGATCACATTCCCCATACCCACTGATGAACCCGACCCATTCCACCCGGACCGACCCAAACCCCTTTAGTATGAAACGACACTGTCCCCTACCAGCCAAAAGATCCTGACCCTTCATCTCACCCCATCCAACGGCTAGGAATCAACCCCTCACTAACTATATAAGCATATAACCTTTACCCTGCCCCCCCTATCCGAACCCCCAGGCCCTAGTCATCCCCTCCACAGACTTCAGACCTCCAAACCCTAGCCGCCCCTGTATACCTTCACCATGAAAGCCGGCGGCATGGACGCCGGTGACCCTATCCTTAACACCATAGATGCTCCTCACCGTCCTGAACCCAAATCCACCAACTACACATTTCGAATCCCCTCCCACCTTCTCGAATCTTCATTTGAAGATTCGAGTCGGGACCTGACTTACACCGATTTGACCCCAGTTTCGCACCAGACAGTTCCCAGACCCCCATCGTGACCAAACCATGCTTGGTTTGGTCCGAATCTGACCAGGGAAACACGAATCCCAGATCTAATTTTTTGAACCCTAGGGTTCCTCGTGCCTGTTCCGTGCATGTTTAAACCAAGAGATTAGGGTCTAATGGACCTTAATCGAAGTGTTTATCATTTGAGAAACACTTCGATTAAAGTCCGTTCAACCTTGAGAAGGGTCTGTTCAAACACAAGTTGATTTTTCTGTTTCTTCTTTCAAAGTTTTTAAGGTAAGTTTGTTTTCTCTTTGTTATTCAGTACGTGTGTGGTTTAAAGGTCTGTTCGTATGGCCGAATGTTTTGTGTAATTTGTGTCTTTGAATTTTTATCAACTGTTGATTGTCCACCTTGCCTGTACCCCTCTGTTTGATCGAATGTTTCCTCATTCACTGATAATGTGTGTGTATGTGAACTGCATAATTGACTGAATTGAAATTGTTTGAGTAATCAATCCCCAAGTTAACCTCTGTATTGACATGTGCAATCTGACCCCTCGTTGATACTGTTTGATTCTAATCCTTGGCTTTGATTGTGTATGTTGTAATTAGTATAGTCGATTCGATACATGTCGTCAAATAGTTTTAGTTGTTTGAATGGTAACAGCTTGATTTGTCTTGCTGAACATTGTTTGAATCAAAATTGAGAATCGACTATAGCTACTTACAATTGATGTATTTGAATCAGAAATATAAAGGGATTGGTTTTGTTTAGTTGCAGTCAGAATTGGAGGGCATGTGCACTTGTGCACAACATGTGCATAAAGCCCCTTTTGAATTAAAATAGTTTGACAGCACATGCTGTCAGATTATATTCTTGCTGCCCATGGCCTGTTTTAGTTTAATAAATGTTAAAAGGGGACTGTCAGGGAATATGATGGGGGTTCCTAATTTTAAAAGTTTGAATTGGAAAAACAGCTAAAAAGGAATAGTTTCTGAGGTGTTGAACAGGCTGTGAATAGCCTGATGTTAGGCTTATAAAAGGGGGAGATACACATTGACACACACAGACAGAGATACACAGGGAAAAATTCAGACTGAATTTTTGAGAACTGGAAGTTCTGGAAAAACAGTAAAACTGGAAAAGGTTTCTTTCTGATAACTCAAGTATAATTTCAAAGCTGAAGACTGACATTGGGTTTTAAAAAGAAAGGAGATAGGGAGAGGGATATACAGAAAATCAGCAATTGTTTCTTCCTTGTTTGTGTGATTCTTAGTTCGTTCAACCTGTTCAATCAACTCTGTTTTCTTTCAAGTATCAGCTGAGTTCATTGGTTGATTCACATTGTTTGTTTCTCTTGGATTTGATCTGTCTTGGAGTTTTGTTTCTACTGCATTGTTTGCTACTGTCTTTCTGCCATTTTCCATCGATTCTAACTGTATCTTGCACTGGGAGTTGTTCTATTTGTTACCTGCTGTTACTGCTGCTGTTTCTGTTTGCCATTGTCATTCTACTGACCTCCTTTCTTCTTCGATTGTAAGCATTCCCAGGTACACACTCCTGAAACCTTGTTGGCTGAAAGTTTGAAGTTTGAAGTTGAAATAAAGAAATGAACATCTGTTTACTTTTACAATCCTTGTGTTCAAAAATAGTTTGAATGGTAGCTTGGTCTGTATTTGTTTAAGTTAGTTCCAACCACGATTGCTCTGTATGAATTATACACATCTTGATTGACATATCAGATAATATTGTTTGTTAGATCAGACGTATTTTCAATGAGTATAATCATTAGGTTTCGATTTTAGCTATGACAGTATAATATAGAATCGTGGCAAGCATTTGTATGTATTTTGTCTAGGCTTTTGAACTGTCAAATCTGTTATCTTTGGTTCCATTTAGTTTCAAGATAAATGTACCCCGAGTTAATTCTCATGTGGTGTTACTTTAACAGGATGACCATGTATGCCAACCTTCTTGTTAGATTACTTGTTCCTATATAGGTTCGATAGGGGTTTCGATATAGATTCACTGTTTCGAAATAATGCGACTGCTTTTTGAGTTCAATTAATAGTAGTTTTCCTAATAAACAACTGATTTCATTTATCAAGCCCAAATGAACTAGTTTTAAAATTCAAATTGGAAGGTCGTTTAATGTGAATTTAATGTACGTTATTAGTTTGCTTGCAATCCCCCTTCGCAAATTAATAAAGCTCATTCACTTCTTGAAGACAAGGCATGAGGTAATCCTCATCTCATAAACAACCAATTAGGTAATCAAACAAAATTCGGATTCGTCAAACATAGTAGATATCTAGTATGTAGTTGCTTAAACAAGTAAGTTTGGTCTTTCTCTTTTATTTTTAGAGACCAATATAATAGGAATGTAGTCGCTTTAGGATATCCTTTTTCTAAAATAATGAGACGAGCCTCGCCAAATAAAAATACAAATTGTTGGGCCCTCAATAATTAACCATAATAAATATTTAGAATTTAGGATAGGCCGTTTAGTGAATTTCATGGCCTTCTCCAAAAATAATAACGCGTTAGACTCTTTAGGCGCGACTTAATTAAATTACATTCTTAAATTCGGGTGCGCATTTATGTGACCCAAATTCAAATCTCAACGGAGTCGAAATGTGTTAACAACTACGGGTGCATTGATTGTGACGTGGTTCGAGATGCATTTTCACGACGTTGCAATTCTATAAAAATAAATGATAATAATAAAAGCGGTTTAAACTTAATAAAAGCACGTAAGTCATAACATGTATTTAAATCAGATATTTAGCCATTATAACAATTTAAGCGACCGTGCTAGAACCACGGGATTCGAGGGTGCCTAACACCTTCCCTCGGGTCAACAGAATTCCTTACTTAGAATTTCTGGTTCGCAGACTTCATTTGGAAAAGTCAAAAATTTCCTCGATTTGGGATTCAAGATAAACCGGTGACTTGGGACACCAAAAGCCAAACCTTTCCCAAGTGGCGACTCTGAATTAAATAAATAATCCCATTTCGAATATTGTCACTTAAATTGGAAAAACTCCCTCGCGCATTTTTACCCTTCGGGGCGGGCGCGCAAAAAGGAGGTGTGACAGCTCTGGCGACTCTGCTGGGGAGAGTGACCCAGAACCACTGGTTCAGGGTTCAAGAATTCGAGCTTAGAATAATTGTTATATTTGGCTTTATTATCTAATCTTTATTACATGTTTTTGCATAACGTGCTAAATGTTGTCTTTTACCGCTTTGATATTATCTGAACTGTATATAAACTGTGCCGAAACCTTTCTCTTCTTACCTCCGGGGAGAAGCTCGCTGGTCGAGACTCCCTATTCTGTTAGTGTCAATACCTGAAATAAGAAAGAGGTCGGACAAGTTACAAAGCCGGACGATCTCGCGGGTCCCCGGTACGTAGCCCCCTCCTCGACTCGAGTTGTCCGCTCGGGTACACAGTCTAGAACAAATACCCAGGGTATAAACCTAGTATAACGAAACTTCATGCCGGATCCCTAGTAGGAACGTTTATTTGCATCACGTTGCATTTGACTTAGGGGCTCAACATAGGGGTTGGGTCCGTCTAGGACAGGCAACCTGAAATGAAAAGACCACCCTGCTGCATCCTATTTGTTTTGCGCATCTATTTGCTTCGGTTCCGCATGCTGACCGGTTTCTAAAAAAAGGGAAAATAGCAGTGGGTCTGTTGGAAAGTATGAGGTCAAGAAATATCTGAAAGGTCTCGTGGGTCTGTTGGAAATCCAGCCTCGGGGAGATATAATAAGAGCTTTGGTTACCTACTGGGACCCGGCGCACAATGTTTTCCATTTCTCTGATTTTGAACTCACCCCGACTTTGGAAGAAATTGCTGGGTACATCGGAAATGCTGAACTTCCGTTAAAGCAACAATACTTGGTCGCCCCAAGAGCTGTCACGGTACATTGGTTCCTAGATTCATTGAAGATACCCAGAACGGTCCACAAGCCGGATCTGGCTGCCGGTTTTTGCACTCCATGCTTCATATATGATAGGTACGGTCATGAAGAGGGATTCAATAATCCAATCAACAAACTGTGCAGCAGAGGTATCCGTCAGAAGTGGGACAAACACAGACGGGTAGCCTTCATGATGATGTTCCTGGGCCTTCTGGTATTTCCAAGGAAAGACGGAAACATTGATTTGAAGATATCCGGGGTCGTCAGCACCCTACTCACGCAAAGTGACAGTACTCTCGTGCCTATGGTGGTATCTGACATTTTTCGAGCTCTCACAGCTTGTAAAGCTGGGGGAAATTTCTTCGAAGGTTGTAACTTGCTCCTACAAATGTGGATGACCGAGCACCTCTGCCATCGTTCCGAGATTTTGAACCATGGTTCCCCGGAAAAGACTTGCATAGAAGAATTTTACACGAGAACCAAAGAGGTCAGTTTGCCCAAAGGAGTCCTGGCATGGACCTCGTTCTTTCAAGCTCTTACTGCCAGCCAAATACAGTGGACACTGGGATGGTTGCCCGTTGATGAAGTCATATATATGCCAGCAGTTAGAACTCATTTCTTACTGATGGGGCTTAAGAGCATTCAACCTTATGCGCCCTGCCGAGTTTTGAGACAGCTCGGAAGATGCCAGACAGTACCGCATGACGAAGATCTTAGCACTCAAAAAATTGAGATAAGTCCTGACAGACAGTTTCCAGAAGCGAAAATTCGCCAAATCTGGAGTGAGTGTCAATATTTGAAATCAGATACTTGCGTGCGGGATCGAGCCAAAGGTGAGACGGCGCCAGGTTACCTTGCATGGTATAGAAGGGAACTTGAGCATGAAAGGCCAGCTAAGAGACCCCACATCCTGAATTTCGCCGAATCGTTGCAAAGACAGTGGGATTGGTTAGCAAAAGAAAGAGGCTATTGCGCCGAAATCAGCAAGTTAAAACAACAAGTGGAAAGCCTGAAATATGAGCACAACGTGCAAATTGCTACCGACCTGGGAGAGCGGAACAAGTTGATTCAGGAAAACGAAATGCTCAAAGCCCAGATCAAATAGATAAGGATGGATGCGGATAAACAGCCAAGGCGTCGATCAGACGAGCAGTTGATAAAAAGGCTAAAAAGTGAAGTCAGGCAATGGAAAGAGGGTTTAGAGAAATCCAAAAACATCATAGCGGAGCTCAGGGCACAGTGGGATACAAGAACAGATAAGCATTGCCGGCACTTGAATCAATTGAAAGGCGACCACGAGAAAACTGTTGCCAAAATGAAGAGAGAGATGGCTATACTCGAGATCAAAGCAGCTAATCAAGCCAAGAATTTCCAAATTGAGAGTAGATACTGGTACGACTCATTACCCCAGATGAAGCTAGAAGTACGGCGACTAAAGAACCAGCATATTCAGGATTCTCAGGTATTCAAGATGTGTAGCGATTAGATAAGACGCCTACTCATAGAGAAGAAGCAAACCAGAGATAGGATCAAGGCCATTGCCCATGCCATCACCAGACGATGTCTACGATGTGAGAACATGACCAGTGTTACCGTCCTCTCGGCAGTGATGGGTTATGTCAAGCAGACCATGCATGAACTGGAGCAGCTTGAGAGGGATCTCACACCTGGGACTGCGGCGAGGCCGAACGATGCCCCGCGGTCACCCATTTTCAAAACCATAATGTACTCATAAGCCCAGTCTGTATTTTAGCATCTTCTGCCTGTTTTTTCCCATCAGGGTGATTTTAGTCTATTTTGAGTCTAGGTTTATTTTCAAAGTTTGCTCTTTCTTTTGCAAAATATAGTTTGTAATAGACCGTTTCAACAATAAAAAGGTTGTTTCTTTTACACTCATTTGTGTTTTTGAACTACGTAATGATCTGATTCACGTGGCGTCGTGATACGTAGGCAATCCTCATCGGATCCGGTCGCATTTTTACCGCAAAATAAAAACATAAAAGAAAAACAAAAAGAGAAGAAAAAATGATAAGAAAAGGGAAGCCTAAAAAGAATGTCGGAATGACGCATGCTTTCGTCGCAAACATGTAGAATTCACTTAACTGTATAGGTGCATCATGCTCAACGTGAGGTTGTCTATCTGTTATTTGTTTCGAATTAACCGCTCGTTTGTCGTTGAGTATCCAGGTTTGTTGGAAAAGACGGTTGGTTTGGTGAAAGTCTGGCCTCGCACTCATACTTCACGAGGTCAAAGAGAAGTGTTCGACTACCTGTTGTTAAGACCGAAAGCAGTACTCACACTTACTTCACCAGGTCAAAAGGAAGTGTGGAAATGTCTTCAGAGATTCCGTTGCAAACAATCCCTGTTTCCGAGGAGAGCTCGATCTCAGCCATCCTCACACCTGAATCCGCAACTGCGGAAGAAAATAGAATCCTACGACTCCGCATGCTGGAAATGCTGGACGACTGGAATAACGGAAAGGAACCGCCAAGTGTCGTCCCCGGATTCCCTGAGTTATTCTCCAGGTCAAGCGGGACTTCTAATGTCCCCATAAATTATCCCGCTACCCCATTCGGGTACCCAGTCGCTTCAGCCTTCTCTGCTGGATCGTCTTCTGAGCCTCATCCCCAAATGTCAGCCACCGATGCAAGCATGAACATCTTTACTGCATTGCACTGCCCGATTACGGCACAGCCTGCTACGTACAAGCCAAGCTTTGACTCATCTTCTTTTACCTTCCAAGCACCCTCGTTCTCAATGGAACCAACTAGGTTCGCTACCAGCACTAATCCTCCACCGCCTCAGTGTGAGCTTGCACCCGGGCAGGATCAGAACCCCAGAATTGCGGAACAAAACGAGATAGCCAAAAGAATGAGAAGCCTTGAACAGAATTTGAAGAATATGCAAGGTTTGAGCGGACAAAAGAGCGTCTCTTACGCCGACCTATGCATGTTCCCTCACGTGCACCTGCCAGTGGGTTTCAAGACCCCAAAGTTTGAGAAATACGATGGACACGGTGACCCCATTGCACATCTTAAAAAATATTGCAACCAATTGCGGGGAGCTGGCGGAAAAGAGGAACTACTAATGGCATATTTTGGGGAAAGTCTGGTAGGGATAGCCTCGGAATGGTACATGGACCAAGAAATGTCCCGATGGCATATATGGGATGATCTCGCCAGGGATTTTGTGAAACAATTCCAGTATAACATCGACATTGCACCAGACCGAAATTCTCTGTCAAATTTGAAGAAGAAACCTTTAGAAAGCTTCAGAGAATACGCTATTAAGTGGCGTGAGCAGGCGTCGAGGGTGAAGCCTCCCATGGATGAGGTAGAAATGGTCACTACTTTTCTCCAAGCTCAAGAGTCTGACTATTTCCAAAACATGATGTCAGCTATGAGAAAGCTGTTTGCAGAAGCAATTAAGATTGGAGAGATGGTGGAGAATGGTCTGAAAACAGGTAGGATTCTGAGTCAAGCAGCCATAAGGGCGACCTCCCAAGCCGTCCAAAGCGGGTCCGGAGGAATGGCAAGAGGGAAGAAAAAGGAAGAAACGACCATGGCAGCCTCGGAAGCAAGAGAATATCGTCATCCCAGGCCCCGTTTTCCGGAAAGAACCCCACAACACTACTACCCCCACTCAAATCTGGCATATGCTCATCAACCCTATATGGTCATGAATGCCCAGCCTTATGCCCATCCACCGCAACAAGCCAACCGAGGCCCAGCTCCACCTCCCAGAAATCAGCCTCCTTACCGCAACCACTATAACCCACAACCCCCGCAGAATAACTTCCGCCCTCAGGAGCCACCTCGAAGGTGGACTTTCACGCCCATCGGTGAACCATACTCTACTTTGTTCCCGAAGCTAGTCCAGTTGGGCTTCTTGCAACCAATCCCTCAAATAAGGCAAAACCCGACGTCACCTTCCTACAAAACGGGAGTCAGATGCGCCTATCATTCAGGGGCCGAGGGACACGATACAAATGACTGCTGGTCATTGAAAAGAGTGGTCGAGAATTTGATAGAGCAAGGGAAAATAGTGCTAATGGACGAGGAGATCCCAAATGTGACTAACAATCCATTGCCTGCTCACAATAATGGGCCGCTGATCGGAATGATTTGCGAAGACAAAGAATTCGACCCTGCTCTGAAAGCTATAATCGCCATTGTAGACACGGGGAAAAGGCCTGAGACAGACCAGAAATCAGAAAAGGGGGAGGAGGCCAAGGCTATAAAGAGCGAGCCTGAAAAGAAGGTGGAGAAGAAAGTGGTACCGGTAAAGGATGGAGTTCTTTACATACCACGAGGTCGAGCTGAGAAGACGCAGAACTTCGGGATCAAAAAGGCAAAACCTATGTACGTGCCAAAAGGGGCCTATGTGGTCCGGGGGATGATTCAACCACCTCAGCTGAATGAGCCAGTGGTTATCGGACGCGTGCCACAAAATTCGATGACCAACCCGTCCACAGTGCCGTGGAATTATCAAAAGACTTTGGTAATGTACAAAGGTAAAGAGTTCATGGGAGAACTTCCAGAAAATACTTTCATTGGAAGGTATTCAAATACCCAAGAGCTGAACAACGCCACACAAAGGCACTTCCCACCAAAGAAGCCTGTAAGCGTTGAAGAAGCGGAAGTGTTCTTCCAACAAATGAAAATGCCGGATTACGAAGTGATAGATCAACTGCGCAACTACCCCGAGCAAGTGTCCATGCTATCATTATTGATGAGGTCGGCCGAGCATCAAAAGATCTTGCTGAAGACCCTGAATGAAGCATACGTGCCAGTTGAAACCTCAGTTGAACAACTGGAGCGAATGACAGAAAGGTTCTTCGCCGTTAACCAAATCTCTTTCAGCAAGAACGATCTACCCCCGGAAGGAGTGGCACACAACAAGGCCTTGCATCTAACAGTAAAATACGAGGACTACTATGTCAAGCGGGTATTGTTGGATGGGGGCTCAGGTGTTGACATTTGCCCGCTCTCCACGCTACAAAGAATGGAAATTGGGACCGGAAGAATCCGACCCAACAATGTCTGTGTAAGGGCTTTCGACGGCATCAAGAGAGATACCACGGGGGAAATAGACCTGTTGTTGGTCATAGGACCAGTCGAGTTTGAAGTAACCTTCCAGATGCTCGACATGGATACATCCTACAATTTTCTCCTCGGCAGACCTTGGATCCATGCGGCAGGAGCTGTGCCTTCCACTCTTCACCAGATGGTGAAGTTTGAGTACGAAGACCGAGAGATCGTGGTCCATAGAGAAGATGAGCATGCTATTTATCGGGACCCATCCATCCCATATCTTGAACCAAGAGAAGGGAGCGAACATACGGTCTATCAAGCTTTCGAGATTGTACTGGCAGAGCAGCACGAGGAGGGAATACCCTGCCCCCAGCCTTTCTTGTCTAACGCCTCAGTTATGGTGGCCAAAGAGATGATCCGGCACGGATTTAGGCCAGGGAAAGGGCTTGGACGAACTCTGCAGGGAATAACAGAACCCATCACCTTGCCAGTCACCAAGAAACCTTTTGGACTAGGTTTCAAACCCACTCCAGGAGACGAAGAGTGGGCGAAGAAAAGGAGAAATGAGGGTTGGAAGTTACCTCAACCATTGCCGGATTTATATGAAACTTTCATCAGGCCAAGATGCACCGAAGAAGAAGACGATGAGGTTTTCACGGCTGAGGAAATCGAGGAGATATGTGGGACAATGAGAGAAATGCTCTACGAGACTCACATGGTTCAACCAGGTGAGGTCACAAGCACTGCTGAGATGTTGTACGTGGGGCCAAATGCCAAACTTCGAAACTGGGAGGCCACGCCATTCCCGACTAGACGGAAGTCCGGGTAGACCTGTCCTGCCACCTTTCCTGTGTCACAAGTTATCTCCAGGGCATAATTTGAACATTTTCTTCCTTTCAATTGTTGTTTTGAATTCCTAAGTTGTAAACATTGTTGTCTTCCAACTTCCCAAAGAAAATAAAAAAAATCATCATTGCTTTCCCATTCTTTCTTTTGTTCTGATTCTAGTTATTTTTCCTTTTATCTTTCCTTTCAGTTATAATAATGCGGCTTTAAATATGACATGCTTGCGGACTTCACGCCCAGATCACAACGAGCTATTTAACTGTGAATTAATGAACCCAGAACCAGAATATGATGAAGAAGAAGCTTTTAGGGAAATAAACCGAGAGTTGGAACATTTTGAGAATAAACCTAAGCCAAATCTGAATGACACCGAACCGGTTAATTTAGGAACTCCTGAAGAAATCCGGGAGACCAAAATAAGCATTCACACGGACAAGAAAACGCGAGATGCGATAATTCAACTTCTTTTTGAATTTAAAGACGTGTTTGCTTGGTCATACGATGACATGCCGGGATTAGGTGTTGATCTAGTGGTTCATAAATTGCCAATTCATCCTGATTGTCCTCCAGTTCAACAAAAGCAACGAAAGTTCAAAACTGAGGTCAGTGACAAGATTAAAGAGGAGATCACCAAACAACTGAAAACGGGAGTGATTCGGGTAGTCCAGTATACAACGTGGTTGGCAAATGTGGTTCCAGTACCGAAAAAGGATGGGAAAACTCGGGTATGTGTAGATTACCGAGATTTGAATAGAGCAAGTCCCAAAGATAATTTCCCACTGCCCAACATCCACATCCTCGTTGATAATTGTGCCAAACACGAGATACAGTCTTTCGTAGATTGTTACGCTGGTTATCATCAGGTATTGATGGATGAAAATGACCCGAGAAAACTGCCTTCACCACACCTTGGGGCACCTACTGTTATCGGGTCATGCCATTTGGTCTGAAGAATGTCGGGGCTACTTACATGAGGGCCATGACTGCCATTTTTCATGACATAATGCATCAGGAAATAGAGGTGTACGTGGATGACGTGATAGTTAAGTCCAGGACGCAGGATAATCACATCCAAGACTTGAGGAAGTTCTTCGAAAGACTAATGAAGTATGACTTGAAGCTGAACCCAGCCAAATGTGCTTTCGGAGTTCCGTCGGGCAAGCTTTTGGGCTTCATTATAAGTAGGAGAGGTATCGAACTAGATCCAACTAAGATAAAATCTATCAGAGATCTACCTCCCCCGAGAACGAAGAAAGACGTGATGAGTTTGTTGGGCAGGTTGAACTACATCAGTCGATTTATTGCCCAGCTGACAAGCACGTGTGAGCCCATATTCAAGCTGTTAAGGAAAGATGCGGCGATCAAATGGACAGCTGAGTGTCAAGAAGCCTTTGATAAAGTCAAAGAATACCTTTCGAATCCCCCGGTTTTGGTCCCCCCAGAGCCAGGGAGACCGCTGTTCTTGTATCTGACAGTCTTGGAGAACTCTTTCGGTTGCGTCCTCGGGCAACATGACATAACCGGAAAGAAGGAGCAAGCAATCTACTACTTGAGCAAGAAATTCACCGGCTATGAGGCCAAGTACACTCTGCTGGAAAGAACATGTTGCGCTCTGACGTGGGTTGCCCAAAAGCTGAGACATTATCTTCAAGCTCACACTACCTTCCTCATAAGTAGGTTGGATCCTCTGAAGTATATATTTCAGAAACCGATGCCTACTGGAAGACTGGCCAAGTGGCAAATCTTGCTTACTGAATTCGACATAGTCTGTGTCACTCGCACGACAATGAAAGCCCATGCGCTAGCAGATCATTTGGCCGAAAATCCGGTCGATGAGGAATACCAACCATTGAGTACCTACTTTCCCGATGAAGAAGTAAACACCGTAGAAGTGGTCTCGGAGGACGCTCATATTTGGAAGATGTTCTTTGATGGAGCCGTGAATGCCAAAGGTGTAGGGATTGGGGCAATTTTGATTTCACCTTCTGGTCAGCATTATCCCGCCACAGCTAGATTGCGTTTCTTTTGCACAAACAATACAGCTGAGTATGAAGCCTGCATCATGGGCATGCATATGGCAATCGATCAGGATGTCGAAGACTTACTGATTATGGGAGATTCTGACCTGATTATCCGGCAAGTCCAAGGTGAATGGGAAACTCGGGATGTCAAGCTTATCCCTTACCGACAGCATGTGGAGGACCTCGGCAAGCGCTTTACATCAATAGAGTTCAGGTATATCCCGAGGTGTCACAATGAACTGGCGGACGCACTTGCTACTCTGGCTTCAATGCTACCCTACCCGGGCAATGCCCACGTCTACCCATTGGAAATCCAAATCAAGGTAAGACACGATTACTGCAACGTAATCGAGGTAGGAGCAGATACACAACCTTGGTACCACGACATCAGGAGGTTCCTGAAGACACAAGAATACCCCGAGCATGCTACTGGAGATCAAAAGAGAACCATTAGGGAACATGCAAGTGGTTTCTTTCTGAGCGGTGAATTGTTGTACAAGAGGACCCCGGACCTCAACCTCCTAAGATGTGTCGACGCTGAGGAGGCGAGAAAGATTATGCACGAAGTACACGCAGGTGTGTGCGGACCTCACATGAACGGGTATGTCTTAGCGAAGAAAATCCTTCGAGCAGGTTATTACTGGATGACCATGGAAAAGGACTGCTTTAGCTTCGTTCGGAAGTGTCATCAGTGTCAGGTGCACGGTGATTTGATTCATGCACCTCCCACGGAACTGCATCCCATGTCTGCACCTTGGCCATTTGTCGCCTGGGGCATGGACGTCATTGGACCAATCGAGCCAAAGGCTTCAAATGGACACAGATTTATACTGGTTGCCATCGACTACTTCACAAAATGGGTAGAGGCTGTCACTCTCAAGTCGGTCACTAAAAAAGCTGTAGTGGATTTTGTACACTCAAATCTTATCTGTCGTTTCGGTATTCCTGCGACTATCATTACAGATAACGCAGCAAACTTGAACAGTCACTTGATGGGAGATGTATGCGAGCAATTCAAGATAACGCATAGGAATTCTACTCCTTATCGGCCGAAAGCCAATGGTGCTGTGGAAGCGGCGAACAAAAACATCAAGAAGATTTTGAGGAAAACGATCCAAAGTTCCCGACAGTGGCATGAGCAGTTACCATTTGCATTGTTGGGGTATCGCACTACGGTACGCACATCAGTAGGGGCAACCCCTTATCTCTTGGTTTATGGAATTGAAGCTGTGATACCGGCAGAAGTAGAAATTCCTTCTCTTCGAACCATTGTTGAAGTAGAAATCGAAGACAGCGAGTGGGTCAAGACTCGATTGGAGCAGTTGACTTTGATCGATGAAAAGCGAATGGCCGCGGTTTGTCACAGACAGTTGTACCAACGAAGAATGGCTCGTGCTTACAATAAGAAAGTCCGACCCAGGAATTTCGAAGTAGGTCAGCTGGTACTGAGGCGTATTCTGCCGCATCACCAGGAAGCAAAAGGGAAGTTTGCTCCAAATTGGAAAGGCCCATACATCATCAGGAAAATATTGCCGAGAGGAGCATTGTACCTAGGTGACATTGAAGGAAATGATCCCGAAACAGCAGTAAATGCAGACGCAGTCAAAAGATACTATGTCTGAGTGACGTCCCAGCGGTCCTGACACAGTCGAAAGGCTGAAGGTTCTATTCCCACTATCAACTCTCTCTACAAGTCTTTGAGCCGGTTACATAAAAAATAAAAAAAAATAAAATGAAAAAAAAACATTGATTGAGGCCTGAACTACGTTTGACTTGATTTCGAAAGGATACGTAGGCAGCCTCTCCCTGAGGTTCAGTCACACCAACAATAAAATCCCATTCACCCTGAAATTGAAACTGGGGCACGTCAAGCGGCCTAGAAGTTAGTATCATCTGCCTCTCTTTGCCAAGCACAAGCTACCAAAGATAGTGGGAAGCCAATAAGCGTCACGAATGGAGACCGGCACACTCTAAATTGAGAGATAAAATGAGAGAGTCTCGTTGGTGAAAACCTTCGGGCACCACGAGGCGACGGGAGTAGAGAAACCAAAATGAGAGAGCTTGTTTAGTAAAAACTCGCAAAGAGTGCTATCAAGCGATGACAGGAAGAGAAATGAGAGAGGTCAGCCAGCGAAAACCCGCAAAAGGGCGCTGTTGGCCGAAAAGAATGACTCCACCCCAAGGAGATCTCGGCAAAGTTCCACCGGTTTGGAATCACAGATCCGTTTTGGTTCGGCAGGAATCGCAAGTTCATTGAAGATTAGGCGTTCAGTCCAAAAAGCATGTCATGTCCATTTAAAGCCACCATTGTCTTCCTCAGATAAGTCTTTCTCGTCCCGAAGGGGATACTCTTTTTCTGAAATTTGTTTTATCTTTTCTTTGTTTTTCTTCAAATCTCTTTCATGTTTAACCCCAAGTTCTAGATATACCAGAAAGGATAGATGTCAGGTTTGTTTGCACGGAATTCCGTTTCATGAAGGAAAAACACCTCGTTTCGTTGGTACGTCTGTCTAAACCTGAAGAATCATGATGTTTGACGGCGTTCGAAGTAAAGAGGAAAGAGAGAAATTTCCCCAGCAAGTCCGCCTCGGACAAACCCTCACAGGGTTTCCCTTTGTACGAATCCGCACAAAGAATCCACTTTGTAAATATTCCCCAGAAGGTCTGCTCTAGCGAAATCCACACAGATTTTCTCTTGTACAGATTCCCACAGGGTCTTCCCTTTGTTAATAAAAAAATGGGGACACAAATCCCCATCACATCCCCGACGAGTCCCTTCGTAAAAAATTTCCCCAACAAGCTTACCCCAACAAATCCTAGAGAGCCCGCTTTGAAACAAATCCTCAGCATGCCCCGTTGTACAAAAATCCACACAAAGAATCCACTTTGTAAATATTCCCCCCCACAGAGCTTCCTTTTGTACAAATCGCCACAGAGTATCCCCAATAAAATCCCCGTTGAGAATCTCCAAGCAAGATAGGACACAAAAAAAAGAGAAAAAAAAAGAGAGCCTTACGTGGCAAATCATCACAGAATCTGGAAATACAAGCCTGAGCAATCAAAAGAGTTTCGCCATTTGAACCCAATCAACGGCGGGATTTCGCAACAGAAATAAGGACGCAACAAAGCAACGGGAACGATCAAGGTCACCAAACCGACCGTCATTTCCGAACTAACAATTGTTCTTTGTCTGAAAAGTTGAAACAGATATAATCCAAGACAACCATGCAAGAAGCAGGTGTCGCCCAAAGAAGAAGGTACATGGGTACAAGAAATATTTTGGCAATAAGGAATTCACTCGAAAGGTAAGTTTCCACGAGACTCCCTTTTATCTTCTACTAAAACAAGAAAATTCAAAAAAAGAGGTCGTTTAGTATTCTCGAACTTTGTCCCCAGCCAGTCAGCATTAGGGTTTTAAACCCTAAACTGAACTTTTTCCTTTAGTCAGCATTAGGGTTTTAAACCCTAAACTGAACTTTTTCCATTCAGCCAGCATTAGGGTTTTAAACCCTAAACTGAGCTTTTCCATGCAGTCAGCATTAGGGTTTTAAACCCTAAACTGAACTTTTTCCATTCAGCCAGCATTAGGGTTTTAAACCCTAAACTGAGCTTTTCCATGCAGTCAGCATTAGGGTTTTAAACCCTAAACTGAATTTTTCCTTTAGTCAGCATTAGGGTTTTAAACCCTAAACTGAGCTTTTCCATGCAGTCAGCATTAGGGTTTTAAACCCTAAACTGAACTCTTTCCCTTTAGTCAGCATTAGGGTTTTAAACCCTAAACTGAACTTTTTTCCTTTAATCAGCATTAGGGTTTTAAACCCTAAACTGAGCTTTTCCATGCAGTCAGCATTAGGGTTTTAAACCCTAAACTGAACTCTTTCCCTTTAATCAGCATTAGGGTTTTAAACCCTAAACTGAATTTTTCCTTTAGTCAGCATTAGGGTTTTAAACCCTAAACTGACCTTTTTCCTTTAATCAGCATTAGGATTTTGAACCCTAAACTGAGCTTTTCCATGCAGTCAGCATTAGGGTTTTAAACCCTAAACTGAACTCTTTCCCTTTAGTCAGCATTAGGGTTTTAAACCCTAAACTGAACTTTTTTCCTTTAATCAGCATTAGGGTTTTAAACCCTAAACTGAGCTTTTCCATGCAGTCAGCATTAGGGTTTTAAACCCTAAACTGAACTCTTTCCCTTTAATCAGCATTAAGGTTTTAAACCCTAAACTGAATTTTTCCTTTAGTCAGCATTAGGGTTTTAAACCCTAAACTGACCTTTTTCCTTTAATCAGCATTAGGGTTTTAAACCCTAAACTGAGCTTTTCCATGCAGTCAGCATTAGGATTTTAACCCTAAACTGAACTCTTTCCCTTTAGTCAGCATTAGGGCTTTAAACCCTAAACTAAACTTTTTCCTTTAATCAGCATTGGGGTTTTAAACCCTAAACTGAACTTTTCCTTTTAGTCAGCATTAGGGTTTTAAACCCTAAACTGAACTTTTTCCATTCAGTCAGTATTAGGGTTTTAAACCCTAAACTGAGCTTTTCCATGCAATCAGCATTAGGGTTTTAAACCCTAAACTGAACTTTTTTCATTCAGCCAGCATTAGGGTTTTAAACCCTAAACTGAGCTTTTCCATGCAGTCAGCATTAGGGTTTTAAACCCTAAACTGAACTTTTTCATTCAGTCAGCATTAGGGTTTTAAACCCTAAACTGAACTTTTCCATTCAGTCAGCATTAGGGTTTTAAACCCTAAACTGAACTTTTTCCTTTAATCAGCATTAGGGTTTTAAACCCTAAACTGAGCTTTTCCATGCAGTCAGCATTAGGGTTTTAAACCCTAAACTGAACTCTTTCCCTTTAATCAGCATTAGTGTTTTAAACCCTAAACTGAATTTTTCCTTTAGTCAGCATTAGGGTTTTAAACCCTAAACTGACCTTTTTCCTTTAATCAGCATTAGGGTTTTAAACCCTAAACTGAGCTTTTCCATGCAGTCAGCATTAGGGTTTTAACCCTAAACTGAACTCTTTCCCTTTAGTCAGCATTAGGGCTTTAAACCCTAAACTAAACTTTTTCCTTTAATCAGCATTAGGTTTTTAAACCCTAAACTGAACTTTTCCTTTTAGTCAGCATTAGGGTTTTAAACCCTAAACTGAACTTTTTCCATTCAGTCAGCATTAGGGTTTTAAGCCCTAAACTGAGCTTTTCCATGCAGTCAGCATTAGGGTTTTAAACCCTAAACTGAACTTTTTTTCATTCAGCCAGCATTAGAGTTTTAAACCCTAAACTGAGCTTTTCCATGCGGTCAGCATTAGGGTTTTAAACCCTAAACTGAACTTTTTCATTCAGTCAGCATTAGCGTTTTAAACCCTAAACTGAACTTTTTCCATTCAGTCAGCATTAGGGTTTTAAACCCTAAACTGAGCTTTTCCATGCAGTCAGCATTAGGGTTTTAAACCCTAAACTGAACTTTTTTTCATTCAGCCAGCATTAGGGTTTTAAACCCTAAACTGAGCTTTTCCATGCAGTCAGCATTAGGGTTTTAAACCCTAAACTGAACTTTTTCATTCAGTCAGCATTAGGGTTTTAAACCCTAAACTGAACTTTTCCATTCAGTCAGCATTAGGGTTTTAAACCCTAAACTGAACTTTTTCCTTTAATCAGCATTAGGGTTTTAAACCCTAAACTGAACTTTTCCATTCAGTCAGCATTAGGGTTTTAAACCTTAAACTGAACTTTTCCATTCAGTCAACATTAGGGTTTTAAACCCTAAACTGAACTTTTTCCTTTAATCAGCTTTAGGGTTTTAAACCCTAAACTGAACTTTTTCCTTTAATCAGCATTAGGGTTTTAAACCCTAAACTGAACTTTTTCCTTTAATCAGCTTTAGGGTTTTAAACCCTAAACTGAACTTTTTCCTTTAATCAGCATTAGGGTTTTAAACCCTAAACTGAACTTTTCCAGCCAGTCAGCATTAGGGTTTTAAACCCTAAACTGAACTTTTCTAGCCAGTCAGCATTAGGGTTTTAAAGCCTAAACTGAACTTTTCTAGCTAGTCAACATTAGGGTTTTAAACCCTAAACTGAACTTTCCCATGTAGTAAGCATTAGGGTTTAAACCCTAAACTGAACTTTTCCATGTAGTCAGCATTAGGGTTTTAAACCCCAAACTGAACTCTTCCTTTAGTCAGCATTAGGGTTTTAAAACCTTAAACTGAACTTTTCCTTTAGTTAGCATTAAGGTTTCAACCCTAAAACTGAACTTCGCCCCAGCTAGTTGGTATTAGAGCTCCAACCCTGAACTAAGCATTCATATCCTCTTTCATCAATTTTATGAACTTCCTGGCGAATAATTCACGAAATTTTCCTAGTGAAACTGGGGCAGAAAATTTTGTTCGTTTATTTTTCCTGCAGGTCTAACCTCGAGCCACACAGATCGAAATGACCCACGATATGAGTCTCAACTCAGAGTCAAGGAAGAAAAAGACAAAGAGAAGATGTCCCGAAATACCGGAGAAAATGAAAGGCGGATCGTTCCAAGTTTTGGTTAAGGTCCCGAACGCCGCCAGTCGCATCTCACTCAGTATCCCAGACATTAAGCAAGTCGCCGCAAGTTGCAAGCATCAAGATTCGGATCGAAGTCTCCAAGCACAATCAGCTAAGACCCAAGATCAAGTCGCAAAAGAATCATAGATAGGGATTTTGTAACTAGCAGTTGACATGCATATAAGTATTTAGTTCAGTTTCAATTTTTCTTTGGTTGTAATAAGGCGGTCAGTAAAGCAACGGTGACAACAACAACAGCAGTAACAACAAGCATTGCAGTCCCATGGTAGTCCCAGCTGCCGAAACTTCCCGAACTACATTGACCTGATTCCTGTTTAGCCCTGGATATGTAGGAAATCTTTGAAGCAAGATTCGGTCAAAACTTTCAAAACATGCTTCACACGGAGTAGTCCATAGGCAAAAATCGCTCATATCCGCTCACTTTATCTTTGCACGAAAACTTTTCGTGTTTCCGAACAAAGAGGGGCAGCTGTGAGCACGTGATTTTTGTTTTACGCGACAATCGCTCCAAAAGAAACAAAATAACAGCAATTGGTCTTGCTGTACATTTGTTGGATTTTTACGTGGCATTCTTGCTAGTTATTTGTGATTTTGCCCATGGTTGTTTTTATTCAAACAAAAAAATAAAAAAATATATGTCTATATGTCGTCTGAACCGTAATCCGTTTATTAAAAGAAAAATAAAATGTGTGCATCCTTCATTGTATTTTGTCATTAAGTATTTAGTATAATTAAATGCTAATTGTGTGATAATTGTTGTTCAATGTTTTATATGGTATTATTGGGCAAATTAATTTAAGAAATTAAAAAGAAAAAAAATAAGAAGGAGTTTCGGACTTGGGCCAGTCCGATTTTAAATAAACAAGCCCAAACAACCCAACCCAAAACCAAAATTACCCGGTCCAGTCCAGTTCAGCCTCGGCGTCGTTTAGTTCGTGTTTGGTCTAGACCGTTGATCTCAGATTGATCAACGGCCAAGATCACATTCCCCATACCCACTGATGAACCCGACCCATTCCACCCGGACCGACCCAAACCCCTTTAGGATGAAACGACACCGTCCCCTACCAGCCAAAAGATCCTGACCCTTCATCTCACCTCATCCAACGGCTAGGAATCAACCCCTCACTAACTATATAAGCCTATAACCTTTACCCTGCCCCCCCTATCCGAACCCCCAGGCCCTAGTCATCCCCTCCACAGACTTCAGACCTCCAAACCCTAGCCGCCCCTGTATACCTTCACCATGAAAGCCGGCGGCATGGACGCCGGTGACCCCATCCTTAACACCATAGATGCTCCTCACCGTCCCGAACCCAAATCCACCAACCACACACTTCGAATCCCCTCCCACCTTCTCGAATCTTCATTTGAAGATTCGAGTCGGGACCTGACTTACACCGATTTGACCCCAGTTTCGCACCAGATAGTCCCCAGACCCCCCTCGTGACCAAACCATGCTTGGTTTGGTCCGAATCTGACCAGGGAAACACGAATCCCAGATCTAATTTTTTGAACCCTAGGGTTCCTCGTGCCTGTTCCGTGCCTGTTTAAACCAAGAGATTAGGGTCTAATGGACCTTAATCGAAGTGTTTCTCATTTGAGAAACACTTCGATTAAAGTCCGTTCAACCTTGAGAAGGGTCTGTTCAAACACAAGTTGATTTTTCTGTTTCTTCTTTCAAAGTTTTTAAGGTAAGTTTGTTTTCTCTTTGTTATTCAGTACGTGTGTGGTTTAAAGGTCTGTTCGTATGGCCGAATGTTTTGTGTAATTTGTGTCTTTGAATTTTTATCAACTGTTGATTGTCCACCTTGCCTGTACCCCTCTGTTTGATCGAATGTTTCCTCATTCACTGATAATGTGTGTGTATGTGAACTGCATAATTGACTGAATTGAAATTGTTTGAGTAATCAATCCCCAAGTTAACCTCTGTATTGACATGTGCAATCTGACCCCTCGTTGATACTGTTTGATTCTAATCCTTGGCTTTGATTGTGTATGTTGTAATTAGTATAGTCGATTCGATACATGTCGTCAAATAGTTTTAGCTGTTTGAATGGTAACAACTTGATTTGTCTTGCTGAACATTGTTTAAATCAAAATTGAGAATCGACTATAGCTATTTACAATTGATGTATTTGAATCAGAAATATAAAGGGATTGGTTTTGTTTAGTTGCAGTCAGAATTGGAGGGCATGTGCACTTGTGCACAACATGTGCATAAAGCCCCTTTTGGATTAAAATAGTTTGACAGCACATGCTGTCAGATTATATTCTTGCTGCCCATGACCTGTTTTAGTTTAATAAATGTTAAAAGGGGACTGTCAGGGAATATGATGGGGGTTCCTAATTTTAAAAGTTTGAATTGGAAAAACAGCTAAAAAGGAATAGTTTCTGAGGTGTTGAACAGGCTGTGAATAGCCTGATGTTAGGCTTATAAAAGGGGGAGATACACATTGACACACACAGACAGAGATACACAGGGAAAAATTCAGACTGAATTTTTGAGAACTGGAAATTCTGGAAAAACAGTAAAACTGGAAAAGGTTTCTTTCTGATAATTCAAGTATAATTTCAAAGCTGAAGACTGACATTGGGTTTTGAAAAGAAAGGAGATAGGGAGAGGGATATACAGAAAGTCAGCAATTGTTTCTTCCTTGTTTGTGTGATTCTCAGTTCGTTCAACCTATTCAATCAACTCTGTTTTCTTTCAAGTATCAGCTGAGTTCATTGGTTGATTCACATTGTTTGTTTCTCCTGGATTTGATCTGTCTTGGAGTTTTGTTTTTACCGCATTGTTTGCTGCTATCTTTCTGCCATTTTTTCCATCGGTTCTAACTGTATCTTGCACTGGGAGCTGTTCTATTTGTTACCTGCTGTTACTGCTGCTGTTTCTGTTTGCCATTGTCATTCTACTGACCTCCTTTCTTCTTCGATTGTAAGCATTCCCAGGTACACACTCCTGAAACCTTGTT
This sequence comes from Nicotiana sylvestris, assembly GCF_000393655.2. NCBI lineage: Eukaryota > Viridiplantae > Streptophyta > Magnoliopsida > Solanales > Solanaceae > Nicotiana > Nicotiana sylvestris. The sequence continues at coordinate 26,891,079 of NC_091061.1, forward strand.
GGCTGAAAGTTTGAAGTTGAAATAAAGAAATGAACATCTGTTTACTTTTACAATCCTTGTGTTAAAAAATAGTTTGAATGGTAGCTTGGTCTGTATTTGTTTAAGTTAGTTCCAACCACGATTGCTCTGTATGAATTATACACATCTTGATTGACATATCAGATAATATTGTTTGTTAGATCAGACGTATTTTCAATGAGTATAATCATTAGGTTTCGATTTTAGCTATGACAGTATAATATAGAATCGTGGCAAGCATCTGTATGTATTTTGTCTAGGCTTTTGAACTGTCAAATCTGTTATTTTTGGTTCCATTTAATTTCAAGATAAATGTACCCCGAGTTAATTCTCATGTGGTGTTACTTTAACAGGATGACCATGTATGCCAACCTTCTTGTTAGATTACTTGTTCCTGTATAGGTTCGATAGGGGTTTCGATATAGATTCACTGTTTCGAAATAATGCGACTGCTTTTTGAGTTCAATTAATAGTAGTTTTCCTAATAAACAACTGATTTCATTTATCAAGCCCAAATGAACTAGTTTTAAAATTCAAATTGGAAGGTCGTTTAATGTGAATTTAATGTACGTTATTAGTTTGCTTGCAATCCCCCTTCGCAAATTAATAAAGCTCATTCACTCTTTGAAGACAAGGCATGAGGTAATCCTCATCTCATAAACAACCAATTAGGTAATCAAACAAAATTCGGATTCGTCAAACATAGTAGATATCTAGTATGTAGTTGCTTAAACAAGTAAGTTTGGTCTTTCTCTTTTATTTTTAGAGACCAATATAATAGGAATATAGTCGCTTTAGGATATCCTTTTTCTAAAATAATGAGACGAGCCTCGCCAAATAAAAATGCAAATTGCTGGGCCCTCAATAATTAACCATAATAAATATTTAGAATTTAGGATAGGCCGTTTAGTAAATTTCATGGCCTTCTCCAAAAATAATAACGCGTTAGACTCTTTAGGCGCGGCTTAATTAAACTATATTCTTAAATTCGGGTGCACATTGATGTGACCCAAATCCAAATCTCAACGGAGTCGAAATGCGTTAACAACTACGGGTGCATTGATTGTGACGTGGTTCGAGATGCGTTTTCGCGACGTTGCAATTCTGTAAAAATAAATGATAATAATAAAAGCGGTTTAAACTTAATAAAAGCACGTAAGTCATAACATGTATTTAAATCATATATTTAGCCATTATAACAATTTAAGCGACTGTGCTAGAACCACGGGATTCGAGGGTGCCTAACACCTTCCCTCGGGTCAACAGAATTCCTTACTTAGAATTTCTGGTTCGCAGACTTCATTTGGAAAAGTCGAAAATTTCCTCGATTTGGGATTCAAGATAAACCGGTGACTTGGGACACCAAAAGCCAAACCTTTCCCAAGTGGCGACTCTGAATTAAATAAATAATCCCATTTCGAATATTGTCACTTAAATTGGAAAAACTCCCTCGCGCATTTTTACCCTTCGGGGCGGGCGCGCAAAAAGGAGGTGTGACAGTTATAACATTCCCAACTTGTCGTCATTCGACATAACTTATTTTCTTCAATTTGTTCAGCTTCTTAACTTTTCAACCCTCGTGATACTTGTTATCCATGATATTAAAGATTTGTAATCTCGAAGGTAATATGATTAACTTACTTTATGTACTCTCAAAGATGATCTCATTTATGAGTTTACATCAATTGACTTATGAATACTCTTTCGTACGAAAATATGGGGTGTAATAGTAAAACGATTCTTTTTATTGTTACGTAACAATAGATTTAATAATACTATCCAACAAATTTTAAGTAACAATTAAAAGAAACATTGTAATTATAATAACTTTACCATACTATACAACGGCTAACAACCATCCAAACAAGGGTAAGTCAAATTTAGCATGCTAACATCCAATCAAATATCATCCTTAAACCCAACCCATCAGTGCGCCCAAACCCAAATCCAGAATTGCCGGATTGCTCTCAATTCGTGAAACACAAATCTATTCGAGTGCGAGCTATCTCAAGTTTCAGAAACCCTAGAAATTCGAAATGGAGAGAGAAAAATCGAATAGGAGAGAACGAGCATCCAGAGACGACGACGACGACCGCCGCCATCATCATCGCGACCGTTCGAAGCACCACCATCGCGACGATGAGAACCGACACCGATCCGATGATCGAAGAGGTCGCGATCGCGAACGCGAAAGGCATCGCGAGAAATCACACGAATCGGAAGTTGTCAGAGAAAAATCTTACGATAGAGAGGATTCCGTGGAGAGAAGGCATTCGCATAGGAGGAAAGACGATAGAGAGAAACGCGAGAAATCGTATGAGAGAGAGGATTCAGTGGAGAGAAGGAATGCACATAAGAGGAAAGATAGAGGAGAAGAGAGTGTGGACAAGAGCAATGGGGGAGATGAGAAGAGAGCTAGGGTTTCAGAGGATAAGAAGGAGGAGAGAAGAGAGAGGAGGAGATTTGATGATAAAGTGAAGAAGGAGGAGGAAGAGGATGTGGAAATTGACGAGGAAAGGAAGGGGAAAAGATTTGAAATGAGAATTGTGAAGGAAGAACCGAAACCCGAGCCCAATGATAATAATGGTCATGGTGTTGGTTCCATTGATAATGTGAGTTTCTTACTGCCGTGCCCTTTTTCACTAGTATATACCAAGTTGCATGCCTTTGTCTAGTGTTGATGAATAACAGTCTTTACTCAGATGAAAATTTGTTAGAGGCAAACTACTTGATTTCTTCCCATCTGCCTAAGGTGGGCAAGCTACTTGGTACCTATGCTGGCAGGAGCTAGCAGTACCCAGTATAATATCCAAGCTTGGCCCTGGCACCGCCGTCATAGAAAAAGAAGAAGAAACATTTTACATTGTTATGCTTGCTTATACCTATGTTTGTATATGTCATGCTTTGTTTCTTACTGCCACTGCCCATTGGCGGAGCCAGGAATTTATGTTGTTGGATTCAAAAAAGTAATGAAATGTAACACTTAGGATTTGGACCTATGGACTAGAGCAATTTTGAACCCCCTTTACAACTACAATAAATTTTCTCCTTATGTTAAGGGGATTCAACAGTTTATATATAACCAAAAGGATTGTCGCTTAGGGGATACAATTTAACCCCCTTGACACAACTAGATCCGCCCCTGGCCATTCGCCTTTGTTACTGGGATACTAGGTTGCATACTTCTATATCATCTTGATGAATTACATTTCCCATTTTATGGAAAAATCTATTTTGAGTTGGGTCGCATTTTGTTCGTTGTGCTTGCTTTTGGCAATATTTGTGTATGTCGTGCTTAGTTCAACCACTTTAGATGATTTATCCCAAGCTTGTAAGGAGAATTTTGACTTTCCATGATGTTGCATTGTGTTAGTCTAGATGTCAATACTATGCCTTTGTGATAATAGGTTTCTACTTGTCAAAGTGCTGTCATTTTGTTCTTGTTGTTGCATGGAATACTATGTGGTAGATTTGGAGTTGCAAACAGCTTTTCATCTTTGCACCATTCATGTTAGACTAGGGAGCACAGACCTCAAGAACTGCATTCATCTGTTAACTACCTTTATTATCTATTGCCATGATCAATCGTTCTTCAACCTCCTTCATCCTCCAAATCTGTCCTATCCTTCTGCTTATCTTCGTCTAGTGCTCATGTGTGGAAATATCTGCTTCTGTTTGGTGAGTGGCCATAGAAACTTATCTGAACTAAAACTTTCTGTAGGATTCTTTCATCATATTGCCACCTGGTATTATTGTCACGCTTTGTTTGGTCTTAGGTAGTAGATTGGGGAACTTATAGGAAGGATCCATGTAACTTGTTTGGTTATATCATGTTCTTTTCATTATGCTCTTATTATGTCCTAAGAAGTCTGTTGTGTGGTTTCTTTTTTATCTGATAGGGCTTAACTTGGTTACTATGGCACTTGTTTCTCAGTTGAATTGTTTTATGGTGCATTTTGTTGGTCCTTTCATCAGGATGTTTATCCTGATTTATGCATTGGACTTCCTTATTGCAGGGCGTGACAATGGGACCATACAATGCAGCATTGAGGACCTCCCCTGATAAATCTTCGACTCGTATTGATCCTCCTGCTACCAAGGTATCTTCAATTTCTACAACAAATGAAAATAAGGGAGTTAATATTAACAGATCTCATGCGGTTCCTGGGAAATCTAGTACAGATGGGGCAGCTTCTGATGCTGGCAAGAGTGCCACCTTATCCCTTGATGCCAAAGGAAATGCAAAGGCTCTCATACAAAGGCAGAAGGAGCTGGCAGCAAAGCTTAAGAAAATTCCTTTGGTATGTTTTTGCACCTAAAACCCGCCGTATTTCTGCAGTTTGTAACTCTATTCTCCTTCCCCTTTGGCTCCCTGTTCCTATCTGTTTCTTTAAGTCAGAGAAGCACTGCATTGTTAGATGTATACAGAAGAGCTCTAAAGAGAACATGCTTTTGCCTTTTCTTTTCCCTCTTAGGTTGAACGAGAAGAGCTTTCTTCTTTGTTTTGTGTCAAAGGTATTAAACTACTATTTATGTGCCCTCATTTTAATTATGTAGCTAAACAAGGGTGCCGACTTTACGAGAGAGGGAAGTTCACAGATTGGTCGCAAGGATAGTCTTTATGCCGCTTCAACAGATGCGGGGATATTGCCCCCACCGGTTGCATCTTCAAATTCTGGGATATTACCCACTCCAAGTTCAGCACCTAGCACATCGACTATAGCTGTGGCTTCTGCAAATACGCCACCCAGTGGCTTGCCTCAGGTTGCGGGGCTCACAGTCACAGCACAGAACTATGATAAAGTGAAGCGTGCACATGAGCTTTTTGCTAAGATGGGATTCCGGCAGGACCCGGAGTTTCCCCCCCTCATTAACATGTTTCCTGGGCAAATGCCTCCAGAGGTTACCATTCAGCCAAAACCCGCTAGAGCCCCTGTTCTTCGTTTGGATGCATTAGGCAGGGAAATCGATGAACAGGGAAATGTGGTTAACGTGCCTAAGCCATCTAGCACCCTTAAGGTACGGATTATATGTGTTCATGCCATCTTTTTTCATGTTTCAATATTTATTAAAATTGCTTGTGGTGACTTTGGGTTGTTTGTGCAGGTGAATATCAACAAGCAGAAAAAAGAAAGCTTCCAAATTCTCAAACCTGAACTTGATGTTGATCCTGATAAAAATCCTCATTTTGATCCGAGGATGGGGATTGACAAGAACAAAATTTTGAGGCCAAAGAGGATGTCATTTCAGTTTGTGGAGGAAGGTAAATGGTCCCATGATGCAGAATTAATTAAGTTAAAGGTACTTTCTAATTTATCTCCCTGTTGTATTTTCGCATTCTTTTGTGATTCTCTCTTTATTCTTGTTCCTGCTCTTGATTGGATTTTACTAATTATGCAATACCTAATTTAGCAAAGCCAATATGGTGAATCACGAGCCAAAGAGTTGAGGGCAAAGCAAATGCAATTGGCAAAGGCAAAAGCAGAGCCTGTCATAAATCCAAATCTTATTGAGGTGGCAGAGAGGGTTATCACCAAGGAAAAACCAAAGGAACCAATCCCTGATGTTGAGTGGTGGTAAGTTGATTTCAATCTCCCTTCTGTTTAACTTTCTTTTGGCTATCATGTGTATTTCCCCTTAGTGGAACCTTAATCTTTCTCCTCACTCATTGTTGAGCCACCATTCATTTATGTGTTTAGTATCACAGATGGAAGTGGAACTTGAATACTGTTAGTCTTATGTTTAACCATGATATGAGATTTGTTTTGATGGTTCTGCATCCTGGGTGCTTCTAGTCTATGTACGCATCACCAAGATATGGGGATTACATAATTTTTTTATTGCGACTTATCTCCTGGATGTGATTGTGTAATCTTATTTCGTCCGCGTCCTATCTGCTGGACTTTGCACTCTCTAGATAAAGTCCCTGTGATGTGGATTCCTCTTCTTTTTTTTTCTTCAAAAAAAGTAATCCTTGCTTGTTATTTGGATACAATTGGTGTGAGATGAGTTTAAATGGAGTAACATGGTCATTGAGGATTCATATAGCCGGCTGCAACTTGTTTGGGATTGAGGTATGATTGTTCCTGTTTGTTGTTAATAACCCCCATTCCTCGTTTAAGAGGGATCCTTCAAAATTGACATCTGTTACTATTAGCGGAGCACATTACTGGTCTTGTGCAATTATAGTCTGCTTGAAGTGACTTTGCTTTGCCTTGTGTTATTCCATTTACATGATTCAGGTGTGATTTCTAATTTTTTTTGTAGTTATCTATGCTTGCCTTGCTTGAATCTTCAATTTACACTAGGGAATTCTTGTTTCTTTGTTTGACCTGCCAGGGATGCTCCTCTGTTACGATCTGGTACTTATGGTGGTATGGTCGATGGTGACTTAACTGATGATATGTTGAAGATGGAGAAGATCACTATTTATGTTGAACACCCCCGCCCTATTGAGCCTCCTGCTGAACCTGCTCCACCTCCTCCACAACCATTGAAGCTGACCAAGAAGGAGCAGAAGAAACTACGTACCCAGCGTCGACTGGCTAGGGAGAAAGAAAGGCAGGAAATGATACGTCAGGGCCTGTTAGAACCACCGAAACCTAAAGTTAAAATGAGCAATCTTATGAAAGTTCTTGGCTCAGAAGCCACTCAGGATCCCACAAAGCTTGAAATGGAGATCAGAAGTGCTGCTGCTGAGCGAGAACAGGCTCATATAGACAGAAATATTGCTCGAAAGCTCACTCCTGATGAACGTCGTGAGAAGAAAGAAAGAAAACTATTTGATGATCCAAATATCGCACCGGAGACGATAGTTTCGATATACAGAGTTAATGACCTTTCACACCCTCAAACTCGCTTCAAGGTTGATGTTAATGCTCAGGAGAATCGCATGACTGGGTGTGCGGTTATCTCGGAAGGTATAAGTGTGGTGGTAGTTGAAGGTGGTAAAAAGTCCATCAAGCGGTATGGGAAACTTATGCTTAGGCGAATAGACTGGGCTGCTGCTGTTAAGAAAGAAGATGATGAAGACGAAGATGATGAAGATAAGCCTCTCAACAAGTGCGTGTTAGTCTGGCAAGGGACTGTTGCTAAATCAAGCTTCCATAGGTTTTTTGTTCACGAGTGCAGGACTGAGGCTGCTGCTCGTAAGGTCTTTGCTGATGCTGGGGTTCCTCATTACTGGGATCTTGCTGTAAACTTCAAAGATGATGAATTTTAGGTTCTTTGGATATTATTTCGCCATTGCTTATGATGAACTCGAATATCAGTTCAAGCTTCCTACCGATGAAAAGCAAGGGGAATACTAGCACTCATTTTGTAGTTTCATTTTCTTGAAGAGCACTAATGACTTTTCTAATGCGTTGGTGTCCATGTTGTTGATGACCTGGGTAAAACATGTTTTTTATCTTGGTAGCTTCTACTTGCTGTTGCTCCATCTAGTATTACTTTAATTGTGCCATCTGTTTGTTTTGTTGCATGGAATCTATTTAGAGATTAAGTGATCTCGTGTTGATTTCTTGGGTATGATAGCTAATTTGAGCTGAGCTAGTGACGTAGTTTACAACCTGATAAATACCTCTCGCAACTGAAACCAGATGATTTCTTTAGTAGATCACAGAATATAGGTGAGTGGTAAATATGGTTGCTCTTGTGTATGGACTTTCGTCTCCCCTTTCGTTCTGTTAGAAATCACAGAGAAAATGTGGATATTTGTTATTAAGACTTAACCTGCTGCTGTTAAGTCTTTTATGGTTGCTTATCACAAAAACAGTGATTGCTTTGTGTGTGATTTGTGGTCTGCTTAGACCCTTTTTACCTTCAATTACCATGGTCCTACTCCTATGGGCTCGAAGTTGAAAAATGATTTACTTAGTTTTGTGTTCCTCTTATTGTTGGGGATGAAATGATTCTGCAATCAGAGACAGCGGATGCGTCCTGTTTTAAAGTGTTAAATTGAACCAGTATTTTCTATACAGAATATAGATATTATGTAAAATAGACTGCCAAAATTCAACAGATTTAGAATTCTGAATTTTAATTTGTTCAATGCTAAGGGATTTATGATGGTCTCTTGTTTTGACATGTTTGGTTCATCCTATTCATGAAAAGTTGAATATGAGTTTCGTAACAAAGTACTTTTGCTTTCAAAATATGGTTTACAAATGATTATACGTGAAGGTCCAGGAGAAGGATAGAAAGATAGATACCTACATTTACTTATCTAGAGTAGAATTGTTGATTATCTACTACTAATTGATTAATGAAAAACGTTTGTTCCTATTGTAGGAATTGAAGCTAACGAGACCTATGTTTATTTAAAAAATAGACATGGAGGGCTTTGGAATTTCTGCAATTCCATTTATAACTTATAAGTAGACAAATAAAATAATACTCCACATTTTCCTCCCTTTTTATTACTTAATTATTTCTCCTAACCGTCCTATCTTTTCACCCCAATCAAACAAGGCCGAGTGCGATAAATGAAGGGGATTTTAAACTACATAGCACCCTAACAAAACCCACAACAAAAAATAACTCTAATATTTTATTTTATTTTACAAATTTTAGCCAGTATACTATGTATACAATCAGTATGTACACATCATACAGACATATACTGATTATATACTTGTTACATATTGAGTATACACCGGCGATGACTGAAATGTTAAGAATACGCTTACAGTCTGGTACTGTAAACACACACACCCCCTCCCCACGTTTCCCCCCCTCATCTCCCATGTAATCAAACCTTTTTAAGGAAACTAATATTGTGATGCAATTATAGAAGAAATGAATAAACTATTAGGATAGTTGAGAGACAATTTCGTCTAAACCCATATAAACTAATATAAGAAATTTTCGCATTTTCTATCATTAACTCTATTTCAAATCCTCAACATTTTTGTTACAATTTGTGACTTTATTTAAAGTAAAGGAGTTATGAAAATCACTACTCCGCCAAAAATAAATTTTGGAATAAGTTACTTGGAAATGCATATTAATTTAATTTGCATTCCTAAAGTGGAATCTCTTTTTCTAGTCTTTTTTTGGAATCCCAGAAAAACTCGCAACCGCTACAACCTTTGCCTTTCGGGTGAGCGCTTTGTGCGCACTGGGTAAACCCCCCACTGTATAATAGCTTGCAAATTATAAGGGGATATAAGCCGCACTACGCAAGTCCTGTGCGACATACTTAGACCCAAAAGGCATTGAAGAGGATCGAACTCCCGTCGCCCGTGGACAACACCCTCCAAACCAACTGGGCCGTCCCTTCGGGACCTCTTTCTCTAGTTAATACCTAACTAACTGGCGTGACAAACCCCATCCTGGGGCTTGAGGTCTTGAACATGGAAGTCAAATGTACCAACCTCCATCAGCGTGTTCATAATCCTTCTTCGATTATATGCATATTTTTTCTGAAGTCTCGTTCCAATCTTGAGAAGTCTATGATACTTATTGAGTACAATGTGAAGGCGCTCAACCTTTGTTGCCATAAGAACGCCACCTCATTCACGCATAAGAATGCGATAGGACAGTGGCAAAGAGACGGCCATTAGAAATAGATAATGCCATCACATGCTATTAGAGGCGAAACCAGAATTTGAATTCTAGGCGTTCTAAATTTTAGGATAACGATATTAAATTTTGTTAACTGAATTTTGAATTTAATTTTTGTGTAGATTTAATGAATATTTTAATACAAATATAAAATTTGCACTGAAACTACTAAGTTCGGCAGAACCCGTAGGCCATAGCTACCTTTCCCATGCCTATAATTGTAGTCATAGTAATCATTATTCGCACGTCACCGGTTCGAACCGTGGCTAGTAAACCAAGTTTTGGCGTTTTAATTGTAAGCTGCACGTTTCATTTGATCTAGAAGATCTTATGGACTTAACCCCCCCCCCCCCCCCACCCACATAATTTATGTAGATGATCCATGCCTTGTACTAAACTAAAATGAATAGAACTACTAAATTGTTCAACAAGTTTGAATTTCTCAAATTTTCTTTCTTTAGCACCTTTCGTGTTTAAACATCTTAAATAAATCTTTGAAGTCAAAACCCCAAAAACAACTTAGTAATACCATCCCAAGCACTTTCAGAATGAAGACAACATAAATTTGGCCAATACTAAGTTGTTGTTACGTTTCATTTTGTTAAAGTTTGTATTATCGTGTTAATTTTCTTCAATTTTCTCATTTGGCTTTAGCTTTCGTATATTACAACCTATATATCTCTTTTGTCTATATATAAATTTTCTTGCCAACTTAAGGAGACTTAAATAACCTTTGACAAGTCTCCAACACTCAACGATTCTATTTATTTATTTATTTTAGGAAAAATGAAACTGTATAGCCGCTTTTAAAATAATAGCTAATACATACACACACATATATATAAATTTTATATACTTTTACGGCTATAAGATGTAAATAGTTTTGACCGCAGGCTAAAAGTGATCTTTACTCTTTATTTTGCTTTGTCTAATGGGCTAAAGCAACACTCCCATACCCATTTCTTCCCCTAAAGAAGAAATGAAAAATGTAGAAGTAGAGAAAAAGAATTTGGTCAATTTTAGTCTATTATTGATTAGATTTAAGTAAAGTCACGATGTGCATGTGGGTTTTTATTCAATAGCAGACAATTTAAATGCAGCAACTGTAAATCGATAAGTATTTATAAGTTGTAGACTTTAGATTTATAAGTGGGATGTTTTTAATTGCACGCAAAGACCTCCACAATATTGTAAATGAATAAAAGTGTGCATGTTATCTCGAATTACTTAAGCTTCTAATTAATAAGACGATCACAAAATTCTTATATGAAACGATATTTAGTTGGTGAATGTAATACTTTTTCTGTTAAAACACATAGAGAAGAAGGATAAAAGAAAGAAGAAAAAACTTAATTACACTCGATGTTTATATCAACTCATTGAATATATACGTGATATGTATATTTTGCACACACACATATACATTCTGTATGTTATATATAAAAATTATATAAATTTATATACTTTTTAACTACCGAATATAAATAATTTCTGTCGAGAACTAAAAGTGATAATAACCATTGTTGTAACTTTATTTTCCACCTAAAGAGGCCCATGTGGTCTGTTTGGAAATTTCAACCGTTTGGTTAGGAGAAGTAAATGGTCAGTTTTACTGGATAGAGAGAGGTAACTAACAAAACTAAAGGTCTAAAGCTAACCCAAATGGTAAAAAATGAGTGAGAACATCATGAGATGATGAGAAAGACGTTAGATCAAAAAACAATTCGAGGAATATAATTATGGAAGGTAAGATTTTCCTCCTTTGTACCCATAAACAAAACTGAATAGATACATTTCAGAATAGTTTCATCTATTGACAGTATGGAATATTTGTTGAGTTTCTTTTTAATATAGAAAGGTATTAAAAAGAGGGTGAATGAGAAATTGAGGAAAGTGAAATTTTTGAGTAAAATTTTAAGTTTCCCTCTCCTTTTAATGAGACATTGTCCCTCATTGGTAGAGGAAAAAGAGTTTGGTGGGTTTATATACAAATGCACTTCATGTAGCTCTTAAAGAGTTAAGAAGAAGGCAAGCCTCGCGTCGTTGTCGCTCGGCTCGGCTTCGGTCAAATGATCGATCGATTGATTAATTTTTTGGACCAAATTTATTTGTTAATAATAGATATTAACATAATATTATCCGTGTTTGTAACGGATATGTTCCAATCTGTGTATTAAACCACCAGTTGCAATAGCAGCCGCCTAGTGCTCCTCCCACCATGGCTAAGTGCTTGCTCCATAACAAGCTAGTGCATGCTCCACCATGGAGAGAGGGCGGGTCTCACAACTGACTGCTATAAATATGAACAATAGCAGTTGGAGAAAAGATACACCGAAACAGAATTGAGAGCTATTGATCTTCTCTTCACCGAAAACTCAACGTTGGCTATAATTTGCATTCCTTCCTCTCAGAATTTCCATTCGACTTCTGAGTTTTCCTCCCTTGTTCTGCATTGTTTTAAACTACAAACAAAGCATCCGTAAGTGTGATTTGCTGCCGAACTTTGTATTCGCTGAAACACTGGGGTTTGAAGTACCGCTACACCAGTGTGTAATTCGTTCTATCTTGGGAGGAAATAATCCATAACCTTGGGTACTAGGAGGGGATTAAATTCCTTAAGGAAACACTGTGAATTCAGTGGGCTCGAATTAATTTCTGTTTTATTTATATTTACGTTTATAAGCTAACGTTCTAATTTACAGAATCATTATTTACAAATACATGCATAATTAATAACAAGCTTAAGGAATTTAATAATTTTAATTTCTGTATTTGTGTTACTTTTATTATTCTGGAAACTATAACCTTTATGGTTTTTGTGTACTCCCGTTTGGAGAGTAAAGCCTTCGTGGCGGTTTGTTGGAGATTAAAATCTACGTGATTTTTACTCCAGTTTTAAAGCCTTCGTGACGTTTTGTTGGAGATTAAAATCTACGTGATTTTCTACTCCAATTTTAAACGTTTGTTTGCGTCATTTTTTTCAGAAAAATGGCGAATGACAACGGAAATCAAGCTGTTCCGATGGTGACTGCCAACGCATCGACAAACCGAACACCGGCTTTAGCACCGGCAGAAAAACTTGGAAAATTTTTTGGGATTAATTTCAAGCGCTGGCAGCAGAAGATGTTCTTCTACCTGACTACGTTATGTCTACAGAAGTTCATCAAGGAAGATGTTCCTGATCTGCCAGATGAAACTCCAGAGAATGAAAGCTTTCTCGTGATTGAGGCGTGGAAGCATTCTGATTTTTTGTGCAAGAATTATATTCTTAGCGGACTGGATGATAATCTGTATAATGTATACAAGTGGCGTGGAGACGTCAAAAGAATTGTGGAATGCGCTTGAAAAGAAATACAAAACTGAAGATGCCGGGATGAAGAAATTCGTCGCTGCAAAATTTTTGGACTACAAAATGGTAGATAGCAAGTCTGTTATTACCCAAGTCCAGGAATTGCAAGTAATTATTCATGATCTACTTGCTGAAGGTCTTGTCATCAATGAAGCATTCCAAGTAGCAGCAATAATTGAGAAGTTGCCTCCATTGTGGAAGGACTTCAAAAATTATTTGAAACACAAACGAAAGGAAATGTCCCTTGAAGATCTCATTGTTCGATTGAGAATCGAAGAGGACAATAAAGCTGCTGAAAGGAGAGGCCATGAAAATTCAACAATAATGAGAGCAAATATTGTTGAAGATAACAAAAAGAGAAAGAAGGCTTCTGGTCCGAAATACAACCCAAGCAAGAAGCGGTTCATTGGAAACTACTACAACTGTGGGAAAACCGGACACCAATCTACGGAGTGTCGTGCTCGGAAGAAAGACAAGAAAAGGGGTCAAGCAAACATGGTAGAAAAGCATGATGATGTTGATGACTTGTGTGTCATGCTTTCTGAATGCAACCTGGTAGGAAATCCTAAGGAGTGGTGGATTGATTCTGGAGCCACTCGCCATGTTTGTGCTGTGAGGGAAGCATTTTCTACCTATGCTTCTGCTGGACCCGAAGAGATGCTTTCTATGGGAAATGCTGCTACAGCAAAAATTGAAGGATATGGAAAGATATTTCTCAAGATGACTTCTGGCAAGGTCATGACTTTGAACAACGTCCTTCATGTTCCCGAAATTAGGAAGAATTTAGTCTCTATTGGACTTCTTGTAAAACACGGTTTCAAGTGCGTTTTTGTATCCGACAAGGTTGTAATAAGTAAGAATGAAATGTTTGTAGGAAAAAGGTTACCTCACCGAGGGCCTTTTCAAGCTCAATGTAATAGTTGTTGACAATAATAATAAGACTTCAGCTTCTTCTTACTTACTTGAGTCAAATGATTTATGGCATGTACGTTTGGGTCATGTCAATTATAAAACCTTGCGGAAAATGATTAACTTGGAAATATTGCCTAAGTTTGAATGCGAAAAATCAAAATGTCAAATATGTGTGGAATCTAAGTATGTTAAACATCCTTATAAGTCGGTAGAAAGGAATTCAAATCCTTTAGACTTAATTCACACAGATATTTGTGATATGAAGTCAATACCATCTCGCGGTGGAAAGAAGTATTTCATAACTTTTATTGACGACAGTACTCGATATTGCTATATTTACTTACTTAATAGTAAAGATGAAGCAATAGACATATTTAAGCAATACAAAAATGAAGTTGAAACACAACTTAACAAGAAAATCAAAATGATAAGAAGTGATAAGGGTGGTGAATATGAATCTCCTTTTGAACAAATATGTTTAGAATATGGAATTATTCATCAAACAACAGCCCCTTACACGCCCCAATCCAATGAGATTGCGGAAAGAAAGAATCGTTCATTAAAGGAGATGATGAACGCATTGTTGATAAGTTCTGGTTTGCCTCCGAACTTGTGGGGGGAAGCCGTTCTTACGGCTAACCGAATACTAAATCGAGTACCCCATAGCAAAACACAATCCATTCCATATGAAAAATAGAAAGGAAGGAAGCCCAACTTGAATTATTTTAAAGTGTGGGGGTGTTTGGCAAAAGTACAAGTTCCTAAACCCAAAAGGGTAAAAATAGGACCGAAAACAGTTGATTGTGTTTTCATAGGATATGCGACCAATAGTAAAGCATATCGATTTCTGGTTCATAAATCAGAAAATCCTGACATTCATAATAATACGGTTATAGAATCAGATAATGCTGAGTTCTTTGAAAATATATATCCGTATAAAAAGGAATGTGAGTTGTTTGGTGAAGGATCTAAACGACCTCGGGAAGAAACAAAAGAAAGTAAATTTTATCAGGAGGATCCAAGACGTAGTAAACATCAAAGAACGTCTACTTTGTTTGGACCAGATTTTGTGACTTTCTTATTGGAAAATGAGCCTCGAACATTTAAAGAAGCTATGTCTTCTTCAGAATCATTGTTCTGGAAAGAGGCAGTCAATAGTGAAATAGAATCCATAGTGAACAACCATACATGGGAATTGGTTGATCTTCCTCCTGGAAATAAACCTTTGGGGTGTAAATGGATTTTTAAAAGAAAAATGAAAGATGATGGCACTATTGATAAATTTAAAGCAAAACTTGTTGTCAAAGGGTATAGACAATGAGAAGGTCTTGACTACTTTGATACATATTCTCCAGTGACGAGAATTACGTCCATATGAATGTTAGTAGCTTTAGCTGCAGTTTATGGTCTTGAAATTCATCAAATGGACGTAAAGACAACCTTCTTAAATGGAGATTTGGAGGAAGAAATTTACATGGAACAACCTGAAGAGTTTGTAGTTCCAAGTAAAGAAAAGAAGGTATGTAGACTTGTTAAGTCCCTCTACGGACTAAAACAAGCACCCAAACAATGGCATGCGAAATTTGACCAAACAATGTTGTCAAATGGTTTTAAGATAAATGAATGTGATAAATGTGTGTACATTAAAAATGTTCCAAATCACATAGTCATTGTTTGCCTATATGTGGATGATATGCTGATAATGAGTAATGACATTGCCAATATAAATGCGACTAAGCGTATGCTAACTAGCAAGTTTGATATGAAGGACTTGGGAGTTGCAGATTTAATTCTGGGGATTAAGATCCAAAAGACTCCTCAAGGCCTGGCATTGTCACAATCTCATTATATTAAGACAGTACTTGAAAAATTCAAGCACTTGGGCTTTAAAGTTGCAAAGACTCCAATTGACGTGAATCTTGCACTAGCAAAGAACAAAGGCCAAAGCATATCACAATTGGATTATGCTCGTGTGTTGGGATGCTTAATGTACATCATGAATTGTACACGACCAGATATAGCTTGTGCTATAAGTAAACTAAGTCGATACACGAGCAATCCAGGCCAATCTCACTGGATGGCAATGAAACGAGTTTTGGGATACTTAGAACATACCCAAAACTTTGATTTGCACTACAGTAAATATCCTGCGGTGATTGAAGGATATTGTGATGCAAATTGGATCACCGGTTCAACTGATTCGAAGTCCACAAGTGGATATGTATTCACTATTGGTGGAGGAGCGGTATCTTGGAAGTCGTCCAAACAAACATGTATTGCCCGCTCTACAATGGAGGCTGAGTTCATAGCCTTAGATAAAGCCGGTGAAGAAGCTGAATGGCTCCGGAATTTCTTGGAAGATATTCCATTTTGGCCCAAACCGTTGGCACCAATATGCATACACTGTGATAGCCAAGCGGCAATTGGAAGGGCTGGGAGCGTTATGTATAACGGTAAATCTCGTCATATACGACGAAGACATAAAACCGTTAGGCAACTTCTCTCTAGAGGAATTATCACGATTGACTATGTAAAGTCAAGTGATAATGTGTCAGATCCACTTACAAAAGGCCTAACTAGAGAGGTAGTTGAGAAATCATCGAGGGGAATGGGACTATGGCCGAGAACAAGTCATTGTGGCGGTAACTCTACCTAGAAGACTGGAGATCCCAAGATCTAGGTTCAAGGAGATCAAACAAAGTCATTAATGACGGTTCAACATTGTCAACAAAATTTGTTTTAGTCCATTCTCGTGATGAGACAATGTTCAGTACCAAGGATAAAGCATTAAGGCTTTTTAATGATTTCTAAATTTGATACAGGGTATATCAAATAGTGTATCTATGAGATGACACGTTTAGGAATCACCTATGTATGTGTGAAGTGTTAGCCGCTTCAAGGAGAATTTTGCAAGGCCAATTCTCTACGCACTTATGAAACCAGGCAGTGTTCATGGCTGAAACGAACACAACAATGAGAACCAAAGACGGTTAAGGGATTGATTGTGTGACTTATGGTTGTCTAGGTATACACTAAAGTTCGACGGTTCAAAGATATCAAATCTACCGATTGACCGAGTATATCCGACATAAGTTCACTACGGAAAGTTCAAAGGGAAACCTACTTATCCAGATGCAATTAATCCTTGCTTGCAAATCACACAAGTTTTTCATGCATACTTCCGTGATATAGCCATTCCCCATTCATGTGGGGGATTGTTGAGTTTCTTTTTAATATAGAAAGGTATTAAAAAGAGGGTGAATGGGAAATGGAGGGAAATGAAAATTTTAAGTTTCTCTCTCCTTTTAATGAGACATTGTCCCTCATTGGTAGAGGAAAAGGAGTTTGGTGGGTTTATATACAAATGTACTTCATGTAGCTCTTAAAGAGTTAAGAAGAAGGCAAGCCTCGCGCCGTCATCGCTCGCTCGGCTCGGCTTTGGCTTCGGATTCAGTCAACTGATCGATTGATTGATTAATTTTTTGGACCAAATTTATTTGTTAATAGTAGATATTAACGTAATATTATCCGTGTTTGTAACGGATATGTTTCAATCCATGTATTGTACCACCAGTTGCAATAGCAGCCGCCTAGTGCTCCTCCCACCATGGCTAAGTGCTTGCTCCATAACAAGCTAGTGCATGCTCCACCATGGCTTGCTCCATAACAAGCTAGTGCATGCTCTACCATGGAGAGGGGGCGGATCTCACAACTGACTGCTATAAATATGAACAACAGCAGTTGGAGAAAAGATACATCGAAACAGAATTGAGAGCTATTGATCTTCTCTTCACCGAAAACTCAACGTTGGCTATAATTTGCATTCCTTCCTCTCAGAATTTCCATTCGACTTCAGAGTTTTCCTCCCTTGTTCTGCATTATTTTAAACTACAAACAAAGCATTCGTAAGTGTGATTTTCTGCCGAACTTTGTATTCGCTGAAACACTGGGGTTTGAAGTACCGCTACACCAGTGCGTAATTCGTTCTATCCTGGGAGGAAATAATCCATAACCTTGGGTACTAGGAGGGGATTAAATTCCTTAAGGAAACACTGTAAATTCAGTGGGCTCGAATTAATTTCTATTTTATTTATATTTACGTTTATAATCTAACGTTCTAATTTCCAGAATCATTATTTACAAATACAGGCATAATTAATAACAATATTTACAATATCATACTACTTATAAACTTACCTTATTTAATTGTCTATAGTATATATTAATTGATAATTTGGAAAAAGGTGTGTAATGTGCTAAAAAAAGGTTTCCATGTATCCAAAACTCATCTTGCTGGTCTGACTAATTTGAGTTTGTCGACGATAGATCGATCCACCTATAAAAATAGATCTTGGATCTAACACAACTGCAAAAAAATAATTCTTTAGATGAAGATTATTCAAGACCATTAGTATTGGGATTATTCTTAATTAACACCCCACACGAGTAAGAGTATTGGACATCTAGAGCGTAACAATATAACACGGGAGCTCAACATCGGGTAAACCAAGAATTGAGATGTGTTTAACTGGCTCAGATGCGATGGCAAGAAATAGACATTGCGTCTAATGCTTATAATGTGATGTTTGTCAAAAATCTTATAAAGAGAGCAATTATCCCATCTACAATTTAGGGGCGGCAAGGGTCAGGTCGAATATGGGCTGATCGAAAATGAATAATACAGAAAAAGATGAAATATCCGACCTGTTCATATTTAATACGGATAGAAATGGGTTAACAAGTGGATAATATGGATACCCGTATTATCCATGGCTTCCTGAATGTTATCACTTTAGGGTGAATTTCGAGTCTTCCAAATTTGAAGTACCCCAATTAGAGAATTTGCAAATGCAAACGTTAAAACTATTGATTATTCATTAAATATTCATTTAAGGTGAAAAATATGGATCTTATTCATATTTAATTTGACCCATTTTTAAAAGTCCATTATTCAAGGGGTACTATCACTTTTAGCCCGCGCCAGAAACTATTTACATATGGTAGTCAAAAAAATATATATAATTTGTATAATTTTTTTATATACTATACATAATGTATATATTTTTACAGCGGCTATACAATGTTATTTCCATATTGTTCAACCCATCTTTTAGAGAATAATAGATGGATGCCACCACTATCTACGATGATTGTGGCACTATTCTAATATCCATTGAGGATAAAATGCGCCTTACAAAAAAATTCTCCATTCTCAGTGCTCAAACACGTGACATCCCAACCATCTTACCACGTAATACCTCCTCGGTGGTGTGTTACAACTAATTAAATTACAGTAATAGTGAAAAACATTACACCTATATATACAGCTAAAACTTAAATCCACTGTCCAAAACAGCCATATATTCCATGCCATGCATGTGTAGGAGTTTGAACTTTCATTTGATGGAAGTTTGTACAGTTGAAGTATGAATATACAAAGTAAGATCTAACTGCATTTATCATTCTTTTGACTTTTTCTCCTATAAATATAATATAGGTGACGGTGATGAAAATAGGGTGTGGCTTTATTTATGGTATATACTACGTATGAATTCGGTTAGAGTAGAAAATAGCTGGTCTGAAAATTATCTGTAACTTACCTAACTCTTTCAACACTTCAACAATTAATAGTACCAAAAAAGAGATTCCTTTTTTTTTTTTGCTGTTTTAAGTGGATCTATATATATAAATTGGTGGGCCAAATTAAAACTTAAAATAATATATTATTCATAAAGTTGAGTCAAAAAAGTATGTAGAGAAATAACTTGTACAATTCATTAATTTGCATTAATTGAATTATTCTATGTCATGTGTATAGGAGTTTTATATAGGGAATTTTTCATAAAGCACCATCTTTTAAGTCTAATTAGTCATTTATAGATACTCTTTGCTATATTACGTGTTATAAATACCTTTTATGTTTTTATACAATGTATTTTATGTATTTAAGATGTTGTATTCATTAATACAACCAAAAAAATAGACGTAAAAACTGAAATTCCAGCTAAGTTTGACATGTATTTAGCTGTATTCAAGCGACATTAACGTTAAATACAGAAGGTTAAACTGGTTAAAAACGGAAGGAAATCAAATCACTTAATATTCTCCTAATTTAACTCCACGAACTAAGGAAATCAAATCACATGATATTCTCCTAATTTAACTCCACGAACTAAGGAAATCAAATCACATGATATTCTCCTAATTTAACTCAACGAACTAAAAGGATCCCTCATTAATCTGTATTTGAAAGATACATAATAAAGATTATAGATGAATAAAGAGAAATACATATGAATAATACAGTTGAGTAGAACTGTATACAGTTGAATACAACAAAATACAACTTAATTCATCTGAATAAAATACTTGAATACAACAAAATACAACTGAATACAACTGAATAAAACTCTTGAATGTAACAAAATACAACTAACTTCTGCTGAATAAAATAGTTAAATACAACTGATTAAAACTGAATACAAGAGAATACACATAACTTTTTAATACATCTAAAATATATAAATTAATGCTACTGAATACATGTGAATACAACTGAAATATACATTCGAATACAACTGAATACAAATAGGCGATTTGGGCGATCTAGAGAGAGAAGCAGCCTGATGGCTTGGCCGGCCGGCAGCCAGCCATTAATTCCGGCTGGTCAGCCCCTTAACATATCTGCCCAACCTCCTACAACAACTACAAACAATCCCCAACCCTCAAATCCCACAAACGAAGCCATGAATTACGCAAAAGCTATGAACCCTACTTCAACGACCACTGCCAAGCAGAATCGAGCCGCTACAGTTGAACCAATTGCTCTTCGTCTATCAAAATCAACGAATTAAACTTACCCTAGGCGATTGTAATGGAGTGATAATGGAGGAGAACTAGAGAATTTGGGTGGGAGGAGAGGTATGAATCGTGGGTTGAGGGAGAAAGAGTAAAGTGTATGCAAAAAGAGAGAGAACGTGGTTAGTCATATCAATATGGTATTTATTTAAAATAAATAGGGTACTAAGGTTTTCTATAGGGTGTAAAAATTCCTTTTATATATATGGAAAAATGTCCCGTACTTTAGAGAAAAGAGTTTATAATATCAATATGGTTGCTGATTAAATCTATTAATTTGTTTTTTGTTTAAATCCTCCGTATATTCTTTTTTACTCACTTTATTCCGTTTTTGGTAAGTGATGGTTATTTTCATATATATAAGAAATAGAAGGTTTCCTCTAAAACTCCCTAATTGTATCTAATATAATGCAAGTTTAATATGTATAAAGATTATAGAAGAATTATTTTGTGATTGAAACATTTTTTTTTATACATGGTTAGTTCACATACATATTTACTTGAGGAACGTATGTTTGTTCATGTTGTTGATAGTTAGAGTTTCTAACAAGTGTGAACATATTTAAAATTTATATGTAGTTTTATCTTATAATTCTGAAAAAAAGTATTTCTTTTATTGACAACTTGTATATGAACCCCTTTTTTATATTTCGGAGAAGGTATGCAAGCAAGTAATATGTGCTAGTAAGTTTCTTCCTTTGTTTATGGCCCTTTCATTGTGTGAACTACCAATCGCCCTACTATCTGTTAGTTTGGTTCGATTCGAACTTCTGTCTTGTCAAGCTTCCTGACTTGTTTTACATTATCATGATTTGAATTTATAACTTCTCAATGGTTGTTTGACCAAAAATATAAATCTTGGTTCAAATAATTAATTTTTATTAAACAAAGGTTAATCTTAGTTAAGAGTAATATCCTCAGATCTTGATGTTGGAAAAAGTTGGGGAAAGGCATTTATGAAGACAATAATGACATTATGTGATAAATGCCTTTTAATAATCAAGAACGGTAGTAGAGTGTATGATATTCAATAAATGATAATGAGTGACACTTAAGTAAATAAGAGGAATAATTCAATCAACAAAGTGTGGAATAAATGAACCTTCCACCTGACAAAGATTGAACGATGGATCCTCAAATAATCGAGGGTTTCTCGGAACTGATGGTAAAGGACATACAAGAATCTTAGTGAAAAGTAAAATCTTGTATTGAATGAAAACCGAATCTTTTTCAAAGTATTGCCGTTACAATTGAATCTCTCGTCTCCCTATTCTATCCCCCTTTTCCCTTTTATATGGGATTCATTCCCAAGAAACCCTAATAGTACAAACATAGGGAATATTCTCTAGAATATTCTTTAGAATATTTTCTTTCGAATCTTATCTTGTGATCAACTTGCTGTTGCAGCTCGAGTATCGATACTCGACCTTGATCCTTATCGGTGCCTTGACTGCGGCTTTTCTCAACTTCTCGACCACCAAAATACGCGGCTTCTCAGACCATCTTAAATGACGAATTGAGAATCCCTCTCGGGCATTATCTCGGCCGAAATATCTAATAGGCAGATTTTGACCCATACAATGGTCACACAGTAATAAGTAATTCTTACCATGTTGGAGTTTGAGATTGCAGTAAATTTTTTTGACTAAGGACATCTGTTAAGTCTAAATTCATCTAAATAGCACGCTGAACCGTTTTTTGCTTACGTATCAGTGTATGATACGAACATATTATTAATTTATTCTTAGAAAGTCAATTAGCCTGATTACCACAGAACTCCCCACACCAGCTTCTAGTTACTTTAATCAACAATAAATTAAATTCTTTATGTCTGTGGTAATATGAACAATTAAGAAATAATTAAACACTACTTTATTCTAACAAAATAAAAATAACTAATAACCTCATGTACCAAAGTTGAAAACAATGGGAAACCGAAGTTTAAATACTAATAGAGACAAAAAAATATTAGTACTATTTTTCTCTATATATTTAAATCTTGGTAGATAGAGTTATTCAATATTTATACTGACTAACGTAAAAGATATCGATTAAATAGTAGTTTACTGATTCGAACACTACTATTATTTATTACAAAAATGAAAAAGAACGTTCGGACTTGATGCATCAATGTTGGGCTTAGTTAAGTTTATTAAACTAAGCAAAGATTTCATCTGGTAAATTAAATATTCTAATAATATAATTTAGAAAAGTTTGATGGATTGTATGAGAACATAATCATCGATCCCTGCCGCATTTTTCCACCAATAATATTTGGCAAAACAGTAGATAACCATCCCTACCTACTTCCATAAGAGATAGGACCCAAGAAACCTGGCATATACAGAACAAACCCCCTTGAATATAATTCGTGTTGCTCATCTTCCTCGAATCACATCCACCCACGTCTCCTCCAAAAACATCTCGCGCATTCACGCAGAATTCGGGGAATGACTATACTCAAGCAATGTGATATAAACAACCTACCCTAATACGGGCATGATTAAAGTATAGAGAGCGGCTTTAACTTAATATATAATAATAATTAAATTTACAGTAAATATTTATAATTTTTTATTGATTATATATATATATATATGTTGAATTTGGATCCGCCGCTATGCACCCCAACCCCCAAACGCCCATACCAACAAAGCCAAACGTGTAGATAAAAAGGATTAGGAGATTTAGGTCACCTCACTACCTATCTCAACTCCGCTCTCACCACAATTTAATTAATTCAATATTCTTATAGTAAGCCTCGTTTTAACAACATTTTTAGAATATCTCCCTCTTAAATATTACAACCCCCCCCCCCCCACCACAAAAAAAAAGTATCCACCCCAAGAATACGATATGAATTAATTATATAACATGCATGATCATATTCTACTATATACATATTTTTTCTTTATTTATCAAATTTTAGGAAATCATATTAAGAATCTTTTAGGTTGACAAATTTTAATGAGGATCCTTTAATTAAACCCTAACCCGCCTCCCAAACCCACATCCCCAAAATTTTAATATGTATTGATTTTATACCAAGATCATAAGAAAATGATAGTTATATTAATCTCTTCCTCCAAAACAATAACCGTTTACCCTTATACTGTATTTACACAGAACAAAGCAAATTAATCTTAGCATTTAAAGATTAAAGTGAGACTACATATCACTTAACCATGTCTTGCATTCATTGAACACCAATTCCGGTAAGTTTTTACGAACCCCACTCACCCTCAAGACTGAAAAATAATTTATATATATATATATATATATATATATATATTAGTAATAATATAGGATATCCTCCTCTTAAACGCTAAACCCTACCCCACCATGACCCAAGAATTTAATACGGAATATGAAGATTAAATTAATTAGATATCAAAATCATAAATCAAAATCTCTCTATATATAGTAACACATCATAGAACAGGCAGTAGGCCAGCTTCTTTTGCTTTTCTTGAAGAGAAATACAAGAGTTTGAAATTGTTTTAGACAATCCATTCAGTCTCTCTTTCATACACAAACTGCTTACCTACTTTCAATCTACTACATAACATTAGTCTCAAAAACTATATATCATTCACATTTTCATTATAACTTCCCACAAAATTCTCCCCATTTCATTTCATTGCTCTCAAATTCTCTGTCTTACCAAAAAAATATCACAAATTATTGTCTTCCTATAAAGGTTAAGAATTCAACTGAGCATCTTAGTGACGGAATTAAATATTTCAATTAAGGTTTTCGATAAAAGTTCTTTAGACTGTCAGAGTGATAACAAATGTCACGGATAGTAGCCGAGAATACATTGCAAGGGGAAGAAAGTGTACAATTTTATGATCAAAGAGTACAACCCATGGAAATGTCACAGGCCAGCGCGTACAGTTCACCGACCCTTGGTCAGTTACTGAAGCGCGTGGGCGATGTCAGAAAGGAGGTCACCGGCGACGAAACTCCGGTACATCAAGTTCTTGATATGAGTGATCCAGGCATTCAACAAAACTCTCTTCCATTTGTACTCTCCTTCAATAATCTCACATACAGCGTAAAAGTTCCCCGGAAAATGACTTTTCCGACGATCTTCCGGCGACCCGTAGCCGGAACCGCCGCAGCCACCGGGGATCCGGTAGCCGGAGAAAACTTGTTCACGAGAACAAAAGTGCTCCTCGACAACATCTCCGGCGAGGCGCGTGATGGAGAAATCGTCGCCGTTCTAGGCGCGTCGGGCTCGGGAAAATCGACACTCATCGACGGGTTGGCTAATCGGATTGCAAAAGAAAGCTTGAAAGGAACAATAACGTTAAATGGAGAGCCATTGGATTCAAGATTGTTGAAAGTAATTTCAGCATACGTCATGCAAGATGATCTTTTATATCCAATGTTAACAGTTGAAGAAACATTAATGTTTGCTGCTGAATTCAGACTTCCTCGTACTCTGTCCAAATCAAAGAAGAAAATGAGAGTACAAGCTTTGATTGATCAATTAGGGTTACGAAATGCTGCAAAAACTATCATAGGCGATGAGGTACGTAAGCTTTTCATAAAATATTTAAAAGCACAATTGCGAGTTTACGAACTTGAAAAATATAGAGTGCGTTCATAATATAAGGGTATGATAAATTCCACTCTTACAAAATAGTATACTAGACTCGCACGTTTCTTCCATTTCTCTAAGTAAAGCTCTTTGCATAGCAATGGTTAGTTGTTGTGTGGCTTAGCCTTTTATAAGCGGAGACAGAATAAAGTGTTCATAATAAAGACGATCACCGTCTAATCTTGATTCAACACACTTTCACTGTGCTATTCGAGTAGATATTGTTACTTTTTCTCGACCATAGTTCTAATATTATTTGATTAGATTATCCAATCTTTTATTTCTCTTGAGGCACATAGAGCATGGGAGGGAAAATAAAAATGCATATTGATAAATATTATATAATGATAAATTCCACTCTTACAAAATAGTATACTAGACTCTCATATATCTATATATAGGAGCTATATTAGAACACTACAACGAAATGTTGTTATATAAAGCGTATAGTAATATAAACATAACATTAAAGATTGATTTCAAACAAAACTTGGCCTTTGTAATGAAATATTGTTATATAGAATGATTGTTATAGAGGTCTGATTGTATTTCCAACAGGGTCATCGTGGAGTGTCTGGTGGAGAACGACGACGAGTTTCCATAGGAATTGATATTATTCATGACCCCATCATCTTATTTCTCGACGAACCAACTTCAGGGCTTGATTCCACTAGTGCATACATGGTAGTGAAAGTTCTTCAAAGAATTGCTCAAAGTGGAAGTATTGTAATCATGTCAATTCATCAACCAAGTTATAGAATTCTTGGTTTATTGGATCGTATGCTTTTCTTGTCCCGTGGACAAACTGTTTATAGTGGATCCCCTATGAATCTTCCACATTTCTTTGCTGATTTTGGTCACCCGATACCAGACAATGAAAATCGGACAGAGTTTGCCCTGGATTTAATTCGTGAGCTAGAAGGATCCCCAGGAGGGACAAAAAGTTTAGTCGAATTCAATAAAACATGGCAAAATACCAAAAGGCAGAGCAATCAAAATTGTGAAATAGCAACTCCAACACATGGATTATCATTGAAAGAAGCAATAAGTGCAAGCATTTCAAGAGGGAAATTGGTTTCAGGAACAACAAGTGATCATACTTCCCCTGCATCAATGGTTCCTACATACGCGAATCCCTTTTGGATCGAAATGACTACGTTGTCAAAGAGATCGTTTACTAATTCGTGGAGGGTGCCCGAGCTATTTGGCATTCGTTTAGGTGCAATCGTTGTCACGGGGTTCATCTTAGCTACTATGTTTTGGCAACTTGACAATTCACCTAAAGGGGTTCAAGAAAGACTTGGTTTTTTTGCATTTGCAATGTCAACAACTTTCTACACTTGTGCTGATGCATTGCCTGTTTTTCTACAAGAAAGGTATATTTTTATGAGGGAAACAGCTTATAATGCATATAGGAGATCATCTTATTGTCTATCTCATGCTTTGGTTTCTTTACCAGCATTGATTTTCCTATCATTTGCATTTGCTGCTATAACATTTTGGGCAGTTGGACTAGATGGTGGATTTTCTGGTTTCATGTTTTATTTTGGGATAATCTTGGCTTCATTTTGGGCTGGAAATTCATTTGTCACATTCTTATCTGGAGTTGTACCTAGTGTTATGCTAGGTTACACAATTGTTGTGGCAATTCTTGCCTATTTCTTGCTCTTCTCTGGATTTTTCATGAATCGTGATCGAATCCCACCTTATTGGATATGGTTTCACTATCTTTCCTTGGTGAAATATCCATATGAAGCTGTGTTACAAAATGAATTTGATGATCCAACAAAATGTTTTGTTAAGGGAATTCAAATGTTTGATAATTCTCCACTTGGATCAGTGCCAATTGAATTGAAAGAGAAGTTGTTGAGTACAATGAGTAATACATTGAATGTCAAGATTACTGGTTCTACTTGTGTTACTACTGGTGCTGATATATTGGTTCAACAAGGGATTACTGAGTTAAGTATGTGGGGTTGTTTGTGGATTACTATTGCATGGGGATTTTTCTTTAGGGTTTTGTTTTACTTCAGTTTGTTGCTTGGAAGTAAGAACAAGAGAAGGTAACGACTTAATCGGGTCAGAGGTGAATCCAGAATTTGAATACAGTACGAGCACGAACATCTACTGGATCTTTTTTGGGGTTGCAGGTGGGGAGTGCTGACCATCTCAGCAACCTCCTCTTGTCTAAGGGTTGTGTTTGAATTGTAAACAATGAAGTCCCTCTTCGGCGGGATATTTGTCTTTTTTTTTTTTAATTTATAAAAAAATGTGTTCTTCTAGATTTTCTTTTTCACTTGAAGGTACTTTTTGATTGTAATAGAATAAATGTAACTTTTTTTTTGACAGTTTGATAGAGTAAATGATTATTATTTCAAAGTTGAGTTAGGTGCAAAGCAGTTGGAATTATTGGAACTTAAGAAGTTGCTTGAACTAAATGTATTGCAGCCATGCCCATATGTAGGTCACCAAACGTAAAATTTGTAAAATAAATAAAGTAAATAATTAAATAATGTTAAAGGTTATGGTTAACAAATTTAGACAATGAACAAAGCTTATATATTGGTTTTTCCCCCCATTAATATTAACAAATATAACCTGTCGAGGTGCCAAATATGCTAGCATTTTTTCACGTAAGCTTTACAATATTATTTTACTTGACCTGTATATTTATAAACCTATTCAATAAACTTAAATTTGCTTCTATGTCACTATATATATATATACCAATTACTAATTATTGCATGGATACGCGGAGAAGATACTAATCAATAGTATAGAAACTACATCTAGTCAAATTTGCTTAACTATTACTCGTAGACAGAACAATGATACATATATGCTTAATTCAAAAAAATATTTTCTTTTAATAAATAGTGCACCTAAATAGCCATTCCGGGTATTACCCCGTGCTAGTTAGAGTTTATTAGCAAATACAAATCTTTGTTCTTATCCATGATACTAACATATACTGTAAGACGAATAAGTTGATTCGAGATCTCGCTGTCAACTTCGTGACCTAAAAAAGTAATCTTTCTTGATAAAATCGTTTAATTAGGGTAATGATTGATAAATGTTTCAAACTTTCAGCCAGATGTCTATTTATTGCCCACGCTATGCTCCAAACAAACGAGAAAATTTCTACACTCACGGCTGGCTGCACATGCATGTTGTAATGTGATTTCGTGTTAGTTTTAGCCAAAGTGAAACATTACCAAACGTCAATATTTATCTCAGTAATGGCAACTTCCCCAGCAAACTTCTGGCCCAGGCCAGTGAATTACGCAAGATTTTAGGGCAAAATACAAAAATTGATCGGTCGATCGAAACTAATTATATTCTCGAGCTAGAAAAGTATTCAAAATAATTGAATTTCCGAGCTAAAAAGGTATATTGTTTACCCTAAAATTCGAATAACAATTAAACTTATATTGTGGTTTTAAGGATATATGATTTAATCCAATACCAATTGATAAACAAATAAATTAAGCGATATGATAGATCAAACCAGTATGCGAGTGGAGTCTTGACCTCGATTCGAGACGGTCTCGAGATAGAGCAATAATAACAATAAGAAATGAAACAACAATGACGAATAATAACGAATGGTAAGTAAGATAAATAGAGCAGTAGATGTGTGTATTCTTATTAGTGAATCGTCATGCTTACAAATGAATGAGATCCCTCTTTATATATTAGGGGAATCCTAAATAAGGTACACTTCTAATTATAGTAGGAAATCATATCAACATCTAATTAACCACTGTAGATTGATCCATTCCGAGATTCACGCCACGATTCTCGACCAATCGCGGATATCTCGCTTTTTCCGTTATCAAGCCATGCGTGTGTCCCTCGAAGTCTGCCTCTTTCTGTCCGCCATCAAGGTCGACCTCGGGATGACTCAAAGTCCTAGCGATTTGACGTGACATTCCTATCTCGACCAAAGAATAAAATCAGGTAGCCCCGATTTCCGCCGTATACAGATAGTCCCCTTGTTTCTTAGAGTAAAACGATAAGAAACGACTTGAGCCTCGATTTTCTGGAGAACCTGATAATGATGTCATCCCCGTGACGCAAGCGATCGAGGTGATCCAAATGCCCCATCGATACAGTTTTCCAAATCATTAATGTTTGCCAGTGACGGTCGGCCACTAGCACCATCGAACCGTCGCCGTGAATCTATAAATTCAAGCCTTTTGGTTGAATCAAATTTTACTTTCGCCTCTCATCAAGTTTTCTAAGTTCCTTACCCTCTCCATCTCTTCTCTTTCACTACCCATTGAGTTAACTTAATTAGTACCAAAAATACCAATTTTCATCTCTTTTCGCTTCCTTCTACATGAATCAATGGCGAAAACCTCCAAGACCGTCCCACAAAAGGAGAAAGCTTCTTCCTCTTCTTCCGGGCTGGCTGGTGACAAAATGCCGGTGGAACCGCTCCCTCACTAGTATGTTCCCGGGCCCTGTGTCTTAAAATCCGACTTCAAAGTCGTGAACCCTCCATCGATCCCTGGACGATGTGAACACGTGTCGAGATACATTTGCTCGATAACGACAAACCATCTTAAGGTTGTGAAGAGAGATTGTAACTGGGGGGCCGAGGTCGTGCAACAAATCCCCACTCCTGAAGAGAGCATCACCACCTATGTGAAGGGGTTCTTAAGTGTCTACACTTACCCCTTCGCACTGGGTCATATTGACCCAGTCATTATCGACTTTTGCAAGAGGTATCAGGTCACCCTTGGCCAGGTTCACCCCTTATTCTATCGTATAGTGATCATGCTCCGCTACTTTTCCAGCAAGGCCGAGGGGCTGGATTTTACTCTCAACCACCTCATACTGTTATATCGACCTCGGCTATTTTGAGGGTTGATCAAGCTCCAACGCCAAGAGACGAATGCATTTTTCATGAGCAACGACAAGGATCGGGGTTGGATGAGCCGGTTCGTGCAGGTAAGGACCTGTGACCTCATCCCCAAGGAGAAACTGCCATTCCCCGAGAAGTGGAACCCCGATCGTAAGTAACGTATTACCCATTGATCTTCGTACTCTATTTTTCACTTTATGTAATACTTTCATATGTTATACAGCGGTTGCTTGGATGCCTCACGAGGTCCCCGACCTCAAAGACTGGGTTCGGAAGTTGGCTACGACTTCCTCCCATGCCGAGCGCTGCTAGGCGTGACTTGGCAAGGGGTACGCCTTCGATGCCCTCTTCTGTAACCTTTCTCTTTATTTATACTTGACTCTCTTTTATGCAGGCCTTGGAGATGTTTCTGAAATGAGGCCGGCTCTGCTTGGGGAAGAGGACGAATCCCCGGTTCTGAAGTCGGAGAAAGATAACAAGAGGAAGAGGATCTCGGAGTCTGAGGACCCCCAACCTAAAAGGGCTCCAATTCAAAGATGCAGGAGGAATCTCATCCCTGTGACTATAGAGTCGGTCTGCCAGCTGGGGGAAGAAGATGAGGGCGATGACTCGGCACTGGTGGTTCGAGCAAGGAAGCCGGTCGAGGCCGCCGAGCCTTCCAAATCGGAGGCGATTGCCGAGAACCGGCCTCGTGATAAGGATGCCTCGAAGAAAGATTCGAGAAAAGCCCCCGAGTCGCCTGTGGTTGAGGTTATCCTTGGACATCAACGAATATACCGGAGGAGGCCAGTTCTGAGATCCCTAGGGCTGAACAGGGCAACCCGAGCGATTCGCTCGGGGTTGTGACAACAGGTTACTCTCCATCTCTACCGGCCTTTTTCGACAAGGCTATAAGGGACGCTCGGGCTCTATAGACCCCTGATATAGGTGAAGTCCCCAGTGAAGAGGATCCCTTCCAGGATTGTTTTACCAGGGTCGATGATGCCGTTGATCTCAATGATGCGTCCATCCTCTTTGAAGAGGCCCAACGTCTCCTATCTCGGGTAAGCATTAGGTGCTGCGATTTCTTTCCTTACTCTTCTTTCTTTAAGTCTGACTTGCATTTTTCTTTTTGTATAGGCCTTTTCCAAGTCTCGAGCCGACCTGAGTCAATGCAAAATCGAGCTCCAGAAAGTCTCGGAGGATAGGAACGCTCTAAAGCTTCTTTGCGTCCTAAAGGATGAGGCTCTAAAGGACCTTTGAGCGAATTTGGCAAAGGCTCGTAAGGAAGAGGCCGAGCTAGATAAGTAGGTAACTATCCTTTTGAAAAAGTACGGACTCGACCCAACTGTGGAGGCTAATACTTCAATATCTCAGTTGCAACAAAAGTTGAAAAGGATCGAGCTACTCCGAGGGGAAGTCAATCAAATCAAAGCCAATTGCGGTCGATGGAAGGGGAACATGGACCGCCTCGCTGCGAAGAAAAAGGCTACCTTGGCCAAACTGTCATCGATCGAGGTCTAACTTCATAGCATTAAAGAGAAAAGCTCAGCCCAGGCTAAAAGGATCGAGGAGCTTGAAGCCGAGCTTGCTGAATCCAAGGTAGAGGTCGAGAAGACGAAGATCATGGCTGACAAATCCATAGCCGTGTACATGGCTGATGTCGAGGCTGCTCAAATGCAACTAAGGGAGGCTTCTGATCGAGAGCAATGGAGCAATGACTTAGCGAAGCGCCAATCCCAGAGGGAGACCTTCTAATAGATAGCCCAAGCCAAGGCACTTGAGGTCGATGCTAGGCTGCTCATCTCTTCTGATGATAAAGTTGATGATGATGAAGGCAGTCGAGGCAGATCCGATAATGGCGAGGGGCCCGAAGGAGAAGCTGTCCCGACAAAGAGGTCGCCCCCGGCCGTAGTTAGGACTTAGTTTCTTTTTCTTTTTTGTATGACCTCTGTCGGTCTCTTGTACATATCCTTCTTCATCAATATATAAAGGAAATTTTCTTTTGAATGCCTTCTCAATTTTTATCTACAAACCTTTTTGCCTTGTAAAACTTTTAGCACAATATTATGCTTTGAGTGGTGCATTCGAGATTTTGGTTTTGGGTGGCTTCCTCGAAGTCACCACAGTCGAGTTCGAATAAGGTTCGAACCTGAAGCATATGCCCTTTAGGGTTTGTGTCGAATAATGATAAGTTCCCGAGCCATAGTCAAGTCAGTTTTTATTTGGGCTCGAACTAGTCGAACCCTTAGGTTCGGACAGAACGAGAACAATATCTCGAACTCTAAGTTTATTGGCCTTTAGGCTCTTTAGCTAGGGCCAGTATGGCCTCTAAAAGATGGCTATTATTCCCCTATTTCGGCTTAAAATACTTAGTAAAAATTTCTTTATGCCTTAGCACATATTTTTTACCCATTGGATTTTTTGAGGGTGCGATTTCGATTGAAACCCCTCTGCTTTTTGTGCCTTAGCACGTTTGTGTTAAGATAATTTGATGCCTCTTAAGGTTTTTCAAGGGCTGATTTTATCGAATCCCTTTTGATTATTTGCCGAGAGTAGCCTTTTTAACCTGTTTTTCAAAGAATTTGAAGACCTATTTTTATTGCGGGATTTGGACGTCTCCGAACCACATTAATCTGGCAGTAGCCATTAGGTATGCCTCTTGGGATTATTCCCCAATAACACTTCGAACTTGTTGGAAGTGTTAGTCCCCTAGAATGATGGCCTTGGCCTATAGATCGAGGGGTACCTCTTTGAGATCTTATGAATTTGAGTTTAGATAACTCGAATACGTCGATCATCAACGGCAGTCCCCGAGTGTTCGAGGCATATTTGCGCTTGGCTCTTGAGCCATTTCTCACAAAATCACAAGTATGGAACTCGTATAGTAGAAAATTTTCTTTGAGATACAAGATGTTTGATATAGAAAGAATGCTTCTTTGAATAATTTATACATGCGTACATGTTTTGCCATCGGGGCTCGACTAATCTATATGGACACGGTTCATTCGACCGTTTGACCCATTACAAAGTGTCACGACCCAAAATCCACTAAGGGTAGTGATGGCGCCGGACACTGCTGTCAGGCAAGCCAATCATAAATACTTAATTTAGGCCTTGTTTTAATAATTTTGAAAACTATGATCTTTCCTTCAATTTTACTAGTTAAAGATAACTGTTTCAAGTTAAATAGAAATGTTTAGGAATTAGAAAAAATACCCCATAATCATCCCAGAACCCGGTGTCACAAGTGCATGAGCATTTACTAGGGAATGAAATAGAATACAATAACTGTCTGGAATACAATTGGACAAGAAGGAAATAATACAGTGCAATACTCTGAAGGAGACTCTGCTGGCTGCGGATCGTCTCCCAAGAAGCAGCTCACTAAGTCCCCGCATCAACCATGCCTCTACGCTACTAAGCCACTAGCCACACATGAACCTGTGAAACAAAATGCACAGCAAGTGTAGTATGAGTACGAAAACAATGTGTACCCAGTAAGTATCCCGTCTAACTTCGAAGAAGTAGAGACGAGAGGTCGACTTCGACACTTACTAGTGATCCAATAATAATATATAAATAATGCGAATAATCATGGATTCATTAAAGCGGCAATAAACTCAAGTAAGTCAAGAAACAAGTAAGCATCCCTTTTTACATTTAGGAGTCTCCAAATTTATAATCCATTATTTATCAATTTATCTCAGATCAGGGAGGCAATATCAATTTACAAATCTCAAGTAAGCATTACAAGCATGCGCAAATCATGCCGAGGTCATACGACCCGATCCAACATAAAAATAAAATGTGTACTGCCAAAGGGTAAAATGGCGAGAACCATAGATGCATCTATTACCCCGCTCGCGAATCGTACATACGATGCGGTCAACATAAATAAACAAGCACCCCGCTCGCGAATCATACATGCGACGCGGGCACACATAGATACACATATTCAAACAACCAATTAAGAATTTATCAAGGAACATTTATCCAAGGAAAAGCCAATTCTCTTTTAACAATTCAAGAAAATGAAGTTTAATCTTTTTAGAAATTCATTTACAAATTCGATGTGATTTAAGCAATTCAAACTATCAATAAGATTACAATTATTCCAAGTATAGCATGCTTTTGGGTCCAAGACTACCCGGACTTAAACAAAATAGTAGCTACGCACGGACTCTCGTTACCTCGTGCGTACGTAGCCCCCACAAATAGGAGCACAAATCCAATTAATTCACCTATGGGGACAATTCCCTCTTACAAGGATATAAAGGAGACTCACCTCGCTTCGAAGATCCATCATCGGCATTCCACGTCCTTCCGAAGACTCAAATTGACGCATGACGCTCCAAAACCAGACAATAATTATGTAAACTCATTAATATATGTTCGATTACTCATTATAATCCAATTTATAACAATTCCTAACCCCGATCGAAAGGTTGACAAAAATGCT
This sequence comes from Nicotiana sylvestris, assembly GCF_000393655.2. Lineage (NCBI taxonomy): Eukaryota > Viridiplantae > Streptophyta > Magnoliopsida > Solanales > Solanaceae > Nicotiana > Nicotiana sylvestris. The sequence continues at coordinate 26,925,697 of NC_091061.1, forward strand.
CTCGAGCCCACGTGCCCGGATTCCAAAAATTTTTCGAAGATAAGGTTTACCCATACCTCACGAACTCAAATATATAATTTACTCTCAATTGCATGCCCAAAATTGTGGTCAAAATCCAAGAATACTAATTTTTTAAGTTTTCCCTCAAACCCCCAAGTTTTCCACAAGTTTTCATGCTCAAATCCATATACAATCATGTATTTAACTCAAAACTAACATAAACCACTTACCTCATGCTTGGTGGGGAAAATGACACCTCAAGGTTGCTCCAAAATCGGCTCCATTGGAAGAAATGAGGTTGAAATGAACCCACACCCCGATTTAAAAGAACCTCACTGCCTCCAGCATTTTCGCACTTGCGGTCACTTGATCGCTTCTGCAGTTGCGCAGGTGCGACCCACTAACCACTTCTGCGGTCCTCCTCCAGGCCCTCAACTTTTGCATCTACGTCCTTCCTTCTGCAGGTACGGTCCCGCTTCTGTGGCAAGATGACCGCATCTGCGGTCCCAGCCTAGCCTAGCTACTTCCGCTTCTGCGGCACCTAGGCCGCTCCTGCGGCTCCGCACCTGCGGCCAAAACCTCGCAAGTGCGGTTACACCAGATACCAGCTGCTTTAGTCCTTCTTCAAATTCCAAATTTGATTTGTTAACCATCTGAAATCCACCCGAGGCCCCCTGGACCCCGTCCAATCACACCAACCAGTCCCATAACATAACGCGGACCTGCTCGAGGCCTCAAATCGCATCAAACAACGCTAAAACCATGAATCACACTCCATTTCAAACTTGATGAACTTTAGAACTTCGAACTTCTTCATTCGATGCCGAAACCTACCAAATCTCGTCCGATTGACCTCAAATTTTGCACACAAGTCATATTTGACATTACGGACCCACTCCAACTTCCTTAATTGGAATCCGATCTTGATATCCAAAAAGTCCACCTCCGGTCAAACTCATGAAAACCTTCAAATTTCTATCTTTAGCCAAATGACTCCAAATTGACTCACGGACCTCCGAATTCACTTTCGATCGCACTCCCAATACCAGAATCACCATACGGAACTATTGCCAGACTCAAAATCCCAAACAGACGTTGATAAAACAGAAATGCACTTTAACCCAAACTCATGAAATTCTTCCAAAAATGTTAACTTCCACAATAGGCGCCAAAATGCTCACGGGTCTTCCAAAACCCGATCCGAACATACGCCCATGTACGAAATCATCATACGAACCCGATGGAACTTTTGAATCCTGATTCCGAGGTCATTTACTCAAAAATCCAATCTTAGTCAATTCTTTCAACTTAAAGCTTCTGAAATGGGAGTTCTCTTTCCAAATCAACTCTGAATCCCGAAATTCAATTCCGACCATGCACACAAGTCATAATACCTTATGTGAAGCTGCTCACGGCCTCAAATTGTCGAACGACATGCTAGAGGCCAAAACCACCAGTCGGGTCGCTACATTCTCTCCCACTCAAACATATGTTCGTCCTCGAACGTGCTGAGTACTGTATTGGAGCTGTCCAAAATCACTATTTAACACCTTCAGCACCTACCTGTGCTACTACAACCCAGTTGAGTATATTAGCTCGATCAATTCTAAAGATATTCCCTTTTATTCAAACAAATAAGCTTAGAGCCCAATTCCAACATCCGGAATTCTCTGCCAGGCCCGCTTCCAATATATGAACACCGTATCAATCACTACACGAGGTACCAGAACATGACTGCATGCCTTTGCTGAATTCTCACCATGCACCACATCATTCACAGGACCATAATAACATTCTCTGATCATAATAACCGACATTCCCCGAATCTGATGCTCACAATGCACCTCATGGTATATATAAGTCTTGTTCCAACTCTCACAATACTACCACGACGGAAGAGATGTGTAGAAATTCATAACTAATTGCCGGGTCAACAATCATTGAGTTTATACTCTTAACAAGTATCATTACCTCATTCTGAACCAAATAATGATCTTTTCTCTTTAATACACTTCATATAATCCGACTGCACTGATCCTAGATCCAATAATCTCGTCTCACCCAGTACGAACTACTCAGGCAATAAACCACCCCAGTCATGATCAAAAGTCCTATATGATGCCACAACATGCCAATAGGCCACAAGCTCGAACGTGATACATAAGGAAAACAAACTCTGGAAGGGACTACTCAACTCACACAACTAATATGAACTTTTCTCAGAAAATGGGAACCAAAACATACAAAAAAGATATAGGGAAATGTACTCAACATCACACTGTCACGGCGTGCAACCCGATCCAAACAACATACCCGTGGCGGCGTGCCACCCGATCCACCCATAAAATTTACATAAGAAGATACACACCGATCTAAATTGCTCATTATTAAAAAATACCGAATATCGGCCACAAGCACGCTAAGTGCATAATACCATCCCTGGGGAGACACATAGTGCCATAAGCTAAAAAACCCAAGCACAACTGAAGTGCGATATAGGATGTGAATCTCAAGAGCCATCCTGCTCACATAACACCATCGTTACGCGTATCTTCAACATATAAGGGATTTATCGAGCCGTCTCACAACTCACACGACACAATATAGTATTACATGAAACAGCTGACGATGAAATAACATCCAACATCCGAATACTCCTCCATAAGGAGCGCATTGCTAAATGAACACACCTGGCCTGATACAGAGCCCACATTCATATTTAAATCCATTCACAGATCTCAAGTCGATTTTGATTGTACCGAACTAGGCCGATAATCTTTCCTTGGTCCATAATAACCCCATTTTCCCCATAACACACAAGAACAACCATCACAACCAGAGCAATCCTCCATAGTCCACAACCCAATAAACTGAGTGCCCTCCAGGCATAAATTCTCAAATTAACGATACTATCACAATCTTCATACTTGGTTTAAATCTTCAATCAATCAAGTGACTACATGTCACACTTATACAATCTTCCCATGGGACACGCTCCCACCACCTTGCGTAACAGATAACAAGTCTACACATCCATACCACTGGCCGCACTAACGCTGAAAAGCGATAAAAATCCATACCCAGGATGCAAAGCCTCTTTCACAAAACACCGATCTCAGGTGATGCTGAAGACAATGCCAGCTTACTCTAATCATTCAAATCCCTTCCCTGCTCATTCGAGCTCGTGACGTCCTTGTCAACACCGAACCGCAACTTTGATCCTCACTTTCAAATTCCATACCACTTACTGCACCTAACATGCCAATATGCGATAGTACAAGATTTTCATCATAACTCCGGAACCACTAATGGATTAATACTTTATAATATAGAACTTTTCACTTAACTCTTTCAGGAGAACCATGGCAACACACAAGTGAATTCTCATAACCGTAGAACATTCAAATCCTCAAGTAGTGGCCTAAGCCACCACAACCCTTCCGGGATCCGCCTACATATAACATGCCATAATACTTGAATACTTCCAAACAATATCAATTACGGCGGCCGTCGAGCCTCGCACGCACCGCCATCACTATGCCAATTCAACCATGGCTAACCAATCTATCTTCTTCTAGTTCATCCTTAACTTGCCTTAGAGATAATAATAGCTTCATTCCTTACATCACCAACCTGAATTCGCACTCACCTTTAGTGAACCCATTCCATGAGACCACCATGTCTCCAAACCTATGAATCGTTATACACCCCTTGAACGCACATTCACATCTTCAACTGATATACCCGTCCTGATAAATCCTTTACAAATCCAAAGTCCTTTTCTCCTTTTCCTCCCAATGCTACACTGCAAGTCAAAACATCGTAGAACATTCCGAGCCTCTTATCATAGGCTGCTACAAAAGCTTGATTCCTAACCATACATATAGGCTCGAAATCATTAGGCACCACACTTTAACTTTTGAATCCACTAGGACCGTTGCTGAGAGCCACCCACTCTGACTTGGTCCCGAATATAATCAACTCCATAAATCTTCTAGCACATGAATACCCTCTCGACGAAGCACCCGTCCGAATCACTTCCCTTGAAACCCACATCTATACTGCATAAATCCTGAATCTTTCCCCAAGTCTAAACATGAGCCAATAAGGCCAACCATATCACACCTTTAATAATTCTTTTGCTCTAATAACCTCTTATGTTCCTCTCCCTTAGCTGAAATGGACCATCCATATGCTAATAACCTGAAATCTCATAAATAGATGACCATGCAATCAACCGTAGGCGGTGGGACTCTCCCACTTAGCTTGAAGCCACTATTACACAACTCTGGAACCCACATAGATTCTTTATCTCTTATTGACATGAATTTGCGCAATCAAACCGCCAGATTCCTTGAAATCCTTCAGTTAGAACTTCATGAACACTCTGAATCTCCATCGATATTCACACATTCGACCTCTTACCAGATGGCCAATAAAATCCTTCGCGGAAACTTTGCCAACCACTCGACCGCTAACCTGCTCATAGGGGATAACCCACCTATGAAAATTACCTACTGACATCGTCCAACATCACTGCACGGGGTACAATCACTACGACATCAATAACCCATCCTAAGTCCGAGCTCACTCTCTAGCTGCACAAATCCATTCACTCCTCGTGGACATCAATTAAATGTGCGATAATATCCTTCCATCCCAAGTCATATTGCATCATTCTTCATATCAAGCAACTCCCTTCTCTCATATCCAACCTCCCGCTGCATAATAGCCAATACTTCAAATTAAATCCGTAGACCCAACCAGTATCCACTAACAATCCCGAATCATTCCAAACTTTCCTCCAGGGTGCATAGTCATCCTACCACAAACCTCATATGCAAATCTGCCACTCTTCCACTTTGGCGAAACTCACTGTTTTAATCAGCTACTCGACCCTCGCTTCTTATACCTGGCCTTCTAGAAATTTAACCATCGCCTAATGATAACTAGGGATTTTGATGCATTTTATACTCCTTCTTGCTCATGCTTTGATTAGAAACTCATACAAAATAGTCCCAAAAGGCTCATAAGTTGTACTTGATTGCAGGTTTGATCAACAAAGTGACAAGATGTCAAAGATCAACTCAAAAGGAGTGAAACTTGCACAAGTACCAAAGATAAGACAAGCTCAGGCAAAATAGGTCCAGTGCGGCCACACACCACTTTGTGCGGTCTGCACTAGGAGGTTCAAAGGGCAGGTATTTAGGCAAAAAGGCAATGCGACCGCACTAGATTTAGTGCGGTCCGCATTGGAGTCCATACGGCTGCACTACCATTCTGTGCGATCCGCAAAGCCAAGATTTAGAGAAGTTGCAGTTTGGAGCTTACAAACCAATGCAGTCCGCAGTCCATTTTGTGCGAACCGCACTAGAAGTCACCGCGACCGTAGTCCATTTTGTGCGGTCCGCGGAGCCTGAGTTCAGAGAGCTGGATTTTGGAGCCAAGAGTCCTAGTGCGGCCGCAGTCCATTCTGTGCGGTCCGCACTAACCCTGCAGGGGCATTTTTGTCCAGATTTTTTAGCTTAGTATAAATAGATCCTTTTTCCATTTTTAGGTCATGAGATAGATTTTAGAAGCAGCTGCGCTCGTGGGAACGACTCTTGTAGCCACTTTGGACAAATTTTACTTACTTTTCATCATTGAATCTTTGTATTTAACTTAGCAATTAATTAATATGTGTTTATCTTTATCTATTTCTTATTTTTCTTCTTTGAATATGAGTATGTAGACCCCATAGCTAGGGTTGTGTCTCAACCCTAGTGTGGGTAATTGATGGGTCTTGTATTTTAGGGCTAAATTGATTATGAGTGTTTGATATTTGAGTCAATTTCATGGTTAATTGCTGAATTAGTGGTTGCAAACACTAGTTTGTGTTTAGTTGACTAGGGATCTTCTTGAGAAAGAGAGCATGTCTCATAAATTGATCCAACAAAGAATTGGGGCGTACTCAAGAGATTGATAGCCCCGATTAAAGGGTTAAACCTCGAGAGAGTAATACCCGATATGAACCCTAAGTTGCTTGTGCAAATTTACATACCCAGTTGGTCTTGAGAAAGTCAATTAGGCAAAATCACTTGAACCACCGAGAGGTGTGTCACACCTCCTGTTTTACCTACACCCCCGTAAGGGTGTATAAGAGAGTTTTTCCAATTAAAGGACAATCGAAACGGGATTTATTATAAAGATTCAGAGTCGCCACTTGGGAGATTTATGGTGTCCCAAGTCACCGGTTGAATCGAGGAAAATATTGACTCTATTTAACAGTCCGCGAACCAGAAATCCGAGTAAGGAATTCTGTTAACTCGGGAGAAGGTGTTAGGCATTTCCGAGTTCCGTGGTTTTAGCACGGTCGCTCAACTATTATTTTTTGGCTTAATTATCTGATTTTAAACAATTATGAACCTATGTGCAAATTTTAACTTTTTAACTGCTTTTAGTCATTTTTAGGAGTATTGCAACGCTGCTAGAACACGTCTTGAACCACATCACATAAATGCACCCGCAATCTTTGACATATTCTAACATTGTTGAGATTTGGATTTGGGTCACATGAAATGCACACCCGAGTTTAAGGAAATTAATTTAAACAGTGCCTAAAATAGCCACGCACTTTCAAGTTTGTGAGGGCCATGGGAATTCGCTAAATGGAGCGCCTCGATTTCCAAAGAATTAAGATTCATCTAGTGGTGGCCATAGGTTATATATAATCCAAATGTGTGAATGACACGCCTCAAAACTATTCAACTAAAAGAACTAGGGAGATACGTAATAAAAAAACTAATTTGAAAATAACTATCATAACCGAACCACGAAAACAATGCCCTTGATTTAATTATGTGCCTAAAGCTTGATCACCATATTCATAAGTTGTTTGTTCTCTTCCTATGCTTGAGACCAATTGTATGTGTTTAAACTTGCAAAACGGTTTACGTGCAAAATTAGGGAAATATGAATACCATTTGTTTTATGAAATAACCATCACTTCACCCAATGCAAACTCAACTTTGTATATCCTCTTTTAAAATGCCGAAGTCAATACTCATAAAATCTGTTCGTACTAAGTACACATTTGGCATTTGCCTATTTATTAACATCACAATTTTTATCATATATAATGCACCGAAATTTTTACACAATTAAGAAATCATCACTTCAATCTAGACAAACTCATCACATGAACCAAAACCGCCTTCCAGATAACTTCTACACGTTCATTTCTAGTCCAAATCCTAACCATTATGTTAATTCGCTTGTGACGATTGGGTTTAGACGAACAAAATCAAACAAATTATTGTCCAAACTTGTGAAAACTATTTACAATTAACAAATCTATACTTGTAATAATGTCAACATCACTTTGTTATAAGAAACGAGTTAATTGCACTCCTAAACTAAGATAGGCAATTTATTATCAAGAAAGAAAACTAGTTTACAAATTGATTTGACAGGCAAATTCAGACTACATGTACCACGAACACATATCTGAACCTCTCAGAATACTCCAATACTTTGAACATAATGGACTATATCAATTCTCCTCTAACTCATGGTTATCCCAATAGCTATTATCATACAAGATTACATACGAACAATAGCACTTATCTCACACAGAATTAAAACAAAACTCCGATGTTTGACGAAGTATATTATTTTAGTTCCTTGATAGTTCCATACTACCATACACTTAGCTAACATGGTTTTAACACAAAACTTAGCTAATGGTCATATTCTACCAAGTTCCCCATCTCAGCAGTTCAAAACCAGCTATAACCAATGAATTTCAGAAGCAAGTAAAATTACTATTGAGCTATACTATCTTCAACAGAGGCAAGTTGACTAATATCTCCCGTTGAGCATATGACATGTCAATTAACTAAAAAAAACTGAAACTAAACTAATCGATTTGAATGTGCAGAAAACATATTTGGAACTCCGGATTTCATTTCATTGCAATATCAAAACTTGAGCGAGATAAGTCCAGGGACATGTACCTGAAATATGAAACGTGGGAAATTAAATGAAAATCAGTAGCCGAGCAGTATAGCAGTAGAAACTTCAACGACCAGTAGAGCCAAGTTGAGCAGAAAGTTATGTGCAGCAGGCCCAGGAAGAAGTTTGATCGAACAGTAAACTTTAACACGTCAAAACCAAACTTTCACAAACTCATCTTTATCTATTTTTACTCCCCGACGAGTTAAATGTTCTTTCAGAGATTAGAAATATCAAAAATGCAAAGTGATCGATGAAACAGTAAAACAGTATAGCCCTTTTAATTTTAGATTGTTTCTCTTCAATCTCTCTGTTTATTCCTCTCCGTATTCTCTCACTGTGTTTTTCAGTATCTTCAGAGTCCAACCCCCTTTCTGTATGAACTTAGTATCTATATATAGGCATTCAACTCAGTGCATTCCCCACTTTCAATTCTACTTTTCATTTCTTAACTATCCACTAGCTTAGTGCTTTCTTAATTAATTCACTAATGCAATTTCTACCCTACCACCCATTTAGAAGCTTCTCCAGTTAGGTGACAATTAAATAATTCTCACTGTAATCTTAAAGTTCCTTTTTTTAAAAAACTTGATATTCATGGACCAATCTGAACCCAATTCAAATTATTTAATACAAACAAAATCTACCAGCAGACTGCTTAAGCTCTTAATATAGAAAAACGAAACAATTTCAGCCTTTCAACGAAAATTATCAGGAATCAATTCAAGAACTATTATTATACGAGTTTAAACTACTGAGCAACAAAACAAAAACCAAATGAAATCAACAAACAACCTATTAATTCGACAAGAATTAAACTAAAAACAAAATCATAGAACAACTAACCAAATAACATTCTAACAACAGAAAGGAGTAGAAGAAGATAATAATAAAAGAAAAATAGAGGAAAAAAATTAAAACCAGGAATACCTACCAAGATTGATGGAACACCGTCTCAAACTAGACCTTCAATGATCTTCGAATTTGTGGCCGGAATAGACCTTAATCGAGTGTTCTCGACTGAGAACACACAACTAAGGTCGATTTTGACCTTAAACCTTTAAACACATAATAATTTGGATTTTGGGATTTAGGGTTCGTTTCTTTAAATCTAGATTCGAGGGATTCCCGAGATATTCGAGGGATAAGGTTCATGGATTCGGAAAGAGGGGAGTGAGGAGATTCTATGGTGTAAAGATGGAGAAGATTGGATTAACTAGGGTTCGAGGGTCAAATTTCGATCGAAGATTCGACGATTTTGGTCGTGTTTCGAAAGGAACAGTTTGGGGATTTGAGATGATGAGGCGAAGGAGAATCAACGGTGTTAATTTGGGGCTGTTTGGGCCATCGGAACTGCCGTGAGGGGATTTCCGGTGGGCAGGAGGCGGCGGTTCATGGTGGCGTTCTGTTAGGTCTCTGAAGAGATGGGGGGAATAAGATGGGAATGGCTGGGTTTGGGGGGGTTGATATATTGAAAATGTTTGATTTAATTAGGGCCATTGGATGATTGGAATCCAACGACTCTGATTAGATCATTAATGGAAACGGGGTCATTTTGGTTTCAACTGGGGCGGTCCGGGTGTGGGAATGGGTCGGGTTGTGAGGAAAGCTTTGGATCGTTCGATATAGATGAACGGACGGTTGAGATCCGTTGAGATCGAAACGATGTAGTTCTATCCCTATACTACATCGTTTCGATGGTCTCAGAGAGTGGACGTTTGAACCGGGTATGAGGTTTGTGTTGGGCTGGGTTAATTGGATTTAACTGGGCAAATGGAATTGGGCTTATGGATTTAATTAAAAATGGCCTCACATTCCTAATTTCTTGTTTTCTTTTCTTATTTTTAGTTTTCTTTTCAATTTTCCTTCTAATAAAAAGAAACCTTGACCAAATTATCCTAAAAACTAACTAACTTAAACAATTAAATTAAAAAAGAGTCACACAATTGACATTAAATACTTAAAAATGTAAAGTACGTTATTTTTTGTGAATTTTTCATTTTTGTAAAAATAACATTTTACTAAATTAACCAAAAATGTAAAATCAAATCCTAAGTGCAGATGCTATATTTTTGGTATTTTTTTAATGCATTATTAAAATTAAATATGCAAACAATCAAGAAAATTGCACAATAATTCCTAAAATAATACATAATCAAAGCCAAGACCTAATTTTGGGATTTATTTTGGAGTAATTCGTATGAGGCAAAAATCACGTGCTCACAGCTGCCCCCTTTGTCCGGAAACACGAAGAGTTTTCGTGCAAAGATAAAGTGAGCGGATACGAGCGATTTTTGCCCGTTTGAACACTCCGTGGGAAGCATTTTTGAAAGATTTGACCGAACCTTTTCTTCAAAGGTTTCCTACATATCCTTGGCTATAAAGGAATCAGGTCAATGTAGTTCGGGAAGTTTCGGTAGCTGGGACTACCATGAAGCTGCGGTTTTACTGTTACTACTGTTGCTGCTGCTGATACTGCCTACTGTCCTCCTTATTCCACCATGACAAAAATGAAGAAGCTAGACTAAGCTATAATCTATGCTTTACAAAGATTTATTTTCAAACTTGGTCTTGTGACTGTTGTTGCCTTGTTGATTTGTATTTCCCTCAGCTGTTCCTTTGCTGCTGACTCGAATTGTATTCTTGAGATGCTTTCCCTCTCCTTCAGGCGGGTACCTGATTGCTGAACCTTTAAACGTCTTTCTTTGACCATTGTTGTCTATCCTCTATTCTACAGGCGGGCTCCTGATTACTCGAACCTGACTTGCTTGTTCCCTTCGTTCTCCATTTGGGTGCCTGACTGCTGAACTTGAATCGTATTCCCTTGTTCTCCAGGTGGACGTCTGATTGCTGAATCTTCTACTGCCTTTCCTTGTTCTCCAGGTGGACGCCTGATTGCTTGAACTTGAATTGCTTCTTCCCTTCGTTTTTCAGGCTGGTTCCTAATTACTTAAAATCTGAATGGTATTCCCTTGTTCTGTAGGTGGCTCCTGACTACTGCGCTTGAAAGTATTCCCTGCTCTCCAGGCGGGCTCCTGACTTCAAAATAGACAAACCAAGAATTTGAAAGCTAAAACTTAAATTATACTCCCTTGTTCTCCAGGCGGGCTCCTGACTGTTGCGCTTGAATTTGTTCCCATGCTTTCCAGGCGGACTCTTGATTGCTAAACTTGAAATGTAATCCCATGCTCTCCAGGCGGGCTCCTGACCTCAAAATAGACAAAACAAAGAAATTTTCTGCCCCAGTTTGGGTATTTGGGCACATATGTAAGTGTAAAACGAACCACATTACCAAACATCAATAAGCATTTGAAAACTAGGTTCTGTTATCCAGGGGGTCCTGACAACTCTTGACAATTTTAAATCTAAGCTATATCTTTTTAAGGTGTGACTTCCGCTAAATCTTGTTATTTAATGAAAACTTTCAAAGCTAGGTCCCATTGTTCAGGAGGGTCCTGAGAATTTCCGAATTGCGTCCTATCTCGAACATGCAAATTTCTAAGCTAACTTATATTCCTTTGGGATACATTTATGCTAGATTATACTATCACTGAACTTTTAAACTAGGTCCCATTTTCCAGGAGGGTCCTGAAAATCAAAAATCAAACCTGTTTGGCGACTGCCTTTCTCCACGGAGGGTTTCTCCGGAACAACCGAAATTTTCTGCCCCTGTTTCCAATCAAAGAAAAATCTTGTTAGTTTAAAATGTGGTGGTTGGTTTGTGGCCTTGACTTTGAGGGCGGTTGCTCCTTTACTTCTCATGATAATCGATTTCCACTCGAAGACCTTGCTTGTTCCTTGACTAATCACTTTCTTTGTCATCCTTACCACAGAAAATACCTCTTCCATTCAGACCCAATACCTTCTATCTATTGCATTGCTCATGAACCGACATCTACAAAACCTTTGTGTTTCACATGATCCCCACGGTATATTGATTATTACCAACTTCAATGCGCACGTTGTTCTTTCCTGATTTAAATCACTAGCCTTGGTCTTGAGGTCTATTGCTCCATCACTTGCCATGATAGCTTTGATTTCTGCATGAAAGATCTTGCTTGTCACTAGTTTACCACCTTTTTTGTCCCTTGTATTTCACATGGATCCCAAAGCATGTTGATTGTTACCAATTCAGTGTGTATGTTGTTCTTCCTTGACTTAAACCACTGGCCTTGGCTTTGAAGTCTATTGCTCCCTCGCTTGCCATGATAACTTTGATTTCTGCATGGAAGACCTCGTTTGCCACTGGTTAACCACTTTTTGTGAATCTTATCACAGAAAATACCCTTAATCTATTCACCTAACACCCTCCATCTGTTGCATTGTCCATGAATTGATATGTACCAAACCTTTGTATTTCATAAGGATCCCAAAGCATGTTGATTATTACCAGCTCAATGCGCTTGTTGTTCTTTTCTGACTTATGACATTTCGATGTGTTAGCCAGACCCCGTTTTGTGCAATTGGACAGCTGGTGGCAAATTTTGAAGTCATTTCTCACTTATTTTAACCAAACAGACTCAGGAAGAGGAAGTAAATAAGACAAGAGGAACAGAGTAAAGGACAAAGGAAAGAGATGATTCCTAACAAGAAAATTACAAAGTAGAAACCTATTAGATGTGGATACCAACTCTAATGACCATGACATGCACCTGTGGCCTATTCTGTTGAGCAAGTCTAATGTTCAACTCCTGTTATACCCCTAAACTATGAAACTGGGCTTCAATGCTCTGATTATCCAATCCGATTCACAGTCCTTATTCGACTTGTAATGCCTGAAGGGTTTTCACCATTAAGCCTATCTCATTTTGTTCTTTCTCTCAACTTACTGTCGCCTTACGGTGCCCGTGAGGGTTTTCACCAATAAGACTCTCTCATTTTTATTTCTCTCAGCTCCCATCGCCTTACGTTGCCCGTGAAGGTTTTCACCTCTAAGACTCTCATTTTATTTCTCTGCTTGGACTAGAATGTTGCCCTTGATATGATTCACCTCTACTCGCTTGACTTGGCATCTCTCGAAAACTGGTTGGAAGGTCTTTCTTTGGACCGTAATGTGGGCTTTGGATGGGGTTAGGAAGAAAGGATATCAAAGGCTCAAAACAATTTGAATGGGTTCAAAATTACAACTTTCGGAATCAGATTTCCTACCACAACCACCACTTCTGCCCCAGTTTCTTTGCTTGGGGACTTTGGATTTTTATTTTGATGAGACCGAACCGTGAGGCTGCCTACGTATCCTTAAAAGGAATCAGGTCGAACGTAGTTCATGTATAGAAATTCCTTTGTTGTTGTATTTTTTTTCTTTCCTTTTTCTTCCTCTTTTTTTTTTGTTGTTTTGTTGTCTTCTCTCTTTTCTTTTCTCTTTTTCCTTTACTTATCTTTCACGCTTGCGTTTCTGATCTTTGCTACTGATTCCGAAAGAAATGAAAGAAAAATAAATAAGGCTCAAAGGGGTAACGAAGGATAAAGTGTTTAGATAGCAGAACAAAATGCCTTCATCATTCCAATCTCCAAAACATGCCAAGTGCAAACTACACAATTAAACAAACCAAGGAAATAGTTCTAACATCTTTAGATCATACTAGACTTGATAACCATATCCACACATTCGCCTTCTACATCTGTTAACTACAAATCACCATTGGACAACACCTCACTCTCATTACCATGAACGACCCCTGTCAATTTGGGGCAAACTTGTCGTTGGCTTCAACCTGATGCGGCAAGATGCGTTTCAATAGGGTTTCTCTATGTTCTATCTGCCTCAGTTTCACACAATTCGGGCTTGAAGTAATCTCAAAATGCCTTCACTTATTTCCCTCAAATGTCCCTACATCTTCAACATTGTTTCATTCATTGCTTCATGACTAAACTGAATTTTAAGACCAGGCCGAGAATTATGCATACATGTTATGTTACTAGAGTCAACAGGAAAAAGAACTATAAAAGAAAAGAGAACTAAACGAAAGTGACTAGAAATCACAGAAAACAGAAAATTGCATTAGACAGATGGTGACAGGGTTTGGACAGCAAAACAAACAAACTAAACTGGAGCTACAAACCTAGAACAAACCTAGACAACACTAAACAGGCTACTAGACTAAACAAACTAGGCAAAATAAGAGGATAGAAGGGTTTGAGTCACAAGACAATATCTGGATTACAACCCTGAAATAATTCGGACAACAGAAATGACAACAAAATAAACCACCAAAACTCCTCCCTGGCTAACCAAGACAGGAGCGTCTTTCCAATTTCCAAGCTTGGCATCTTAGCCACTGAATTCTGCATCAACATTACTAGGACCTTCACAAACTTCCATCATGTTGTTCTTAACAAATTGCTTTTGGGTTCCCTTTGCTGGCTCGTTCTTAAAATCAACCTCTGATAGCACTGAAAACTTTGCAGCACGTGGACCTCCAGGGCTCCTAGAAGAATTATCACATTCCTTTTCGAATAAACCATACCCACCATATGCGTCTCATTATGCACATGCGATGGACTTTGGCTAGTGTTCGCTACATCTGGATTTTGTACGGCAATGTCGCCTACATCAATAAGCTTCTGAATTGCTTTCTTAAGATTCCAACACTTCTCTATGTCATGCCCCGGGGCATCTGAGCAATATGCGCACCTTTGAGAAAAATCAAACTTCTTTGATAGAGGGTTTGGCATTTTTATATGAATCGGCTTCAACATGTCCAATTGCTTCAACTTTTGGAAAAAACTGGCGTATGACACTCCCAATAAGGTGAAAGCCTTTTCTTTTTTCATCAACCTCTCATTCTTAAATGCTTGATTGGGTTGGAAACTTGATCCAGGGGGTTTTCAATAGGCTCGTGGGGGTGGATACGCATTTTGTGGAGCTGGGTACTGAGAGAGTGATGTACGATTTTGGGAGTTCCGTGGAGAGAAGTGGCATTGGGAAGGATCATCTGGTGCATTAGGATATCCATGGGGACGATGTCGAAGCTGGAAGTGTTGATCAGGAAAGCCCATCGGATCATCTTTTCTGTTTCTCTTTCTCCCACCCAAGCTTATTGGGATGTTCTGAATGTCTTTCGAACAACTCATGATTTTTCCTAACTTGATTCCCTCATCCACTAGCTCCCCTATTTTTAACACATCTTTGAAAGGCTTTCCCAAGGCCGGGATCAAATGACTAAAGTAGGTGGCCCCCTAGGCTTATAAGAAAAGCTCAACCATTTCTTCTTCACCAATCGGGGTACTGACTCGAGCATCTTGCTCCCTCCATCTGAGCCCAAACTCCCTAAAGCTTTCCTCCGGCTTCTTTTCTATTTTAGATAGTGAGGAGCGGTCTGGGGTAACACCTGATCTATATTGAAAGAACCGAACAAAATCTTGAGCCATGTCACCCAATGTAGGCCACTTACCAACATCTTGACGATTATGCCATTCCAAAGCTTCCCCAGTCAGACTCTTACTGAAATGTGCCATCAACAAATCATCTTTCTCGCCCACACTTCTCATTTCACTGCAATAATCCCTTAAATGGGCTACCGGATCTCCACACCCATCATACAAGCTAAACTTTGGCACTTGAAACCCTGCGGGCAGGCGAACGTCAGGGGACACAGACAGTTCTTTGTAAGTCATGATACCCTGGTCTCCCCTTCCTTGTTTGTTATTTAAGGATTGTTCTATGCCTTTTAACCTCCTGGGTATCCCATCTCGTCCTTTTCTTCCTGTGAACTCTTCATTTACAACATGAGGCCCATCCCGCGGACCCTGCTTGTATGAGTTGGGAACCTTGTGGGCAACCTCTGAGGGGTAATATTGGGCATCATGAGCTTTGAATGAGTATTCATTGTCGGGGATAGTGGATGTGACAAGAGGGCGATTTTGGGGAGAGGTAATTGGAGGATGAGTGATGGAGCTACTAGGACGGTTGGGAAATCTGTGATAAGCGGGAAGATCTGGAGAGTACGGAGGATCATCTGTCATTGTGTTCGGAGCTTGGGTAAGGACGACATCTAAGAGACTAGGTGGTGGCGGGGGTGGTACCTTCCCAGTCATCCAGGCCTGATACATGTTCGCCATGTGTTGTCTCAATATCTTTACCTATTCAACCAACCCATTGTCCTGTTCAACCAACTGCTTTCGAGCCTCGGTATCAACCAACTCAGTTCTGTTGTTGTCTGTCATTGCCTTTTGACTTTGTGTTGTAGAGAAAAGTTACCACTTTAAAAACCACAAACCAACCACTCTTCTGCTATGTGTGAGCACATGATTTTAGCCCTATATGAGAATTACTCCCAAAAAATTCAAAATAAAATAATTTTTCTTTTATGTGCAATTTTTGAATTTTGTGGCATTTTTTGGATAATTATTTGTATTTTTGTATGTGCATGTTTATTTGTTTAAATTAATAAAAATATAAAAAAATTGTCGTGTTTGCATTTAATATTTAACTGAATTTGTTTTACAAAATGAAAAAATAATAAAAAAAATAATGTACGGTGCAGTTTTAGCATTTAACGTCCAAATTATGTGATTTTATCGTTAATTGCTATTTAAATGTGCGATAATTGTTATTAGGAGTTAATTAGTATTTTTAGATAATTTTGGTTTTTTGTAATTTAATCTTAGCATTTTAGCTTTATTATTTAGGAAATTGAATAAATAGAAAAGAACAAAAATAGAAGAAGACCGGATTGGGCCTTTTCTTTAATTTTAAACCACAGGCCCAAAGATACCCAACCTTCCCCTACGACCCAGTCCATTTCAAACCGGGTCAACCCAGTCCATAACCCCAAAGTCCCAACCCCTTTCTTAATTTTTCATTTTTTTCATTTCCCTAACCTAAAAACCCTAACCATCCGCCCCCTCTTCTTCTCCTCTCCAACCAAGCTCTCATGGCTGCCCTTCCAGGGCTGCCCGCCTCCCACCTCCTCATCTCCACCAGTAACGACGTGAACCAGACCATCGATGACTACCACGACCACCCCTTCACCACCCTCGAGACTCCAGCTCCCATAGTTGTCCGCCTCTTCTCCTTCAACACACACACACACGCACAACATGAACTCCAGCTCCACCATCGTCCAACGACAGCCATGAACGACCCCAACCAACCATGGCTGTTGCTGCTTCGTCCAGCTTCGACCATGGCTGCCCCTTTCTTCTTCCTCAACCTCACGTCCAAACGACCACCCCGTCCGCCATTAACGAGCAGCATGGCTGCTGCGTGGCTGCTTCTTCTGCTTCACCTGCCTCGACGAGCATCTGCTTCACGTCCAAACCAGCTACACCTGTTGCTTCTTTCTTCAGTCGACCGCCTAGTCGACCTCCAGCTTGGCGACGCAGCAACAGCAACTGTTGTTTCCCCATCGCTGCTGCTGCCTTCTGCTACGTTTAGTTGTTTCTTCGTGGTCGTCTTCGTCGTCGATTTATTTTGATGCGATAATTGTTTCCAGGCAGATTTGTTTTCGTTCGAGTTCATCGTCGTTCCGATCCGGTTAGTTGGTTTAAGTTTCATTTCTGTCCGTATTTTGTTTTGATATTCTCGGATCTGAAATCAGTAAATGTTTGATTCTTGTTTTTTGTTCGTGTTTATCGTTTCTTGATTATTTCTTCAGTTTATTTCATTTGTTCTTGTTTATTTTTAATATAGAAATTGTTAATTTAATTATAATGTTGTTGGATTTAAGTTGAAGTTCAATTAATTATTTCTTCAGTTTGTTTTTATTCATTTAAAAGGATTTAGTTTTAATATAGAAGTATGTTAGTTTGATAACTTGAATCCTTCGTCTTGACTGTAATATTGTTATATTTAGTTTGAGGTTCAATTGGTTATTTAGTTTAGTGATTTGAATTTATTTATTTGTTCCGTTTAAGCTTAATTTGAATTTAAACTCAGTAATTTGAACATACTTGTTTGTTATTGTTGTTGAATCTGGAAGTAGGTTTGTTGTTTAAGGATATTGTTCAGTCAAAATAATTCCAGTTGTTTCTTTGTTGTTCATCATTTAATTAAGTTATTGTTCGAATTTGGTCAGGCATTGGTTATAGCTGGTAATTGGATTTTGGTTCTTAGACAATTTTTGAAGTTTGAACAGATTTTTGAATCTGGGCAGTAACAGTAGTTTTAGGGGTAATACGGGAATTAACCAATTGCAGATTTATTTAATTTAAGTGCTCCGCCCACTAAGCTCTAATAATAATAAAATATTATAGTGGGAGACAAGACATATGGTAGTGGGGGACAAGACATAATGATGTAAAAGTAAAAAGGAAAGGGGATAATGATGAGGTCTTCTTTGACCACTCAAAAAGGGGGAATCGTGGGGTCCGCATTGACTGTTTTTACTTAAGTAAAAATTAGAAATAGTATAGATAATAATAAAAGTTAAAAGTTATACATAGTAGAAAAATATTGGAAAAAAAGTAAAAAAAGGTAGTAATAATAGTTTTAAAAAAAGTAAAAAGGAAGGGGATAAAAAAGAAAAAAAGGAGTCTGGCTTTGGATATAAGAGGACTCATTTGACACTTAGAAAGGAGAAGAAAAAAAGGAAGAAAGGGACTGAATTTGGAGAGAGAAATTTCAGAACTAAAGAGGAGATAAAAACAGACTTTTAATCTTGAGAGTTGAGGATTGAGAGAAAAGAACTGATTTTCAGAAATCATAGAGAGTCAATAGTTTGAGAGTGTTCTACTTCGAGTCTTAAAGAACAAAAATCAGAATTATCCCATTGCCTCTTCTGTTTTTTTGGGTTCATTCTGTCCTGTCTGTGAGAGTTATTGGGATTTCTGGGTCTTCGCTTGGTTTTTCCTAAGTCCGGTTGGTTTTTGGGTTACTGCTCCACCGGTTTTCAAACTCTGTTTCTGGGCTATTGCAAAATTTTATGGCCTTTCCCAAAACAACAATAAGCTAGTCGCTTTAGGCGCGTCTTTAATAAATTACTTTCTTAAATACGGGTGTGCATTTATGTGACCCAAATCCAAATCTCAACGGAGTCGAAATGTGTCGATAACCACGGGTACATTGACTGTGACGTGGATCGAGATACGTTTTCACAACGTTGCAATTCTCCGTAAAATAATAACAATAATAATAAAATTGATAAAAGCGGTTCAAAGTTAAAATTTGCATATAAGTTCTTAATTGTTAAAAATCGGATAAATAAGTCGAATATAACAGTTGAGCGACCGTGCTAGAACCACGGAACTCGGGAATGCCTAACACCTTCTCCCGGGTTAATAGAATTCCTTATCCGGATTTCTGGTTCGCGGACTGTTAAACAGAGTCAATCTTTTCCTCGATTCAGGATTCGACCGGTGACTTGGGACACCATAAATCTCCCAAGTGGCGACTCTGAATTAAATAAACAAATCCCGTTTCGATTGTCCTTTAATTGGAAAAACTCCCTTATACCCTTTTCGGGGTGTAGTGTAAAAAGGAGGTGTGACAGCTCTGGCGACTCTGCTGGGGAATTTTGATTCCTAGAATCTCTAGTTCAGGGTTCAGAATTCGAGCTTAGATGAATTGTTATATTTGGCTTTATTTATCATCTTATTTTATTACATGTTTTGACCTAATGTGCAAAAATGTTGCTTTTTACAGCTTTGATATTATCTGAACTGTATATATAAACTGCTACGAAAATCCATCTCTTCTCTCTCTTGAGGAGTGCACGCTGGTCGTGACTTCTTTCTGTTAGTGTCCTATCCCAAAATAGAAGGAGGATTCAGAGGAGTTGCAAAACCGGATGATCTTTTGGTTACCGGTACGCAGTTCCCATCCTCGGCTCGAGTTGTCCGCTCGGGTAAGCCAGGTCTAGAACAAACACCCAGGATAAACCTAGTATAACAAAACCTCATGCTGGATCCCTAGTAAGAACGCTTATTTGCATCATGTGCACTTGACTTAGGGGACTCAACACAGGGGTTGGGTCCGTCTAGGACAAGCAACTTGAAATGAAAAGACCATCCTGCTGCATCCTGTGTGTTTTATGCATTTATTTGTCACAGACCTGCATGATGACCGGCTTCTGAAGTACTGGAATATTGAAAAAAAAAGAGAATAACAGTGTAGAGAGATAATTCTAAGTTACCAGTGAACTCTGCCAAAATTTTGTGAAAATGAAAAAAAAAACGTTTTTTTAGTGTAAATAGTTTAAACAAGTCTTGTTTTCAGAATTAGTTTATTTTCGTTGGCGAACTACACTGGTTTGATTCTTACCGGATGTGAGATACGTAGGCAGCCCTAATCGGGTCCAACCTCCCCTTTTTGCAAAAATAGCCAAAAAAAATGTCAAAAATTTTAATTTTTCATCGTAAATAAGTCTGGTGATTCCATTATTGTAAAAAATAGCCGAAGGTCCCTAAAAAGACGCCGGAAGGCTATTTTTGCGAGAACAACCACTGTTGGTCATTTTTAAGGTTTGGTCCGGTTGGTAAAACACAGCCTTTAAAACTTTTCTTCGAAGTGCTGAAGGGCCGTATTGACAAGACCGGAGTTTTAAATGTGTGTCAATTCTTCCTTTGAGTCCAATGAGTCTTAATCACCCTAAACAAACATGCAGAATGAGCACGGGTCCAAGTTTGCCGGTAACAGTTAGGAGCAAGATCCCTTTGGAGTTGCGCTTGTGGTGGGAGGATTTGGAAAAGTCAGAGCGAGATAAAATCAAATCACATCTGGGAGGCCTCACCAGTTTATTGAACGTCAGACCCAGATGTGACATCATAAAAGCTTTGGTTACATTTTGGGATCCGGCCCACAACGTATTCCACTTCTCGGATTTTGAACTCACCCCAACCTTAGAAGAGGTAGCAGAATATATGGACATTACTGAGGGGCTAAGGCATAAATATCTTATCGCACCGAGAACCGTCAATTCGCACGAGTTCATGGATCTGCTGAAAATAAGCAAGGGAGTTCCGTACTCTGAATTGGATAGGGGGTTTTCTACTTTGCAGTTCATATACCAGAGGTATGGGCATATAGGAGGGTTCGACAATATGGAAAGCGG
This sequence comes from Nicotiana sylvestris, assembly GCF_000393655.2. Lineage (NCBI taxonomy): Eukaryota > Viridiplantae > Streptophyta > Magnoliopsida > Solanales > Solanaceae > Nicotiana > Nicotiana sylvestris. Next base: position 26,946,681 of record NC_091061.1, read on the forward strand.
GGTTTGCAGCAGAGGGAATCAGACAAAATGGGATGAACATAGGCGGTTCGCCTTCATGGTAGCATTTTTGGGCATTGTGGTTGTAGACGCGTGATTTTTGACCCTCCCCGAGAATTTCCACATTTTTAGCGTAAATATTTAATTTAGGTCTAATATAGCTATTTTGACTATTTTACTTTATTTCGTCGCAAAAGAAAAAAAATTACAAAAATATATATATAAATTTTAGTTTATGTATTTCACACAAACTTGAAAAATACAAAAAAAAAAGTACCTTATTTTGTACTTTATATAATTTCGAAAATTACCAAAAAAATATATAGTTATATTAGTGTTTTGTAGTCACTTTAATTTTGAAGAAATACAAAAATATTACTTTATATTTTATCTCTATATAAAAACGAAAATTACAACAAAAAAAAAATAGTTTTATTAATGTTTTGTAGCTATTTTAATCTTGAAAAAGTATTAAAAAAGATATAGTTTTGTTTTAAATATTAGTCTTATTTTGGTAGTTATTTTACTTACATAGGATTAGTTGAGCAACGTCGTGTTCTTATTCTCGGGTCCGGGCAAAAGGATAATATTCGGGTTCAAACTACCCGTTTTTAGGCCTAATTTTTGGGCCTAGCCCATAATAATCCGAGTCCACCACACATGGGGGACACGCGTGGGGAACACGGACGGAACCCCACACACGGGGAACCCCACCACGCATGGGGGACACAAGTCTTGGACCCCTACACACGTGGGGTCCATTTTTCTTGGCAAAGGGTACAAAATACACGGACAAAAGGGAGGGGAAAAACATATTTTGAGGGGGGAAAATTTGAGCACTGTGGATCTTCTTCCTTCTTTGAAAGAACAAAGAAAAACCCTAACAAAACCCTACCCAAAAACCACCATTGCAGCCTCACCATCTTGCCCAAACGACCCCTCATTCCACGTCAAGCTGCAACAACTGCTACTGCGTTGTCCAACTCTCCTTCACGTCCGGCGACCATAGCCCAAAACCTCTCCGTCACCTTCCCGTTGTAACCCAAAAACCAGTCGCGACCCACTCTCTCACGTCCAAACGCCATAACTGACGCCAAGCTACCAGCCTCCCCATCACCTTCTTCGTCGTCCAACCCCACGCACAGCCCGAACAACCACCGGCAGTCCACCATTGCTGCTTCACTCTTCTCCAGTCACGTCGTCACCCTTCCAAACTTCCCCATCGCCTTCTTCCTCCGTTGAAACCACCCTTACTGCCTTATCGCCCACCAAACCTCCAGCTTAACCTCACGCCACAACCAACCTCCCCGTCGTTTCCTCGCGCCCAGCAGTGAATCAAACGACCACTGAACTCCGACTTTGCCAAATGACCCTCAATCGGCACTCCGTCGAACCCAGCCCTTAAAAGTAACGAGAGTCCAAATGACCATCTGGAAAAACCAGTAGCAGCCATGACTCGTTTTCAGTCCGTTCGTGTTCGAGTTTCTGGCGCGAGCTATTCCGTTTGAGCTTTGATGACTGTTTCCATGGGTTCCCGTTCGAGGTTATCCGTTGAGGTCGATGTTGAGGGCTGGTCCGTGGCTCTATCCGTTTCTGTTTGTTCAGGTTAGTAAACCTCAAGTATTAGATAAGGAAACGTTACGTTGAATGTTCAAAGATGCAATATAGAAATTGGTATGGTAATTTTCTGCCTATGTTTCACTGTATGCATTTTGGTTCATTTTTATGTTATGATATTCTTGTTTATTTGATGTCATTTGATTAAGTTATATTACGTGTTCTATGACACAGTTTGACATTAATTGGTTCGTCCCTTCCTTTACTTAGTGCATTTAGACAAAATTAGTATTAGTACATGCTGTTACTACTCCCGAAACACTCATTCGCTAAACTCCTTTTATTGAATTTCTAACAAGTTATGAGATTTTAGTTGTAAAGAGGCTGTAAGGTTTAGTATTGTTAAAGGCATAAAAATGGCATCCTTTTAAAAAAAAACGAGACGAGCTTCGCCAAATAAAAATGTACAGATTGCGGAGCCCTCACAAAAATATATGTATTAAATACTTAGATTCCGGGACGGGCCGTTTAGCAAATTTCACGGCCCTACCCAAAATAATGATACGCTAGTCGCTTTAGGCGCGTATTTAATAATGTTATCTCCCTAAACGCGGGTGCACATTTATGTGACCCAAATCCAAATCTCAACAGAATCGAAATGTGTCTCCAATCACGGGTACATTGATTGTGGCGTGGTCGGAGATGCATTTCCATGACGTTGCAAATTCTTTTTAAATAAAACGAGACGAGCCTCGCCAAACAAAACGCACAGGTTGCGGGGCCCTCTAAATGTATATATATTAAAATACTTAGAATTCGGGACATGCCATTTAGCGAATTCCACGGCCCTTCCCAAGATAACAATAACGCGAAGTCGCTTTAGGCGCACCTTTAATAATTTATTTTCCTTAACTCGGGGTCACATTTATGTGACCCAAATCCAAATCTCAACCGAGTCGAGATATGTCAACAACCACGGGTGCATTGATGTAACGTGGTTCGAGATATGTTTTCACGACGTTGCAATTCTCGTAAAATAATAATAACGACAAAAGCGGTTAAAAGATAAAATTTGCACATAAGTTCATATTTGTATAAAAATTAGATAATCAAGCCGAATATGACAGTTTGAGCGACCGTGCTAGAACCACGGAACTCGGGAATGCCTAACACCTTCTCCCGGGTTAACAGAATTCCTTATCCGGATTTCCGGTACGTAGACTGTAATATGGAGTCATTCTTTTCCTCGATTCGGGATTAAAATTGGTGACTTGGGACACCCTAAATCTCCCAAGTGGCGACTCTGAAATAAATAAATAAATTCCGTTTTGATTGTCCTTTAATTGGAAAAAACTCCCTTCACCCCTCGCGGGGCGGAAAAAGGAGGTGTGACAGCTCTGGCGACTCTGCTGGGGACTAAATAAACCAGAACCACTGGTTCAGGGTTAAGAATTCGAGCTTAGAATAATTGTTATTATTTGGCTTGATTTATTATCTGATTTTATTACATGTTTTAGCCTAAATGTGCAAAATGTTGCTCTTACCGCTTTGATATTACTTGGACTGTATATATAAACTGTGCCGAAACCCCTCTCTTCTCTCTCTTGAGGAGTGCACGCTGGTCGTGACTTCTTTCTGTTAGTGTCATATACCAAAATAGAACGAGGATTCGGAGGAGTTGCAAAATCGGATGACCCTTTGGTTACCGGTACACAGCTCCCATCCTCGGCTCGAGTTGTCCGCTCGGGTAAGCCAGGTCTAGAACAAATACCCAGGTTATAGACTTAGAATAACTCAGCTTCATGCCGGATCCCTAGTAGGAACGTTTATTTGCATCATGTGCATTTGACTTAGGGGACTCAACACAGGGGTTGGGTCCGTCTAGGACAAGCAACGTGAAGATAATAGACCATCTTAAGGCATCATATGTGCTACATGTTGTATTTATTCAAGGGTAAAAGGGTCATTTGGCAGACCAATGATAGTTGAGGACAAATGACACTCCTTATCATGCTGATCACATTAAATAAGAAAGTTGCACGGTTTTTTTAAATAAGCATGATATTATGTTAATTAAGCACATGGGAACATTTATGGAATTCAAGAAGCCTTGGTATTCCATATGTCCCCTACACTTCATTTTTGGGAAAAGCACATGGAGAACATTTGTGGAATCCAAGAAGTCTTGGAATCCCCTATGTCCCCCATGCTTCATTTTTGGGAAAAGCACATGGGGACCATTTGTGGAATCCAAGAAGTCTTGGAATTCCCTACGTCCCCCACGCTTCATCTTGGGAAAAGCACATGGGGAACATTTGTGGAATCCAAGAAGTCTTGGAATTTCCTATGTCCCCCCATGCCACACTTTTGAAAATAATAACAAAAATAATAATAAATAAGGAGCATTGAGAATTCAAAAAGATTTTGTATGTTGTCATCATTCTCCACAAATTAGAAAATCGTGAAAAAGAGGAGAAAATAACAGTGTAGAGATATAACTACTTATTTTTATTTATTTATTTTTTTTTAAAAAAAAACAATGTCCAAGTAGTGTCAAACCTCTGCCGAAATTTTGAAAAAAAGAAAGAAAAAAGAATGAATGTTTTATGTTTTTCGTTTGTTTGTTTGTTTGTTATGAATGAAAAATAATAGTTTGTTTGATTGTTGTGAAAATATAGAAAATGGAAAAGGGTCTTCTCAAAAATAGTTTATTTGCCCGAACTACGCGGGTTTGATTCTCACCGGATGTGAGATACGTAGGCAACCCTCATCGGGTCCAACCCCACCGTTTGCTAAAATAGCCAAAAACATATAAATAATAAAAAAAACATGTCAAAATTTTAATTTTGTCACGAATAAGTCGGGTGATGCTGTTTTGTCAAAAATAGCCGAATGTTCCCGAAAGGGACGCCGGAAGGCTGACTTTGCATAAACAACCGCTTTTTGGGTCATGTTTAAGATGTGGTCCAATTGACCCCACAGCTTTAAAAATCTTCGTTCCCGAGACGTTGAAAGGCCGTGCTTGCAATGTTGAGTTTTCTATTTTTGAAAAATGATAAAAATAGTCATAAATAAGTCAGGGTGATGCTGTTTTTGACAAAAATAGCCGAATATTCCCGAAAGGGACGCCGGAAGGCTGACTTCGCATAAACAGCCACCTTTTGGGTCATGTTTAGGATTTTGGTCCAGTTGACCCACACAGCCTTAAAAATCTTCGTCCCCGAGGCGCTGAAGGGCCGTGTTTGCAACACCACGTTTTCATTGTAATTTGAAAGAAAAAACAAAGAGTCAACGGTTAGGTAAATACCGTTTGAATTTTTAGTCAAAAATAAGTCGAGCCAGCTTCGGCCGCGTCTTAAATTGTTCTTGCCGAAATAGCCTTAGAGTATCTTTCAGTTGTCGAAAGGCTATTTTCGTAAAAGAACGGACAAGTTTGTAAAGTGTCATAAAATAATCCTCCCCGACCTCAAAATTCATGTGAAAGTTGGAAGGGGCCACGTTTGCAAAAACAACCATTTGGTTAAAATTAGCAAACGGAGGAAGGAAGCTGGCCTTTTTGTTTTGAGGTTATAAATCTCTTGACTAGAATATGTGGGTTATTTGATTTTTGAGTTTGTTGGTCATCTTTTAAACCCTTGAAACCCAGTTTGTTTTAACATGGAAATTGAAAAAAAAATGTTTAGTATTGTTTACCTTTTATTGGTCCGAACTACGCAAGGTCTGATTCATGTGGGGTCATGATACGTAGGCAATCTCCGTAAGATTCGACCACGACAAAAAAGAAAAAAAATGAAAAAAGAAAAGAAAAATGAAAAAAAAAATGAAAAAAAAAATGAAAAAAAAAATGAAAAAAAAAATCGAAAAAGAAGAAAGAAAAAGAAAAAAAGATGTTGTTAATAATGAGGACCGACTGAGTCCATTCTAACCTATTTGTTTCGCAAAGAAAGTTAAGGTGGTTGGTTTGTGGTAAGCCAGACAATGACACCCAGAATCCTTTACTTGCACCTCATGATACACACTCTGTGGGGGATCAGGCCTGAAAACAGAAGCACTCGAATCCTATTGGGATCTTGTTGACGGAGGTTGATGATATTGAAGCTGGTAATGGTCTTGGCAGTATTGATGCGAAGCTCAGTGGCTAAGATGCCCGTTTTGATAAAGTGGGAGGACGCTCCGTTCCTTGGTTAGCAAGAGAGAAGCTTGTGGTGGCTTATTTTGTTGTCATTTCTGTTGTTCGGATTATTAGGATTGTAATTCGGATATTGTTTTGTGTCAATATCTTTCCGCTTATCTTTCCGTTTTGTCATAGCGGTTTGTTTAAGTTTTTTCCAGGTTGTTTAGGATTTTATTCCGATTTGTTTTTGTTTTTTTAACCATTTCACCGCTAGTCCAATGCAAAATCCGGTCTTTTATTATTTCCAGTCATCTTTTTGTTTAGTCCTTTTGTCATTTTGTTTAGCGCCGATTCTAGTGACATGACATGCGCACACAGTTTGGGCCTAATCTTAGAAGTTAAATCATAAAATCCCGGAAAGGTGATCAGAACATTTAAAGAAAATAAGGACGGTTTGAGATTATTCGGAGCTCGAGTCATATGGAACTGGGGCAAGTAAAACATAAAGAAAACCGTTAAAAGCAAGATTCGCCAAATTGGCATGAGGGTCGTTCATGATAATGAGAGTGTCGCCCAACGGTGCTTTAGAAATGACAAACGAAAAGCAAATGTTGAATATAATTGTCAAAGTCTAGCACCATCAGAAGAGACTATAAATCTATGTTCAATTATGGTGTTTGCACTTGGCATGTTTGAAGATTGGAATGACGAAGGCATTTTGTTCTGCTACCTAAACACTTTATCCTTCGTTACCCCTTTTTGAGCCTTATTTATTTTTCTTTCATACCCCTCGTTCGGAACCATTATCAACGACTAGAAAACACGAGCATGACAGGTAAAGAAAAAAAAAGTAAAGAAAACAACAAAAAACAACAAAGGAAAAAAAATGATAACGAAAACAAAAGAAAGTCAAAAGAAAAAAGAGGAATTGGGAACTGCGTTTGACCTGATTCCTCAAAGAGGATACGTAGGCGCTTCACGGCTCGGTCATAGTTTTGAAAAATGAAAAAAAAATCAATCAATTAAAATATCCCCAAGTAAGAAACTGGGGCAAAGGTTGCGTTTGTTGTAAATAAATCTAGTTCCGAAGGTTGTAATTAATAACCCAAAATCGATGCATTTTTGAGCCTTTAATACCCTTTCTTTCTAGCCCTATCCAAAACCCACATTACGGTCCAAAGAAAGACCTTCTGATCAGTCTTCAAAAGATGCCAAGTCAGATAAATGAGAGTCTTACCGGTGAACATAACATTCTGTTCCACAACAGAAAGGACTCTAATCCCCAGCAGAAAGAGTCATACCGTCAACACTCCAAATCCCCAGCTGGAAAGTGATACAAATGAGAGAGTCTTATCGGTGAAAACCTTCACAGGCACCATAAGGCGATTAAAGCTGAGAGAAAAACCAAAATGAGAGAGGCTTGATAGTGAAAACCCTTCGGGCACTACAAGTCGAATAAGATTGGGAATCAGATGGGGAATCGTCAAGGGAAGGTCTTGAAAGACGATTGACGGCAGAGGATAGGCCACATGTGCATGTCATGATTATTAGAGTCGGTATTGGCGTTTGATAGGCTTTTATTTATAGTTTCTTTTTTTAAAGAGTCATCTTTTTCCTTTGTCTTTTATTCGGTTCCCCTTTTGTTTATCTTTCTCCTTTCATAGAAACATTCCCCAGTAGAGTCTGTTTGATCAGAACCAGTGGGAAATGACTTCAAAATAGGCCATCAGCTTTCCAATTATGCAAGACGGGATCTGACTAGTACACCCAAGTGGTACAAGTCAGGAAGGAACAGGCGCAAAACCCGTGTCAAGAAGGGTATCCCCATCAAGATGAGATTGATAAAAGGGATGGGCCAGTGTCAGCAATTAATATCATCCCCAGCAAGTTTTGATAGCATGATGGAACACAAAGCTGGGAAAGGAGAAAGAGGAAACCATCCCCAACAAGGGTGGCATGACCGCTTACCATGTTTTTAAACTAACAAAATTTTCTTTGATTTAGAAACAGGGAAAAATGAACGTTTTGATGGCGGAAAGACAGGCCATAAAGAAAATCATCAAACCGGGGCAAAAAAATTTCTCATTGTGAAAATTTTCTTGAAGGTAGGTACCCATTTGGGGAAGAAGAAAGATAACACCAGTCTCAAGGGAACTGATCTTTGAACCAGTGTTGTCCCCAAGTTTTAATAAAGGAAGCTGAATTCCCAGCGGACCGAACAAAAAGATTGAAACTTGTGTTTGGAAAGGCAAAGGGCCAGTGTCGCTCCCAGCAGGCTTTAGAAGGGTGGAGCACCAATTTTGAAGGAATGAAAATCCTCCAGCAGTGTTATCCTCAACAGCGTTATCCCCAACTCATAACATTTTATCCCCCGACAGGTAAGTAAATAATTCCTCAGCAGTGTTATCCACAACAAGTTTTGAGGTAAGAAATTTTCAAGTTTTAATGATAGTTCGGGTTCATCCACCCTCGAATAGGATATGTCGGGTTCATCCGCCCTCGAATAGGATATGTCGGGTTCATCCGCCCTTGAATAGGATATGTCGGGTTCATCCGCCCTCGAATAGGATATGTCGGGTTCATCCGCCCTCGAATAGGATATGACGGGTTCATCCGCCCTCGAATAGGATATGACGGGTTCATCCGCCCTCGAAAAGGATATTTTGGGTTTATCCGCCCTCGAATAGGATATGTCGGGTTCATCCGCCCTCGAATAGGATATGTCGGGTTCATCCGCCCTCGAATAGGATATGTCGGGTTCATCCGCCCTCGAATAGGATATGACGGGTTCATCCGCCCTCGAATAGGATATTTTGGGTTCATCCGCCCTCGAATAGGATATTTTGGGTTTATCCTCCCTCGAATAGGATATGTCGGGTTCATCCGCCCTCGAATAGGATATGTCGGGTTCATCCGCCTTCGAATAGGATATGTCTGATTCATCCGCCCTCGAATAGGATATGTCGGGTTCATCCGCCCTCGAATAGGATATGTCGGGTTCATCCGCCCTCGAATAGGATATGTCGGGTTCATCCGCCCTCGAATAGGATATGTTGGGTTCATCCGCCCTCGAATAGGATATGTCGGGTTCATCCGCCCTCGAATAGGATATGTTGGGTTCATCCGCCCTCAAATAGGATATGTTGGGTTCATCCGCCCTCAAATAGGATACGTTGGGTTCATCCGCCCTCAAATAGGATTTTATCTTCAAAGTTGTGGTTTAAATAGGCGCCCACCTGTATAATGAGAGGAATATTTTCAGACTTAGTTTAGACAGGCGCCCACCTGAATAACGAGAGGAATATTTTTTTGTCTGTTCATTTCATATTTTAGGCGCCCACTTGTATAACAAGGGAATACATTTTGTGTCTCTACCATTAGGCGCCCACCTGTATAACAAGGGAATAAATTCCACGCCTTTACCAATAGGAGACGCATTTCCTAAGTCTAGTTTTGCCAATAGGAGACGCACTTCCTAAGTTTATTTTTACCCATAGGAGATGCATTTCCTCCTAAAGTTTAGTTTTACCCATAGGAGATGTATTTCCTCCTAAAGTTTATTTTTACCAATAGGAGACGCACTTCCTGAGTTTAGTTTCACCCATAGGAGATGCATTTCCTCCTAAAGTTTATTTTTACCCCATGGGAGGTGCATTGCCTCATAAAGTTTATTTTTACCCATAGGAGATGCATTTCCTCCTAAAGTTTAGTTTTACCCATAGGAGATGTATTTCCTCCTAAAGTTTATTTTTACCAATAGGAGACGCACTTCCTAAGTTTATTTTTACCCATAGGAGATGCATTTCCTCCTAAAGTTTATTTTTACCCATAGGAGATGCATTTCCTCCTAAGTTTAGTTTTTACCCATAGGAGATGCATTTCCTCCTAAGTTTATTTCACTAGTAGGAGACGCACTTCCTAAGAATAGTTTCACTAATAGGAGACACACTTCCTAAGTTAAGTTTCACCAGTAGAAGACGCACTTCCTAAGAATAGTTTCACCAATAGGAGACACACTTCCTAAGTTAAGTTTCACCAAGAGGAGACGCACGTCCTAAGTTAAGTTTCACCAGTAGGAGACGCACTTCCTAAGTTAAGTTTCACCAAGAGGAGACGCACGTCCTAAATTAAGTTTCACCAAGAGGAGACGCACTTCCTAAGTTAAGTTTCACTAGTAGGAGACGCACTTCCTAAGTTAAGTTTCACCAAGAGGAGACGCACGTCCTAAGTTAAGTTTCACCAGTAGGAGACGCACTTCCTAAGAATAGTTTCACCAATAGGAGACGCACTTCCTAAGTTTAGTTTCACCAAGAGGAGACGCACTTCCTAAGTTAAGTTTCACCAGTAGGAGACGCACTTCCTAAGTTAAGTTTCACCAAGAGGAGACGCACGTCCTAAGTTAAGTTTCACCAGTAGGAGACGCACTTCCTAAGAATAGTTTCACCAATAGGAGACGCACTTCCTAAGTTAAGTTTCACCAACAGGAGACGCACTTCCTAAGAATAGTTTCACCAATAGGAGACGCACTTCCTAAGTTAAGTTTCACCAAGAGGAGACGCACTTCCTGAGTATAGTTGTACCCATAGGAGACGCACTTCCTAAGTTTATTTTACCAATAGGAGATGCACTTCCTAAGTTAAGTTTTACCAATAGGAGACGCACTTCCTCAGAATATTTCACCCAATAGGAGACGCACTTCCTAAGTTTAGGCTTACCAATAGGATACGCACTTCCTAAATTATTTTCACTCATAGGAGACGAACTTCTTAGTTCAAAATCATTAAAATTTCACCCATAGGAGACGCACTTCCTAAGTTTATTTTACCCCTAGGAGACGCACTTACTCATAAGAGGCACACTTCCTACAATTGATAGTTCATTTATAGGAGACACACTTCCTAGTTTGGCTTTTTCAGGTTATATTTTATTTCAGGAGACGCACTTCCGGAATTGAGATTTCACCCTTAGGAGATGCACTTCCTAGTTTGATTCATTTTAAGTTCGACCATGGGAGACGCACTTCCTAGTCTAGTTTATTGAAGTTTTACCTGTAGGAGACGCACTTCCTAATCAAGGTCTTTCAAGTTTTTTTAGGAGACTAACTTCCTAAATTGAGATTTTATTCATAGGAGACGTACTTCCTAGTTCTAGTCACTGAAGTTTTCACCCCAAGGAGACGCACTTCCTAGCAAGAGTTTTGGTTTTACTCGTAGGAGATGCACATCCTAGGCTAGTCTTTAGTTTACTCTCAGCATTGCATCAGTAGTATTAGTGGGTTACGATTTTGCTAACGACTCACAAACCTTCCCAGTGCAAACTGAGTTAGGAAATTTCATTTGTTTTGTTTGTTTTGGTTGTCAGGAGCCTGCCTGTAGAGTGGAGGTTGTTGTATGTCGAAGATTGAAGAAGTCAGGGGTCCGCCTGTAGAACAGAGGAACATCATTCAAGGTCAAGCAGTAACCCATTGTAAGGCAGAAGGCTACAACAAAAATCTCCAGCATTCAATCCAAGTTGTAAATAGCAGAAGCTCGCCTCAAGAATGCGAGACAACAGTCAGAGCTGATCAACAAAAGCTAGTCACAAAAAACAAAAACAAGAAAAAAAAAAGCAAGCATAGAAAAAAAAAAGAATCCAAAATACGGAAGTGGAGAACAGATGTGGTCTGCTCAAGAACTAGCACCTACAACTAGCAAGTATCAAGGTTCAAATCCAAAGTCTGTATGAAGCACCATTCAAGACTCAAGATCAAGTTTCAGAAGACTTAAAGATAGGAATCCTTGTAACTAGTAGCTGATAGGCTTAGTTAGTCTTTTTCAGTTTTCATTTTTAATGTAATGACAGGACCGCGGACCGGAACCTCAACGGAACGGCACCTCGATCGGCTTTTCACCTCGGTACACCCTACCATCTCTCTCATTTCCGAACTACACGTGGCCTGATTCCTGTATAACCAAGGATATGTAGGCAGCTCAGATACCAGGGCTCGGTCATATTCCCTTCTTTTCCTTAGTATAGTCCCTCCAAATAATGGTCGGGTCAAAAACATGTCTAGTCGTTCTTTGTCGGAAAACTCTTCGTGTTTCCAGTCAAAGAGGGGCAGCTGTAGACGCGTGATTTTTGGCCCTCCCCGAGAATTTCCACATTTTTAGCGTAAATATTTAATTTAGGTCTAATATAGCTATTTTGACTATTTTACTTTATTTCGTCGCAAAAGAAAAAAAATTACAAAAATATATATATAAATTTTAGTTTATGTATTTCACACAAACTTGAAAAATACAAAAAAAAAAGTACCTTATTTTGTACTTTATATAATTTCGAAAATTACCAAAAAAAAATATAGTTATATTAATGTTTTGTAGTCACTTTAATTTTGAAGAAATACAAAAATATTACTTTGTATTTTATCTCTATATAAAAACGAAAATTACAAAAAAAAAATAGTTTTATTAATGTTTTGTAGCTATTTTAATCTTGAAAAAGTATTAAAAAAGATATAGTTTTGTTTTAAATATTAGTCTTATTTTGGTAGTTATTTTACTTACATAGGATTAGTTGAGCAACGTCGTGTTCTTATTCTCGGGTCCGGGCAAAAGGATAATATTCGGGTTCAAACTACCCGTTTTTAGGCCTAATTTTTGGGCCTAGCCCATAATAATCCGAGTCCACCACACATGGGGGACACGCGTGGGGAACACGGACGGAACCCCACACACGAGGAACCCCACCACACATGGGGGACACAAGTCTTGGACCCCTACACACGTGGGGCCCATTTTTCTTGGCAAAGGGTACAAAATACACGGACAAAAGGGAGGGGAAAAACAGATTTTGAGGGGGGAAAATTTGAGCACTGTGGATCTTCTTCCTTCTTTGAAAGAACAAAGAAAAAACCCTAACAAAACCCTACCCAAAAACCACCATTGCAGCCTCACCATCTTGCCCAAACGACCCCTCATTCCACGTCAAGCAGCAGCAACTGCTACTGCATTGTCCAACTCTCCTTCACGTACGGCGACCATAGCCCAAAACCTCTTCGTCACCTTCCCGTCGTAACCCAAAAACCAGTCGCGACCCACTCTCTCACGTCCAAACGCCATAACTGACGCCAAGCTACCAGCCTCCCCATCACCTTCTTCGTCGTCCAACCCCACGCACAGCCCGAACAACCACCGACAGTCCACCATTGCTGCTTCACTCTTCTCCAGTCGCGTTGTCACCCTTCCAAGCTTCCCCATCGCCTTCTTCCTCCGTTGAAACCATCCTTACTGCCTTATCGCCCACCAAACCTCCAGCTTAACCTCACGCCACAACCAGCCTCCCCGTTGTTTCCTCGCGCCCAGCAGTAAATCAAACGACCACTGAACTCCGACTTTGCCAAATGACCCTCAATCGGCACTCCGTCGAACCCAGCCCTTAAAAGTAACGAGCATCCAAATGACCATCTGGAAAAACCAGTAGCAGCCATGACTCGTTTTCAGTCCGTTCGTGTTTGAGTTTCTGGCGCGAGCTATTCCGTTTGAGCTTTGATGACTGTTTCCATGGGTTCCCGTTCGAGGTTATCTGTTGAGGTCGATGTTGAGGGATGGTCCGTGGCTCTATCCGTTTCTGTTTGTTCAGGTTAGTAAACCTCAAGTATTAGATAAGGAAACGTTACGTTGAATGTTCAAAGATGCAATATAGAAATTGGTATGGTAATTTTCTTCCTATGTTTCACTATATGCATTTTGGTTCATTTTTATGTTATGATATTCTTGTTTATTTGATGTCATTTGATTAAGTTATATTACGTGTTCTATGACACAGTTTGACGTTAATTGGTTCGTCCCTTCCTTTACTTAGTGCATTTAGACAAAATTAGTATTAGTACATGCTGTTACTACTCCCGAAACACTCATTCGCTAAACTCCTTTTATTGAATTTCTAACAAGTTATGAGATTTTAGTTGTAAAGAGGCTGTAAGGTTTAGTATTGTTAAAGGCATAAAAATGGCATCCTTTTAAAAAAAAACGAGACGAGCTTCGCCAAATAAAAATGTACAGATTGCGGAGCCCTCACAAAAATATATGTATTAAATACTTAGATTCCGGGACGGGCCGTTTAGAAAATTTCACGGCCCTACCCAAAATAATGATACGCTAGTCGCTTTAGGCGCGTATTTAATAATGTTATCTCCCTAAATGCGGGTGCACATTTATGTGACCCAAATCCAAATCTCAACAGAATCGAAATGTGTCTCCAATCACGGGTACATTGATTGTGGCGTGGTCGGAGATGCATTTCCATGACGTTGCAAATTCTTTTTAAATAAAACGAGACGAGCCTCGCCAAACAAAACGCACAGGTTGCGGGGCCCTCTAAATGTATATATATTAAAATACTTAGAATTCGGGACATGCCGTTTAGCGAATTCCACGGCCCTTCCCAAGATAACAATAACGCGAAGTCGCTTTAGGCGCACCTTTAATAATTTATTTTCCTTAACTCGGGGTCACATTTATGTGACCCAAATCTAAATCTCAACCGAGTCGAGATATGTCAACAACCACGGGTGCATTGATGTAACGTGGTTCGAGATATGTTTTCACGACGTTGCAATTCTCGTAAAATAATAATAACGACAAAAGCGGTTAAAAGATAAAATTTGCACATAAGTTCATATTTGTATAAAAATTAGATAATCAAGCCGAATATGACAGTTTGAGCGACCGTGCTAGAACCACGGAACTCGGGAATGCCTAACACCTTCTCCCGGGTTAACAGAATTCCTTATCCGGATTTCCGGTACGCAGACTGTAATATGGAGTCATTCTTTTCCTCGATTCGGGATTAAAATTGGTGACTTGGGACACCCTAAATCTCCCAAGTGGCGACTCTGAAATAAATAAATAAATTCTGTTTCGATTGTCCTTTAATTGGAAAAAACTCCCTTCACCCCTCGCGGGGCGGAAAAAGGAGGTGTGACAGTGGTGTTTCCTCGGAAAGACAGAAATATTGATTTAAAGGTGGCTGGAGTCGTCAAGGTCCTAATTACCAACAAAAAAGCACGTTGGTCCCTATGATAGTGTCCGAGATATACCGAGCTCTCACAGCCTGTAAAGTGGGGCAGATTTTTTCGAAGGGTGCAACTTGTTATTGCAAATGTGGATGATCGAGCACTTGTGTCATCATCCTCAGTATATGAGATATAGATCTACAAATGAAGGTTGCATTGAAGGATATAACACGAGGGTTTCAGGGCTCAAATTGCCAGAAGGGTCTGAAGACTGGGTATCTCGCCTTCGCACCATCACTGCAGCACAAATAGGGTGGACATTGGGTTGGCTTCCTGTTGAAGAAATTGTGTACATGCCCGCCACGGGTCCTTACTTCCTCTTAATGGGACTCCGAGGCATTCAGCCTTATGCGCCTTACCGGGTGATGAGACAGTTAGGGAGGTGCCAGGTGGTACACCCAGATGAAGATCTCAGCATTTATGCAGTCGAGGTTGGTATCCA
The DNA here is from genome assembly GCF_000393655.2 of Nicotiana sylvestris. NCBI lineage: Eukaryota > Viridiplantae > Streptophyta > Magnoliopsida > Solanales > Solanaceae > Nicotiana > Nicotiana sylvestris. The sequence continues at coordinate 26,961,846 of NC_091061.1, forward strand.
CGGCCAATTTCATGAAGAAGCCATTCGTTCTATATGGAATGAATGCCAATATTTAACGGTAAACACTCGAGTGCGCGACCTATCGCGAGGTGAAATCTCACCGTCTTATATCGCCTGGTACATGAAGAAAGATGTTGTAAGAGATGAGCCAGAACGACTAGCCAAAAAAGCCCACATTCAAGAGTTTATTGAGGCGTCGTAAGAACCGTGGGAATGGTTGGCCAAAGAGCGGGAATATCGGGCAGAAATAGGCAAGCTGAAACAACATATTAAGGATCTGAAATTTGAGAACAAAGTGCATGTTGCTGACGACGAAGGAGAAAAGAACAAACTAGCCAGAGAAAGCGAGATCCTCAAAGCTTAGATCCGGAAGATAAAAATGGATGCCGACAACCAACGGAGAAGCCGGTCCGATAAAAGGTTGATAGGAGGGTTAAGGAATCTGGTCGTTGAAAGCCGAAAAGACTTGGAAAGATCTGAGGCTAGCATAGCAAGAATACGGGCCAGATGGGCAAGAGGTACAGCAACGCGGAAAAAGCACCTATGGCAAGTGAGAAGGGATTATGAAGGGAGCGTTGCAATATTAAGAGAAATAAATTCCACTCTCAGTGATCAGGCCTTTAAACAAGCCCGAGATGCTAGAACGGACAGGGAGCGCTGCTATGATTCAATAGCCCGAATGGAAGAACAAATGGAGAGGTTCCAAGATCAGCTCGTTGACAACACTCAAGTATTGGGATTAAAGAATCAACAAATAGAACAGTTGTGTAGGGAAAGGGATAGAATCAGGGGTAGGATCGATGAGATTGGGCGCTACATCACCATGAAGTGCCTAACATGTGAAGAAATGCCTCGTGATACCCTTTTTGCCTCAGTCATGGGCTATGTCCAACGGATCATGGAGGAATTAAAAAGCTTGCAAAGAGGCCTGACACCAAAACCCGCGGAAAGGCCGAACGATGCCTCGCAGGCACCAAATTTCAAGGCTTTAATATATCCCTATTTCAAGTCTGCACTTGTTTGGTTTTTAAAAAAGTCTATTGTCTACCCCTCTGTTCTCTTTTCATATCAAACAATGTTAATAGTGTGGAGTTTGTATTTCGCTTGATTATTTTTCTTCAATTGCGTAGCATGTAATAACGTTTTTTGGTAATAAAATGCAAAGTTGCGTCTTTATTTTTACTTGTGGCAGAACTACGCCCAGTCTGATTCATGCGGGGACATGATACGTAGGCAATCCACATAAGATTCGACCACCACTAAAAGATAAAAAGAAGAGGCAAAGTGAATAAAGAAAGGACATAAGCCGGAATGATGCATGCAGTCAAAGCAAAAACATGTTAGAAACGGTTAAACTGCCTAGGAACATTGTATTCCCCAATATGAAAGTGCAATATGTGTTAAACTCTAACGCTAACAAGTTTGTTGTGTATATCAGAGAAAGAGATTTCAAAATAGTTAGCTCGTTAGAACGTTCTCGCAGATTACCGTTACCACACAAGATCAAAAGGGCCCATTCCGGAAAGTATGTCTGGTTCGGACAGAAGTGTTGAGGAAGAAAAAACGGAGATGCAAATGATGAAGGAGGAAATGGACAGGTTGAGACAAGAGATTGCTGGGATGCACCTAGCCTGGGCTAAGGGACAAACACCACCAATACTTCCCCTACTCCTACCCTTTCAGCAGCTCGGACTCCGGAACACCCTTCCACTGGTCCATCAACGAGCTTCCCCATTGCCTAATACTATCAAGGGGAAACTTCCTATAATCCCCAAGCTCCACCACCCAAACAAAACCCTCCTCCACCAGCTGTTCCTTTTTTCGTGGCACCTCCACCCGCCACATTGCAAAAATCATCCGATGAACCAGTGTTTTAGGTTCACGACAATCAATACTATCCTCATGAACTCACCTTCAAAGCACCCGAGCCATACACTTACACCCCTCACCTTCAGCTCCCGACAGAAACTGAGAGGCCAGTTAAGAAGCCGGAGCAGGACGAAGTGCTCCGTAAAGTGAAAAGCCTGGAGCAATCCTTCAGGAATATGCATGGATTGGGCAGCCAAGTCAGTGTGTCCTATAAAGATCTGTGTCCCTTCCCTGATGTTCAATTACCGGCAGGTTTTAAGATGCCAAAATTTGATCTATATGAGGGGCATGGTGATCCCATGGCGCATCTACGAGGTTTCTGTAGTAAGATGAGAGGGGCAGGTGGAAAGGATGAGTTCCTGATTGCTTATTTCGATCAAAGTTTAAGCGGGTCTGCATTAGAATGGTACACGAGGCAGGATCCTAGCAGGTGGTATACTTGGGACGATCTAGCACAAGCATTTGCAGGTCATTTCCAGTATAACCTTAAGATCATCCCCGACCGGCTCACACTGTTAAAACTTGAGAAAAAGCCCGGAGAGAGCTTCAGGGAATTTGGATTCCGTTGGAGAGAACAAGCAGCAAGAGTCAATCCGCCAATGAGGGAAGGTGAAATGGTGGATTACTTCTTACAAACTTTGGAGCCAACTTACTTTGGTCACCTGGTGACGTCAGTTGGTAAATCTTTTAATGAAGTAGCAAAAATGGGCGGCATGGTTGAAGAGGAACTCAGGTCCAACAAGATAATGAGTTATTCGGCGATCAAGGCCACAAATCAGGCTATCCAAAGCGGCACGAGAGGTGCGCTCGGGAAAAAGAAGAGAGAGGAGGCCGCAACAGTCGAAGCAGGTACTTGGTCCAGATCAAGAGGTCCAACCCCTCGCTGTCAAACCATACCCCATTACCCAAACTATCCACACAATCCATACAACCCTCCACAACCATATTATCCACCACAAGAGCCCCACTTCTCCGTCCATCATGCCCAAACTTACACCCAACCTCCGGCTCGTCCGCAATAGCGTGCGCCGGCTCCCCAATATACATATCCACCTCCACAAAACACATATCCACCACCGAGAGCATACAGGAATCCTTCAGGGCCAAGCTTCCATGGAAATCAGGCTTTCAGGAATGAAAGGATGCAGAAGCCGAGAACATTCACTCCGTTGGGAGAAACCTATACTACTCTGTTTCACAAGTTGAGGCAGATAGGCTTATTAAGTCCTGTTGAACCCAAATTGCCAAATCCCCTTCCCAGAAATCTGGACCATTCAGTAAGCTGTGAATATTGTTCAGGAGCTCCCGGGCATGATACTAAGAAGTGTTGGAAGTTGAAGACTGCCATACAAGATCTTATTGACACAAATAGGATCGAGGTTCATGCACCAGAGGCACCCAACATTAATGAAAACCCGTTACCGGTGCACCATGAGGCCCACATGATCGAGATAGTGCACGAAGGAGGGAAACTTAAAACACTCTCACAAACAGTAATGATGATTCGTGCCAGTCCGAACGAAAATTCGACCAGTGGAAAGGCAGTGGTATGGTTGGGAAAGGCAGATGATAAGCCATTTGTGGTAATGGGGAAAGATTCGTCTGTTGCTGCGAAGAAGCCAGAGCCACCCAAGGCAGTGCTGCAGGGAGTATCAAGCACACCCGTGTTGGTGGTGAAGGGGGTCCACGTAGAACCGGTTGTTATCAGGCCAGTCGTGTAGTTGTCGATGACAAGTGAGAAAGTTGTGTCGTGGATCTACAGTCAAGCGACAGTGATGCATAAGGGAAAGGAGGTTTTGGAAGAGGTATACGAGGCTCAGGGGTTAACTCGTTCGGGAAGGTGTTTTGTTCCCGCAGAATTGAGAAGGACCAATCCTATAACAATAAAGAAGCCAGTAATGGAGGAAGAAGCAGAAAAGTTTTTGAAGAAGATGAAGGCCCAGGACTACTCAATTATAGAGCAGTTGAGGAAGACCCCAGCCCAGATTTCGTTGCTATCCTTATTGATCCATTCAAACGATCATTGTCAGGCCTTAATGAAGATTCTGAATGAAGCTCATGTCCCGGACAAGATCTCAGTGAACCATTTGGAGAAAATAGTGCACAAGATCTTCGAAGTAAACCGAGTGACATTCTCTGACGATGAGTTACCGGTAGAGGGTACAGAACACAACAGGGCACTCTACTTGACGGTAAAATGCGAAGACTCGGTGGTCACTCGAGTACTAATTAATAATGGATCAAGTGACAATATCTGTCCTTTGGCCACTCTGAACAAACTAAAGGTTGCTGATGATAGGATCCACAAGAACAACATCTGCGTCTGAGGTTTTGATGGGGGCGGTACTGACACAGTGGGTGACATCGTACTGGAATTAACCAATGGTCCAGTCGAGTTCACCATGGAATTTCAAGTGATAGATGTGGCGGTGTCATACAATATTTTGTTAGGACGACCCTGGATCCACACAGCTAAAGTAGTTCCTTCTACACTGCATCAAATGGCCAAATTTGAATGGGATAGACAAGAGACTGTGGTACACGGGGATGACAGCACACATGCCGTCAGTGATGCTATTGTACCCTTCATAGAAACCGACGATGACAAGGGCCCATGGGTTTATCAGGTTTTTGACGCAGTCTCAATAGACAAAATTCCTAAGGGTGGGGGCCTTCCACTTCCCAGAATCACAGCTGCAACCTTCATGATAGCCTCAGAGATGTTATCCAACGGGTTTGTACTAGGAAAAGGTCTGGGGATTGATCTGCAGGGAATGGTCCAGCCAGTTTCTTTGCCCAAGAACCTGGATACTTTTGGGTTGGGATTCAAGTCTACCGCAGTGGATGTAAAGCAGGCTCGCAAGTTGAAAAAATGAGTCTGGGTCCTTCCTAAGCCAATCCCACGCCTATCCAGATCATTTGTCAAAGCAGGGTGCAGAAAGTTGCCAGTCCCGGAAGTTCTTGGACCCTTGATCGGGCCAGATGGAGATTTGAATGAGGGCTTTGAAAGAATGTTCGCAGATGTCAACATGATAGAAGCTGGAGAGGGTTCCAGTAAGGCAGACATACAATTTGTGGGGCCTAGGGTGAATGTCAACAATTGGACAACTACTCATCTTCCTACTTGGAGGGAGTCCTGGTAGTTGGCTCTGATTTTCCTTTTCTGTTTTCTGGATTATTCCAGGGTTGTAATCCAAATTCCTTTTTATTTCCATTATTGCTCAACAAAGTGTGAAACCTTGTTATCCCATAATTCAATAAAATGAAAAGTTTCTTCTTCATTCCTTATTTTATTTTATTTTTAATTCTTGTTTCTTTCTTTTCTTTTTTCCTGAACAGTTCTTTTCATACTGGTCTTAATGACATGGCATGCATAACGGATCTTCAACCTAGTCTAAAAGATCAATCTAATTCCGAACTAACTATACAAGATATCGATTATGATAATGAATCGGAATACGATAAGGATGAAGCATTCGAGGAGATAAACAGGGAGTTAAGCCAGTTTGAAGAAAAATCCAAGCCCAACTTAAATGACACAGAAGCCATCAATTTAGGGGATGCCGGCGATATCAGAGAAACTAAAATAAGCATCCATATTGCACCAAATATCAGGGAGGAATTGATCAAAACACTTATTGAGTTCAAAGATGTTTTTGCATGGGCATATGATGACATGCCGGGGTTAAGCACGGATTTAGTAGTTCATAAATTGCCTACCGACCCGGCATGCCCTCCCGTCAAACAGAAGTTGAGGAAGTTCAAGACGGATATGAGTGTGAAGATTAAAGAGGAAGTAACCAAACAGCTGCAAGCAAAGGTTATTCGTGTCACTCGATATCCTGATTGGTTGGCTAATGTGGTGCCGGTGTCGAAGAAAGATGGGAAGATCAGGGTGTGTATCGATTACCCCAATCTGAACAGGGCAAGCCCAAAGGACAACTTTCCTTTACCCAACATCCATATCTTGATCGACAATTGTGCCGGATGTGAGATCGGATCTTTTGTGGATTGCTATGCTAGGTATCATCAGATTCTGATGGATGAGGAAGATGCGGAAAAGACAACATTCATTACGTCATGGGGAACTTATTGCTACCAGGTAATGCCGTTTGTTTTGAAAAATGCTGGAGCAACGTACATGAGAGCGATGACCACTGTGTTTCATGACATGATCCACAAAGAAATTGAGGTGTACATGGACGATGTGATCATAAAATCCAAGCATCAGGAAGACCACGTAGCATACCTAAAGAGGTTTTTTCAAAGACTTCGAAGGTATGATATTAAGCTCAACCCGTCCAAATGTGCATTTGGAGTTCTATCTGGAAAGCTATTGGGATTCATCGTCAGTCGGCGAGGTATTGAACTGGACCCGTCAAAGATCAAATCTATCCAAGATTTGCCACCGCCGAAGAACAAGACAGAAGTAAAGAGTCTGTTGGGAAGGTTGAATTACATCAGCAGATTTATTGCTCAACTCACAGCGACTTGTGAACCCATCTTTCGGCTACTGAAGAAAGATGCTGCGATAGAATGGACGGCAGAATGTCAGGAGGCATCTGACCAGATCAAAGATTATTTATCAAATCCACCTGTGTTGGTTCCACCTGAACCGGGGAGACCATTAATCCTTTATCTAACGGTCCTGGAGAATTCGTTTGGCTGCGTGTTAGGGCAACACGACATTGAAGGAAGGAAGGAGCAAGCCATCTATTATCTTAGCAAGAAGTTTACAGTATATGAGGTCAAGTACACTCAACTCGAGAAGACATGTTGCGCCCTAACTTGGGTGGCCCAGAAGCTGAAGCATTATTTGTCCTCATATACTACTTACCTCATTTCACGCCTGGATCCACTAAAGTATATTTTCCAAAAGCCTATGCCCACAGGGAGGTTAGCAAAATGGCAAATATTACTCACGGAGTTTGACATCGTCTATGTGACGAGGACGGCCATGAAAGCCAAAGCACTGGCTGATCACTTGGCTGAGAATCCTGTTGATGAAGAATACGAGTCGTTGAGGACGTATTTTCCTGACAAGGAAGTAATGCATATAGATGAGTTGGAATTACCTGAGGAACCAGGTTGGAAGCTTTTCTTTGATGGAGCCGCAAACGCGAAGGGAGTCGGAATAGGAGCGGTACTTATTTCTGAAACAGGACGTCATTATCCTGTTACAGCTCAGCTGCGTTTTTATTGTACCAACAGTATGGCTGAGTATGAGGCATGCATTTTGGGTCTGCAACTAGCTGCAGACATGGATGTCCAGGACGTTTTGGTCTTGGGAGACTCGGACCTCCTGGTGCATCAGATTCAGGGTGAATGGGAAACACGGGATTTGAAGCTCATACCATATCGACAATGTTTGCACGATCTGAGCAAGCGATTTCGATCAGTGGAGTTCAGACACATCCCGAGAGTTCACAATGAGGTTTCCGATGCATTGGCCACTTTAGCATAGATGTTGCACCACCCAGACAAAATTCATGTTGACCCATTGTACATCCAGGTTCGTGATCAGCATGCTTATTGCAACATGATAGAGGAAGAAGTAGATGGCGAGCCATGGTTTTATGACGTCAAGGAGTACCTCAGGATGGGGATATACCCGGTGCAGGCCACCGGAGATCAAAAAAAAGGCATTCGACGATTGTCAAATGGATTCTTCCTCAGTGGAGAAGTGTTGTACAAAAGAACCCCAGATATGGGATTGCTGAGATGTATAGATGCCAGTCAAGCGACGACAGTTATGACAGAGGTACATGCTGGAGTTTGTGGGCCACATATGAGCGGATATGTATTGGCAAAGAAGATTCTTCGAGCAGGGTATTATTGGCTCACTATGGAGCGGGATTGTATCAGCTTCGTGCGGAAATGCCATCAATGTCAGATACACGGAGATTTGATTCATTCTCCACCGACAGAATTGCATACAATGTCAGCGCCATGGCCATTTGTTGCGTGGGGCATGGATGTCATTGGACCTATTGAGCCGGCAGCTACCAACGGTCATAGGTTCATTCTGGTGGCCATCGACTATTTCACTAAGTGGGTTGAAGCTAAAACTTTCAAGTCAGTAACCAAGAAAGCAGCGGTGGATTTTGTTCACTCCCATATCATCTGTAGATTTGGGGTCCTAAAAGTGATCATCACAGATAATGGTGCTAATCTTAACAGCAATTTGATGAAAGAGGTAGGTCAACAGTTTAAGATTACACACTGTAATTCCACACCATATCGTCCCAAGGCGAATGGAGCAGTTGAAGCAGCCAACAAGAACATCAAGAAGATACTGAGGAAGATGGTGGAAGGGTCCAGACAATGGCATGAAAAATTACCATTTGCATTGCTGGGTGATCGCACCACCGTCCGGACTTCAGTAGGTGCAACCGCTTATTTGTTGGTATATGGAACTGAAGCAGTAATACCGGCAGAAGTTGAAATTTCATCCCTTCGGATTGTCGCTGAGGCTGAGATTGATGATAACGAGTGGGTCAAAACCCTTTTGGAATAGTTAAACTTGATTGATGAAAAGAGATTGGCAGCTGTGTGTCATGGCCAGTTATATCAAAAGAGGATGGCGAGAGCCTACAACAAGAAGGTGCGCCCCAGAAAATTTGAGGTGGGGCAGCAGGTGTTGAAACGAATCCTGTCGCATCAGGCCGAAGCAAAAGGCAAGTTCGCCCCGAACTGGCAAGGACCATTCATTATAACCCGAGTGTTGTCCAATGGCGCTTTATGTTTAACAGATATCAACAGGAAATGCGTCGACATGGCTATCAATTCTGACGCAGTTAAGAGATATTATATATGATTTCTTTTGATTGTAATTGTTGTTTGTGGTTGGCATTTATCGGAGAATGAAATGACGGAGGAAATTCTTTCTTCTATCCAAACACTTTAACCTTTGTTTCCCCTTTTGAGCCTTATTCATTCTTTCATATCCCTCTTTTGGAATCAGTAATGAAAATGAAAGAAAAAAAGAATAAAAAAAATAATGATAATAAAGACAAAAGAAAGTCACAAAAAAAACAAAGGAATTGGGAACTACGTTTGACCTAATTCCTCAAAGAAGGATACGTAGGCGCCTCACGGCTCGGTCATAGTGTAACAAAAAAATAAAAATCCCCAAGCAAGAAAAACTGGGGCAAAAGTTGTGTTTATAATTTTGGGAAAAAAAGTTTGATTCCAAGAGTTGTAGTGTTTTACCCATCAAAATTATTTTGAACTTTTTTTTAATACCCCTTTTCCTTTTAGCCAGACACGAAAACCCATATTGATGTCTAAAAAGACCTCACGATCAGTATCCGAGAAGTGCCCAGTCATGAGTCAGGGAATAACACTCTGATCCCCAATAGAAAGGAAGATCATAAACTGGAAATGAATTAATAGCCGAAAGAATCCCCAGCAAAGAGAGTCATATCGATAACACTCCAATCCCCAGCTGAAAAAAAAATGAGAGAGTCTTATCGGTGAAAACCTTCATAGGCACCATGAGGCGACGGGAGTTGAGAGAAATGAGAGAGTCTTATTAGTGAAAACCCCTCGAAGGGCACTATGAGGCGACAAGACAAGATTGGCAGAAAGGATCCGCATTTGGCAAAGAGTTGAGTGCCTGTTTATCCCTATATGAGGTCGTTCGAAGGGTTGATTGATACAAATAGACTGGATTGATTAATCCTGAATGCGCGACATGATCGTTGGGATCGGTTATATCATTCAGATAAGTTCTTTTCTTTCCTTTTCCCCAGCATTTGTTCAGAAAGACTTCTTCTTTTTCTATTTTTTGAAATCATCACTTTTTCATTTCGTGGTTTAAAGACTTTACCTCCCCAGCAGTTTGTTTTTGAAAAGGATTTTCAGAGCTTACTACCAGTTGCCAAAATGGTGCAAAGCAAAATGCGAATAGGACATGCCAAAGATAAGGCGATAAAGCGAAAAGAAGTTGGTCGCAAGACCAAATGATGAATGGGTCTAGATCCCAAGAGGACCAAATTTCCAGGGGAAGTTCGAGAAAAACGGAAAAGCAACAGTTAAAAGGTTATGGGGATCCCCAGCAGATTTGCGAGATACAGGAACAACTTCGACAGATTCTCGACCAAGTTCCGCAATGGTCGGACAACACAAAGCGGGGAAGGAAGAAAAAAGAAAAACCATCCCTAGCAGAAGTATCATCCTCAGCAAATAATATCATCCCCGACAAGTTTTGTAGCAAAGCAGGGAAAGGAAAAAAGGGAAAAACCATCCCCAGCAGAAATGGCACGACCACTCACCACATTTTAAACTAACAAATTTCTCTTTGATTTGAAACAGGGAAAGGAGATATTATTGACAGTGGGAAGACATGGCCACACAGAAGATTATCAAACTGGGGCAGAAAATTTTCTCTCGCCTCGAAAATTTTCTTAAAGTCAGATAGCCGTTTGGGAAAGATAAAACAAGTTTTGAAGGAAATAAAATCCCCAGCAGTATACAAGAAGGGAGATACAAGTTTTATAGAAAAGCAATCTTGGAAGAAACAAGATAACCCAAAGTTGTAAAAGTAGTGACCTTTGAATCAATATCATCCCCACCATTGTTAAAGGGAGGAAGATAATTCCCCAGCAGTGTTATTCCCGGCAGGTTTCAGGGAAGTGAAAGCACCAGCTTTAAAGGAAAGAGTCTTTGAAAAAGGAAAATGACGTACTGGTGAAATAAAATATCTGTGTTATCCCCAGCAGTTTTCAGAGGAATAAAACACCAGTTTTGAAGGAAGAAGTTTGTTGAAGTCAGGAGTCCGCCTGGAGAATGGAGGCTGATTTATTTTTCAAAGTTAGAGAAGTCAGGAGCCCGCCTGTAGAATGGAGGTTGTTATATTTTTAAGATGGAGAAGTCAGGAGCCCGCCTGTAGAACGGAGGTTGTTATATTTTCAAAGTTGGAGAAGTCAGGAGCCCGCCTGTAGAACGGAGGTTGTTATATTTTTCAAAATTGTTGAAGTCAGGAGCCCGCCTGTTGAACGGAGGTTGTTATATTTTCAAAGTTGGAGAAGTCAGGAGCCCTCCTGTAGAACGGAGGTTGTTATATTTTTCAAAATTGTTGAAGTCAGGAGCCCGCCTGTAGAACGGAGGTTGCTTATTTTAAGTTGTTGAAGTCAGGAGCCCACCTGGAGAATGGAGGCTGATATATTTTTAAGATGGAGAAGTCAGGAGCCCGCCTATAGAACGGAGGTTGTTATATTTTCAAAGTTGGAGAAGTCAGGAGCCCGCCTGTAGAACGGAGGTTGTTATATTTTTCAAAATTGTTGAAGTCAGGAGCCCGCTTGTAAGAACGGAGGTTGTTGTATTTTTCAAATTGTTGAAGTTAGGAGCCCGCCTGTAGAACGGAGGTTGTTTATTTTAAATTGTTGAAGTCAGGAGCCCGCCTGGAGAATAGAGGCTGAATTATTTTGAGAAAGTTGGAGAAGTCAGGAGCCCGCCTGTAGAATGGAGGGTGTTATATTTTTAAGTGGTTGAAGTCAGGAGCCCGCCTGTAGAATGGAGGTTTTCAAATATTAAGTTGGAGAAGTCAGGAGCCCGCCTGTAGAACGGAGGTTGTTATATTTTTAAAGTTGGAGAAGTTAGGAGCCCGCCTGTAGAACGGAGGTTGTTATATTTTTCAAAATTGTTGAAGTCAGGAGCCCGCCTGTAGAACGGAGATTGTTTGTTTTAAATTGTTGAAGTCAGGAGCCCGCCTGGAGAATGGAGGCTGAATTATTTTGAGAAAGTTGGAGAAGTCAGGAGCCCGCCTGTAGAACGGAGGTTGTTATATTTTTAAGTGGTTGAAGTCAGGAGCCCGCCTGTAGAATGGAGGTTGTCAAATGTTAAGTTGGAGAAGTCAGGAGCCCGCCTGTAGAACGGAGGTTGTTTATTTTAAGATGGAGAAGTTAGGAGCCCACCTGTAGAACGGAGGTTGTTATATTTTTAAGATGGAGAAGTCAGGAGCCCGCCTGTAGAACGGAGGTTGTTATATTTTTAAGTTGAAGAAGTCAGGAGTCCGCCTGTAGAATGGAGGTTGTTATATTTTTAAGTTGAAAAGTCAGGAGCCCGCTTGGAGAATGAAGGTTATGTCATCTTTCAAAAGTCAAGTTGGTATCAGGAGCGTCCCCGCCTGCTGAATAGAGGAATACATTTCAAGATCAAACAGAAGTCAGTAATGAGGAGGGTTACAACAAAAATCCTCAACATAACAAGCTTTAATATAGGAAGCAGTGTCCCCAGCAGACAGAGCGGAATAATAAAACTTGTGTTCAGAAAAGCAAGAGGCCAGTGTCATCCCTAGCAGTTTTGGTAAGATAGATAAGATTTTGTAATTCATAGACTATAGTTTAGTCTAACTTCTTGTTTTGTTTAGCACGGTGTAATAAGGAGATCGAAAAGCAGTAGCAACAGCATGCAGCAACAGTAACGGCAAAAATTGCAAGTTCCATGGTAGTCCCAGCTACCAAAACTTCCCGAACTACATTGGCTTGATTCCCTTTTAGCCGGGGATATGTAGGAAACTTTCGAAGCAAAGGTTTGGTCAAATCCTTTCAAAATATGCTTCACACGGAGTACTCAAACGGGCAAAAATCGCTCGTATCCGCTCACTTTATCTTTGCACGAAATTTGTGTTTTCAGACAAAGAGGGGCAGCTGTGAGCACGTGATTTTTGTCCTATATGAGAATTACTCCCAAAAAATTCAAAATAAAATAATTTTTCTTTTATGTGCAATTTTTGAATTTTGTGGCATTTTTTGGATAATTATTTGTATTTTTGTCTGTACATGTTTATTTGTTTAAATTAATAAAAATATAAAAATATGTCGCGTTTGCATTTAATATTTAACTGAATTTGTTTTACAAAATGAAAAAATCATAAAAAAATAATGTACGGTGCAGTTTTAGCATTTAAAGTCCAAATTATGTGATTTTATCGTTAATTGCTATTTAAAGGTGCGATAATTGTTATTAGGAGTTAATTAGTATTTTTAGATAATTTTGGTTTTTTGTAATTTAATCTTAGCATTTTAGCTTTATTATTTAGGAAATTGAATAAATAGAAAAGAACAAAAATAGAAGAATATCGGATTGGGCCTTTTCTTCAATTTTAAACCACAGGCCCAAAGATACCCAACCTTCCCCTACGACCCGGTCCATTTCAAACCGGGTCGACCCAGTCCATAACCCCAAAGACCCAACCCCTTTCTTCATTTTTCATTTTTTTCATTTCCCTAACCTAAAAACCCTAACCATCTGCCCCCTCTCTTCTTCTCCTCTCCAATCAAGCTCCCATGGCTACCCTTCCATAGCTCCCCGCCTCCCACCTCCTCATCTCCACCAGTAACGACGTGAACCAGACCATCGACGACCACCACGACCACCCCTTCACCACCCTCGAGACTCCAGCTCCCATAGCTGCCCGCCTCTTCTCTTTCAACACACACACACACGCACAACATGAACTCCAGCTCCACCATCGTCCAACGACAGCCATGAACGACCCCAAGCAACCATGGTTGTTGCTGCTTCGTCCAGCTTCGACCATGGCTGCCCCTTTCTTCTTCCTCAACCTCACGTCCAAACGATCACCCCGTCCGCCATTAACGAGCAGCATGGCTGCTGCGTGGCTGCTTCTTCTGCTTCACCTCCCAGGTGCCTCGACGAGCATCTGCTTCACGTCCAAACCAGCTGCACCTGCTGCTTCTTTCTTCAGTCGACCGCCCAGTCGACCTCCAGCTTGGCGACGCAGTAACAACAACTGTTGTTTCCCCGTCGCTGTTGTTGCCTTCTGCTACGTTTAGTTGTTTCTTCGTGGTCGTCTTCGTGGTCGATTTATTTTGGTGCGATAATTGTTTCCGGGCAGATTTGTTTCCGTTCAAGTTCATCGTCGTTCCGATCCGGTTAGTTGGTTTAAGTTTCATTTCTGTCCGTATTTTGTTTTGATATTCTCGGATCTGAAATCAGTAAATGTTTGATTCTTGTTTTTTGTTCGTGTTTATCGTTTCTTGATTATTTCTTCAGTTTGTTTTATTTGTTCTTGTTTATTTTTAATATAGAAATTGTTAATTTAATTATAATGTTGTTGGATTTAAGTTGAAGTTCAATTAATTATTTCTTCAGTTTGTTTTTATTCATTTAAAAGGATTTAGTTTTAATATAGAAGTATGTTAGTTTGATAACTTGAATCCTTCGTCTTGACTGTAATATTGTTATATTTAGTTTGAGGTTCAATTGGTTATTTAGTTTAGTGATTTGAATCTATTTATTTGTTCCGTTTAAGCTTAATTTGAATTTAAACTCAGTAATTTGAACATGCTTGTTTGTTATTGTTGTTAAATCTGGAAGTAGGTTTGTTGTTTAAGGATATTGTTCAGTCAAAATAATTCCAATTGTTTCTTTGTTGTTCATCATTTAATTAAGTTATTGTTCGAATTTGGTCAGGCATTGGTTATAGCTGGTAATTGGATTTTGGTTCTTAGACAATTTTTGAAGTTTGAACAGATTTTTGAATCTGGGCAGTAACAGTAGTTTTAGGGGTAATACGGGAATTAACCAATTGCAGATTTATTCAATTTAAGTGCTCCGCCCACTAAGCTCTAATAATAGTAAAATATTATAGTGGGGGACAAGACATATGGTAGTGGGGGACAAGACATAATGATGTAAAAGTAAAAAGGAAAGAGGATAATGATGAGGTCTTCTTTGACCACTCAAAAAGGGGGAACCGTGGGGTCCGCGTTGACTGCTTTTACTTAAGTAAAAATTAGAAATAGTATAGGTAATAATAAAAGTTAAAAGTTATACATAGTAGAAGAATATTTGGAAAAAAAGTAAAAAGAGGTAAAAGGGGGTAGTAATAATAGTTTTAAAAAAAGTAAAAAGGAAGGGGGTAAAAAAGAAAAAAAAGAGTCTGGATTTGGATATAAGAGGACTCATTTGACACTTAGAAAGGAGAAGAAAAAAAGGAAGAAAGGGACTGAATTTGGAGAGAGAAATTTCAGAACTAAAGAGGAGATAAAAACAGACTTTTAATCTTGAGAGTTGAGGATTGAGAGAAAAGAACTGATTTTCAGAAATCATAGAGAGTCAATAGTTTGAGAGTGTTCTACTTTGAGTCTTAAAGAACAAAAATCAGAATTATCTCATTGCCTCTTCTGTTTTGTTTGGGTTCATTATGTCCTGTCTGTGAGAGTTATTGGGATTTCTGGGTCTTCGCTTGGTTTTTCCTAAGTCTGGTTGGTTTTTGGGTTACTCCTCCACCGGTTTTCAAACTCTGTTTCTGGGCTATTGCATTACTGCTATTGGTTGTTTGTTGTTGCTGCGTTGTTCCTACTGCTGCTGATCCTACTCTTCCTTTCCTTGTATTCAAATACCAGGTACACTACTCTGAATCATTTTGGCATATGCATTGAAGCTGAAATGAAATGGCCAGAAGATTTATGCTTCTAATTATAGAATATTCGTATTTTTAGTTAGATATTCATTTTGTGTTTCATGTTATATGAATGGTAGAAGTATGCATAATGTGAAGCGTTATATTGCGGAGCTATTGGATGAGTGTCGGTATGAACACCATAAGTATTAGTGTCGGCTTTGTTAAATTTTTTAGTTTGAAATCGCGTTCAAATCAAATTGGTAATTAGTCAATATGGGAAATCGATTTAATTTGGGGGGGGGGAGGGGGAAGGTTAGTAAAATCTAGATTTGAATTTCCAAATATTGGAATAGAAGCAATTTGAGGTTTTTTTTTATCTTTGAATCTTGTTATTAACGAAGATCCGCAAATACTAGGCAAATATAATAGGCCAATAATTTCGTAGAATCAGCGGGCTTGATGCTTTTAATGTGTGATTCAACGTAGCAAGGCTAAGAACATTAATCCATTAGGTGCGAGTTTGAGCAAGATGAGTCAACGTTTAAGTTTAATAAACTTTCTAATAAGCTTTAGTAATTATGGTTAAATCTAGTTTCAAATGGTTGTGAATAATTAATTCCAATAGTTTTTTTTATAACAATGCGAGCTTTAATCTAGCTAGAATTGATTTCTTTTGAATATTAGTTGGCGAATTTCGTATTTTATTTACAATTTCGAATTTTTTCTTTTTTTAGTAAAATTCATTTCCATTAATATTTGTCTTAATCTAGCAATTAGTATGTTACGCTTTCTTATTTTTAAGCTCGTAATTAATTAGGATTTTTTTTATTTTATTTTAGAGACTAATATAAATAGAAATGTAGTCACTTTAGGATATACTTAAAATAAAGGAGGCGTGCCTCGCCACAGTAAATCACAAATTGCGGGGCCCTCAATAAAAGGACTTAATAAACGGATAGACTTTGGAGTTGGTCGTCTAGTGAATTTTCACGGCCTCTTCCCAAAATAACGATACGATAGTCTCTTTAGGACGCGCCTTAATTAATCTTACCTTCCTAAAACTAGGGTGTGCATTTATGCAACCCAAATCCAAATCTCGACAGAGTCGAAATGTGCCGACGACCACGTGTACACTGGTTGTAACGTGGTTCGAGATGCATTTCCATGACGTTGCAAAAATATTTTTTACTAATGAGACGTGTCTCGCCAAACAAGAATACGCTGGTTGCGGGACCCTCTATACGTGTTTTGATGAAATTGCTTAGATTTCGGGACGGGGCCGTTTAGCAAAATTTTACGGCCTTTCCCAAAACAACAATACGCTAGTCGCTTTAGGCGTGTCTTTAATAAATTACTTTCTTAAATACAGGTGTGCATTTATGTGACCCAAATCCAAATCTCAACGGAGTCGAAATGTGTCGATAACCACGGGTACATTGACTGTGACGTGGATCGAGATACGTTTTCACAACGTTACAATTCTCCGTAAAATAATAACAATAATAATAAAATTGATAAAAGCGGTTCAAAGTTAAAATTTGCATATAAGTTCTTAATTGTTAAAAATCAGATAAATAAATCGAATATAACAGTTGAGCGACCGTGCTAGAACCACGAAACTCGGGAATGCCTAACACCTTCTCCCGGGTTAACAGAATTCCTTATCCGAATTTCTGGTTCGCGGACTGTTAAACAGAGTCAATCTTTTCCTCGATTCGGGATTCGACTGGTGACTTGGGACACCATAAATCTCCCAAGTGGCGACTCTGAATTAAATAAACAAATCCCGTTTCGATTGTCCTTTAATTGGAAAAACTCCCTTATACCCTTTTCGGGGTGTAGTGTAAAAAGGAGGTGTGACACTATGAATATAACAAAATAAAGCCATCACGTTAGCGTTAGGGCATTTAACATAAGATAATCTCACTTTATGTGCAATGCACCTAGCCATAGTTATCGATTTTAAAATGACTTCGAGGGTACAAAGGTCAGTTGGCTCATCCCATTTTGTTCGTTTCAACCTCTCTTTTCTTTGTTTTTCTAGCACTTCTTAGCTCACTCGTTTTCCTTCCTCTCTTTTTTATTATCACTTTTTTCTTTCTCTCATATCTCACATCCCAAAATTTCACCTCTCTTTTTTTTTCTTTTTTTTTCTTGTTTTTCTCTTTTTCTTGTAATAATAAAAAAAATGATTCGATCGAACCCTATGTAGGTTGCCTACGTATCATGATCCCGCATGAATCAGATCTTTCCGTAGTTTTGGAAGATCGGAAATAAAGTAAACAAACTAATGTTCTCATCATTTTTTTTCTTTAAAAACTACTCTGACGAGAAAAGGGAAACAAAAGAAACAAATCTTTTTTTTTTCTTCTTTTTTTTTTCTAGACTTAATGTTCTATAACCTATTCTAAACTCAAGCTTAACGAGCATATATTTTTTCCTTTTGAAACAAATACTCTATGGGAAATTATTAAGGAAAATCCCTACAAGAGAAAAATATTTTTTTTGATTTTTTTTTTAAGAAGGAAATTTAAAGACTAGACCAAAGAAAAATATTTTGAATTTTCACTTGATATCCTGAAGAAAAGAGTTCGAAACAAGAAATGAAAAAGATAAAAAAAAAACTGTTTTTGGATTTGAATTTTTGATTACCTAAGGAAGAAACTCTGAAAAATAAACCAAAGAAAAAGTATTGTTGTTTTCTTTTTCTTATATGTACAATGTCCTAAAATTCTAATAAAAATAAAAGATTTTTTTTTTCAAGTCATTTTTCATCAATTTCCCAAAAAAATCTCAACAGAAAATCTTTTTGAATTTTGGAATTAATACCTTAGAGAAAGCTTTTAAAGAAGTACTAAAAGAAATTTTTTTTGTTTTCATTTCTAGAATTAGTATTCTAAAGAAAATTTATAACGAAATATAAAATGCAACATCTTTTTTTTTTTTGGATTTTTACTTGTAACACATTTCCAAATGCAAAATAAGAAATACAGTAACAAAAGACTATACAAACTTAACCAGACAATACAAACTCTAACATCACCTAAAAGACTAAATACTACTATACGGGACTAGAAAGTAAAACATGAACAATTGACTCAAAAATATAAAATGACTCATCGAGCAACTTCTGAATGCAGTGATCCTAGGGTATCTGTCATGCCCAAACTCCAGTAAGTAAATCCACACCTGTATAAGAAAACTGAAACCAACACTATGTGAGACAATAACATTCCCTACTAGACACATGCAAGACATGGTTGCGGTTATTTTTGCAAAATGGCTTATTTGGCCAAAAGGTGGCTAGAAGTGCTAAATTTGTCTAAGACCCCGCAAATCCAAGAACCTAACATTTACTAGGAAGACCGGACCCTATGTGGGTTGCCTACGTATCATGCCCCGAAAGACGAGAATCGGGTATGCGTAGTTCGGGCAACTTTGATACGGGCGAGAATTAAAACAAAAACAACTAATTTAGAGAAAATATAGTTTATTATTTTTTTATCTTTTCCTTGAAAATGATGAAACATGCAACATCTTTTTTTTCTTTTTTTCTTTTTGGATTTTCTTTTTACCTTTTTTTTTTATTTTATTTTTATTTTTGAAAAATGATAAAAAGTGCAAAAAATTTTGAAGTTTCCATGCTCTCTTTTTTTCCTTAATAAAATGTAACAAAAATATAATTGGGCCCTACTCGCTTCATCCTCATACTTCAGCCTCTTTTTTCTCTTTTTTTTCTTTTTTTTTCTTTTTCATTTGCCCTCAACTATCATTGGTCCGCCAAATGACCTTTTTACCCTTTAATAAATGCAACATGTAGCACATAGGATGCATCAAGATGGTCTGTTATTTCGGGTGCACCTGTCCTAGACGGACCCAACCCCTGTGTTGAGTCCCCAAAGTCAAAATGCACATGATGCAAGCAAGCGTTCCTACTAGGGATCCGGCATGAGGTCTTGTTATACTAGGTTTAAAACCTAGGTTTATTTGTTCTAGACCTGGCTTACCCGAGCGGACAACTCGAGCCGAGGGGGCTGCGTACCGGTAACCAAAAGATCATCCGATTTTGCAACTTGTCTGAACCTCGTTCTATTTGGAATAGGACACTAACAAAAAGAAGTCACGACCAGCGTGCACTTCTCAATAGAGAGAAGAGAGGGATTTCGTAGCAGTTTATATATAGTTCAAATAATATCAAAGTGGTAAAAGCAACATTTAACACATTAGGCTCAAACATGTAATAAAATCGGATAATAAACAAACTCAACTTTGTATATCCTCTTTTAAAATGCCGAAGTCAATACTCATAAAATCTGTTCGTACTAAGTACACATTTGGCATTTGCCTATTTATTAACATCACAATTTTTATCATATATAATGCACCGAAAGTTTTACACAATTAAGCAATCATCACTTCAATCTAGACAAACTCATCACATGAACCAAAACCGCCTTCCAGATAACTTCTACACGTTCATTTCTAATCCAAATCCTAACCATTCTGTTAATTCGCTTGTGACGATTGGGTTTAGACGAACAAAATCAAACCAATTATTGTCCAAACTTGTGAAAACTATTTACAATTAACAAATCTATACTTGTAATAATGTCAACATCACTTTGTTATAAGAAACAGGTTAATTGCACTCCTAAACTAAGATAGTCAATTTATTATCAAGAAAGAAAACTAGTTTATAAATTGATTTGACAGGCAAATTCAGACTACATGTACCACGAACACACAACTGAACCTCTCAGAATACTCCAATACTTGGAACATAATGGACTATATCAATTCTCCTCTAACTCATGGTTATCCCAATAGCTGTTATCATACAAGATTACATACGAACAAGAGCATTTATCTCACACGGAATTAAAACAAAACTCCGATGTTTGACGAAGTATATTATTTTAGTTCCTTGATAGTTCCATACTACCATACACTTAGCTAACATGGTGTAAACATAAAACTTAGCTAATGGTCAATATTCTACCAAGTTCCCCATCTCAGCAGTTCAAAACCAGCTATAACCAATAAACTTCATAAGCAAGTAAAATTACTATTGAGCTATACTATCTTCAACAGAGGCAAGTTGACTAATAGCTCCCGTTGAGCATATGACATGTCAATTAACTAAAAAAAACTGAAACTAAACTAATCGATTTGAATGTGCAGAAAACATATTTGGAACTCCGGATTTCATTTCATTGCAATATCAAAACTTGAGCGAGATAAGTCCAGGGACATGTACCTGAAATATGAAACGTGGGAAAACAAATGAAAATTAGTAGCCGAGCAGTATAGCAACAGAAACTTCAACGACCAGTAGAGCCAAGTTGAGCAGAAAGTTATGTGCAGCAAGCCCAGGAAAAAGTTTGATCGAACAGTAAACTTTAACACGTCAAAACCAAACTTTCACAAACTCATCTTTATCTATTTTTACTCCCCGACGAGTTAAATGTTCTTTCAGAGATTAGAAATATCAAAAATGCAAAGTGATCGATGAAACAGTAAAACAGTATAGCCCTTTTAATTTCAGATTGTTTCTCTTCAATCTCTCTGTTTATTCCTCTCCGTATTCTCTCACTGTGTTTTTCAGTATCTTCAGAGTCCAGCCCCCTTTCTGTATGAACTTAGTATCTATATATAGGCATTCAACTTAGTGCATTCCCCACTTTCAATTCTACTTTTCATTTCTTAACTATCCACTAGCTTAGTGCTTTCTTAATTAATTCAGTAATGCAATTTCTACCCTACCACCTATTTAGAAGCTTCTCCAGTTAGGTGACAATTAAATAATTCACACTGTTATCTTAAAGTTCCTTTTTTAAAAAAAAACTTGAAATTCATGGACCAAGTTGAACCAATTCACATCATTTAATACAAACAAAATCTACCAGCAGACTCCTTAAGCTCTTAATACAGAAAAACGAAACAATTTCAGCCTTTCAACGAAAATTATCAGGAATCAATTCAAGAACTATTGTTATACGAGTTTAAACTACTGAGCAACAAAACAAAAACCAAATGAAATCAACAAACAACCTATTAATTCGAAAAGAATTAAACTAAAAACAAAATCATAGAACAACTGACCAAATAACATTCTAATAACAGAAAGGAGTAGAAGAAGATAATAATAAAAGAAAAATAGAGGAAAAAAAATTAAAACCAGGAATACCTACCAAGATTGATTGAACACCGTCTCAAACTAGACCTTCAATGATCTTCGAATTTGAGGCCGGAATAGACCTTAATCGAGTGTTCTCGACTGAGAACACACAACTAAGGTCGATTTTGACATCAAACCTTTAAACACATAATAATTTGGATTTTAGATTTTGGGTTCGTTTCTTTAAATCCGGATTCGAGGGATTTCCGGGATATTCGAGGGATAAGGTTCATGGATTCGGAAAGAGGGGAGTGAGGAGATTCTATGGTGTAAAGATGGAGGAGATTGGATTAACTAGGGTTCGGGGGTCAAATTTCGATCGAAGATTCGACGATTTTGGCCGTGATTCGAAAGGAACAGTTTGGGGATTTGAGATGATGAGGCGAAGGAGAATCAACGGTGTTAATTTGGGGCTGTTTGGGCCACCGGAACCGCCGTGAGGCGATTTCAGGTGGGCGGGAGGCGGCGGTTTATGGTGGCATTCTGTTAGGTCTCTGAAGAGATGGGGGGAATGAGATGGGGCTGGGTTTGGGTGGGGTTGATATATTGAAAATGTTTGATTTAATTAGGGTCGTTGGATGACTGGAATCCAACGGCTCTGATTAGATCATTAATGGAAATGGGGTCGTTTTGGTTTCAACTGGGGCGGTCCGGGTGTGGGAATGGGTCGGGTTGTGAGGAAAGCTTTGGAATGTTCGATATATATGAACGGACGGTTGATATACGTTGAGATCGAAACGACGTAGTTCTGTCCCTATACTACGTCGTTTCGATGGTCTCAAAGAGTGGACGTTTGGACCGGGTATGGGGTTTGTGTTGGGCTGGGTTAATTGGATTGAACCGGGCAAATGGAATTGGGCTTATGGATTTAATTAAAAATGGCCTCAGATTCCTAATTTCTTGTTTTCTTTTCTTATTTTTATTTTTCTTTTCAATTTTCCTTCTAATAAAAAGAAACCTTGACCAAATTATCCTAAAAACTAACTAACTCAAATAATTAAATTAAAAGAGAGTCACACAATTAACATTAAATACTTAAAAATGTAAAGTGCGTTATTTTTGTGAATTTTTTATTTTTGTAAAAATAACATTTTACTAAATTAACCAAAAATGTAAAATCAAATCCTAAGTGCAGATGCTATATTTTTGGTATTTTTTTAATGCATTATTAAAATTAAATATGCAAACAATCAAGAAAATTGGACAATAATTCCTAAAATAACACATAATCAAAGCCAAGACCTAATTTTGAGAATTATTTTGGAGTAATTCGTATGAGGCAAAAATCACGTGCTCACAAGGTGTAGAGTGGGTAAAGTAGTGCAACGGTTATATCATACTCCCCTATCATGTCAATTGTGCCTTAGACTCAAGTACCCGTCAATTGACCACCTAGGCGGATGTCACTACCCTAGTGCCCTTTAAACTATTTGAACAACCCGTAGCAGTTAACTCTTAGCTTAATTTACAATTTGTAGTTTGTTAAAAGTAGAATTATAACGAAAACCCCAAAAATGATGAGAAGTGTAATTTGGAACTCTACGCAATCCTAAGCTAAATAGATACACCACTCCAATTCTAGTTCTCTGTGGAAATCGATCCCGACCCAAAATCGGGTAAAAGCTATTGTGACCTTCTCTCGCTACTTATTAGTGGTGCGGAGTAGGTTGCGATCACTTTTTGGTGCAGTTGCCAGGGAGCTAACGGTTTTGGCTATCTATTTAGTTAGTTTTGTGTATTGCTCTTCTCTCCTTCTTTGTTACTTACTTGTTTGTGTAACTACTCAGGTACTAAAATGGCATTGAACAACACAAATGACCCTCTTGGAAATGTGATTACGGGGGAGGTGGTAGATGATATTGAACAAATTGAGGTGCCTCTTGTACCTCAAGGACAACGTAGAGGCCGCAATGCCAATGCTAATCCAAATGACAATATTCCAGACCCTCCTCCGCCACCTCCAAGAGTGGTTCCCAGAGTACTTCCGAACTAGGGTTATGCAAGTGCTATTGTCCCGCCCAGAATTCAAGCGGGCAACTTTCAGATAACTAATGTGATGTTGACCTTACTTGAGCAGCGTTGGTACTTCACGGGCGTTGCGGATCAAAATGCCTACAAACATCTTAAGAGGTTCGTGGATACATGCTGGGGGAGCAAACAGACGAATGTGTCCAAGGATGCTCTTAGGTTGAGACTTTTCCCATTCTCACTTCGGGGGAAGTCATTAGATTGGCTCGAGAGACTTTCCAACCATTCCATCACAACTTGGGATGAGTTGGCGGATAAATTCATTGCTAAATTCTTTTCACCCGGGCATATGGCGGCACTTCGAGATGAGATATTGTCTTTCAAGCAAGAGCCCACGGAACATTTGCATAAGATTTGGGAGCGGTATAGAACGATGGTGAAAGAATGCCCCAACAATGATATGACCGACGCTATGATCCAATAAACTTTATACCTGAGCATCAATACAACAAATCAATGCATAGTGAACCAACTTGCCGGGGGCAACTTTATGAAGTTGTCGTATGATGAGGCAATTGATGTACTTGATGAGATGGTTGACACTTCTTCTGCATGGCAAAGTAGAGCCAATGTGCCTCAAGGTGACCCTATGGTTATTCATTTGCACAAGGAATTACATGACCATGGGCAAGCTATAGCAGAGTTGACAACTACTATGAATCAATTGGCTAAGGCACAGTTGCAACAAGTCCAAAATCCTCGCCAAGTGAATGTCATAGAGGGTGTTAATATGCTTGTCAATAAGAGAAGGCAAAGAAGGCAACAAAACCAAAGGAATTATGAGCAATTTGATTATGGATATGATAGGTTTCAAAATGATGGTTATGATGACAAAAGTGAAGAGGTTCAATATGTAAACAACTATCAAGGCCAACGGGGCAACTCTTCCAACCAACAACAGTGGAGACCTCAAGGCAATTGTGGAAATCAACAACAAAACAGTGGTAATTGGGGGAACAACAACCAAAACAACAACTAGGGCAATAAGAACAACAATAAAGTCAACCAAGGGAATTGGAATGGTAATAACAATAATTGGGGTGGCAATAATAATCAAGGAGAATGGAACAATGGAAACCAAGAAAATCGAGGGCAAGGTTTTCAAAGGCCCCCAATGTAACCAACAACCGAACAATCTACCACCATTTCCATCTCAAGGTCCTAGTTCTTCGGGTAATGATATGGGTAGAATTGAAATGATGTTCGAGCAGATGATGAAGAAGAATGCGGATTCTGATGCACAGTTAGCTTCTCACAACACTTCTATCCGAAACTTGGAGGTGCAATTAGGCCAAATCTCTCAGTCATTGAATACTCGCACGAAGGGTGCTCTACCAAGTGATACGGTAGTGAACCCCAAAGGGTGGGAACAATCATGTTATGGCGGTTACAACAAGAAGTGGGAGAGTCGGTGATATGAATGCCTCTAAGCAAAAGCAAGTCATGGATGATGACGTTGAGTTGCAAGATGACGAAGTCCCTTTGGTAGTTGAAGATGTGGTTGATGAAAATGTGAACAATGAAGTGAGGATTGATATTCAAGAAGTCGAGGTGGAAACTCAAAATGATGTAAACCTGTCTAGGGAACACATAATTGACATGCCGGAGCCCGATGTGCCAAAAGCCAGGGCTCCTTTGCCAAGGACACCTCCACCTTATCCTCAAAGGCTCGCGAAGCAAAAGAATGATAATCAGTTTAAAAAGTTCATTGATATTATGAAGAGCTTATCTATTAATGTGCCTTTGGTGGAGGCACTTGAACAAATGTCGGGCTATGCAAAATTCATGAAAGACTTGGTTACAAAGAAGAGTTCTATGGATTGTGAAACTATAAAGATGACTCACCAAGTTAGTGCTATAGTGTATTCAATGGCCCCGATGCTTGAATATCCCGGTGCTTTCACCATTCCATGCACCATTGGGAGTGCGGATTTTGCCAAGGCTTTATGTGATTTGGGAGCTAGTATCAATTTGATGCCCTACTCAGTTTTCAAAACTTTCGGTATTGGACAACCTAGGCCGACGTCCATGAGGCTACAAATTGCGGATCGATCGATGAAGTGACCTTTGGGCATTATTGATGATGTGCTTGTCCGGGCGGACAAATACATATTGTCGGCCGACTTTGTGATTTTGAACTGTAAAGTGGACTATGAGGTCCCAATCATACTAGGGAGGCCTTTCCTTGTGACGGGGAAGGCATCGGTTGATGTTGAAGTGGGTGAACTCACTTTCCGAGTGGGAGATGAAAAGGTCGTCTTTCATGTTTGCAAATCTATGAAGCAACCCAATAGCACCGAGGTGTGCTCATTTGTATACCTTTTCACAACTGTGATTGTGGATGACACCAGCGCTATGATCAACGTGGAGGACCCCCTTGAGGCTGTGCTATTAAATCTTGATGTCAATGATGATGCAAGGAGAGTGGAGTGCGTGAATGACTTACATGGAATGGGCTCTTATTCTTATGAGCCTAGGAAATTGTCTTTGGATCTTAAGAATAGAAAGACTCCACCAACCAAACCTTCAATTGAGGAGCCTCCGGTGTTGGAGTTGAAACCACTTCCTCCACACCTCAGGTATGAGTTCTTAGGCTCAAATTCTACTTTGCCAGTTATTCTTTCTTCTTGCCTTACTAACATGCAGGTTGAGGCCACATTGGCGGTGCTTCAAAAGCGGAAAAGGGCAATTGGATAGACTTTAGCTGATATTCGGGGAATAAGCCCCGCATTCTGTATGCACAAGATTATTCTGAAAGATGATGCAAAGCCATCCTTGTAGCACCAAAGGAGACTAAACGAGGCAATGCAAGAGGTTGTGAAAAAAGAGGTGATCAAGTGGTTGAATGCTGAGGTTGTGTACCCCATCTCTGATAGCTTTTGGACTTCGTCGGTGCAATGTGTACCAAAGAAGGGTGGCATGACTGTGGTGACAAATTCCAAAAATGAGTTGATTCTGACAAGAACCATCACCGGTTGGAGGGTATGCATGGACTACCGCAAGTTGAATAAAGTGACCCGCAAGGATCACTTTCCTTTGCCATTTCTGGATCAGATGCTAGGCCGACTTGCTGGGCATGCCTTCTACTACTTCTTGGATAGATATTATGGGTATAACCAAATATTGATTTCTCCGGAAGATCAGGAAAAGACCACATTCACTTTTCCGTATGGCACATTTGCTTTCTCTAGGATGCCTTTTGGGTTATGTAATGCACCGGCAACATTTCAGCGGTGTATGATGGCCATTTTCATCGATATGGTGGAAGACATTTTAGAGGTGTTCATGGACGATTTTAGTGTTGTGGGGGACTCATTTGATGAATGCTTGAAGAATCTTGAGAGGGTGTTGGCCTGTTGTGAAGAAACCAATCTTGTCCTCAATTGGGAGAAATGCCACTTTATGGTGGAAGAAGGAATCGTTCTCGGGCATAAAATTTCAAAGCATGTCATTGAGGTGGATAAAGCAAAGATATATGTGATTTCAAGGCTCCCTCCCCCTACATCCATCAAGGGAGTCCGAAGTTTTCTTGGGCATGCGGGGTTCTACCGGAGATTCATCAAAGACTTTTCGAAGGTAGTGAACCCCTTGTGCAAGTTGTTGGAAAAAGATGCTAAGTTCGTGTTTGATGACAAGTGTATGCAAGTCTTTGAACTTCTCAAGCATAAGTTGACCACCACTCCTGTCATTACCGCACCTAATTAGAGCTTGCCCTTTGAGCTCATGTGTGATGCTAGCGATGTTGCGGTTGGGGCAGTTTTGCGTCAACGAATGAACAAAATGTTTCATCCGGTATACTATGCAAGCAAGATAATGAATGATGCTCAAGTGAACTACACAGTGACTGAGAAGGAACTTTTGGCTATTGTACTTGCTATGGAAAAATTCCGCCCGTATCTTATGGGTGCCAAGGTCATAGTGCACACCGACCATGCCGCCCTTAGGTACTTGATGACAAAGAAAGATTCCAAGGCAAGGTTGATGCGATGGGTCTTATTACTTCAAGAGTTTGATCTAGAAATTGTGGACCGGAAAGGTAGTGCGAACCAAGTGGCAGACCACTTGTCCTGTTTGGAGGAGGAGGGGAGGCCTAGTGATGGCCTAGTAAATGATATGCCATGGTTTGACGATGTTGCTAATTACCTTGTGACCGGAATAATCCCCTGTGAGCTCTCTTCTAACCAAAGGAAGAATCTCAAGCGGGATACTTTGGATTTTTATTGGGATGAGCCATACTTGTTCAAGATTTGCATGGATGGTGTGATCCGAAGGTGTGTCCCGGAGGAGGAGCAATTGAGTATCTTGGAGGCTTGTCAATCCTCTCCCTATGGTGGCCATCATGGCGAAGTGAGGACAGCTTTTAAAGTTCTTAGTTGTGGGTTTTATTGGCCAACTTTGTTCAAAGATGCGGGTGATTTTGTGAAGAGATGTGACGAATGCCAAAGACCGGGTGGAATTTCGAAGAAAGATGAGATTCCTCTCAATACCATCCTTGAGGTTGATATTTTTGATAGATGGGGCATTGATTTCATGGGCCCATTTATTAGCTTTTGTGGGAACACTTACATTCTTGTGGCGGTGGACTATGATTCAAAGTGGGTTGAAGTCGTGGTTTTGCCCAACAATGAGGCCCGGAGTGTTGTTACATTTCTCAAGAAAAGCATTTTTACAAGGTTTGGTACTCCTCGTGCAATCATAAGTGATGGGGGGTCTCATTTTTGCAATAAAGCTTTCGACACGTTGCTTTCTAAGTACGGTGTCAATCACAAAGTTTCTACCCCCTATCATCCTCAAGCAAGTGGTCAAGTGGATGTCTCCAACAGGGAGATCAAAAGCATATTGTAAAGACGGTCAATGCAAATAGGACCGATTGGTCGAAGAAGTTGGATGACGCTCTATGGGCTTATAGGACAGCTTACAAGACTCTGATTGGTATGTCTCCGTATCGGTTAGTGTTTGGGAAAGCTTTCCATTTACCGGTTGAGTTAGAGCACAAGGCCATGTGGGCTTTGAGGAAGCTAAATCTTGAGTGGGATGTTGCAGCCAATCTTCGTGTGGAGCAGCTTAATGAACTTGATGAATTCAGATTTCATGCCTACTCCAGTTCGTTCTTGTATAAGAACAAGATGAAGTACCTTCATAGTAAATATGCTCGTGGAAAGGAGTTCAAAGTCGGTGATTTAGTTCTCTTGTTCAACTCCCAGTTATGTTTGTTTCCGGGAAAGCTCAAGTCCAAATGGAGTGAACCTTTTGAAGTGGTGTGTGTGACCCCGTTTGGTGCTCTTGATTTAAAGAACAAAAATGGTAAAGTCTTCAGAGTTAATGGGCACCGGGTCAAGCATTATCTTGGAAAAATTGATGACAGCCACATGCTGGCGCTTCTTCATTTCAAATTATGTGATGGTAACCTACGTCGTCCCGCGACGTTAAATCAGGTGCTTCTTGGGAGGCAACCCATGTGTTTTTCTTCTTGTTTTCTTTGATTTTCTTTGTAGTATAGGATTGATTTTTGGGCTAACTAGTTGTGAGATGTTACAGGGTTGTGTTGATGCAGTGCAAGACATAGTGGAAAACATGCACAGGTCTCTGAAGTTTCCAGTGCGGCCGCAATACGTTTTGTGCGGACCGCACTGGTGAAGGGTAAAATGATAACCTCTCTGAAGTTGCCACTGGGGCCGCACTACATTTTGTGCGCTCCGCAGTGGATCACTACGACCGCAGTCCATTTTGTGCGACCGTAGTGGGTGGCCTGTGTGAACTTGAAGCAAGCAGTGTAGTGCGGACCATGGTCTATTTTGTGCGGTCCGCACTGGTTGGTGAGAATGGGCCACAGGGCCTTTCTATAAATATTCCTTGAGGGCCTCCTTTTATCCTTTTCGCAATATTGAACCTCAGACCTCTACTAAAGTATTGTTCCTCATCCCCTTACTCGTAATTAATTGTGTGGAACTAAGTAGCTGAATTTCATCTCACATCTGGTACCTTCCTTTTAATTATTTTATTTACTTTGGTTAATTTCCTTTAATTTTTGTTTTCCTTACGTCCTCTCTATGTTTCCCGTAGTTTTTCTTCAATTGATTAGGTTTAGGTTGTAAATTTCTTAATTAGGGTAGGCCTAGGTAGTTAACACAATGGGCAATCATTTAGGGACGTACTTAGATGCATAAATTGGACTAAAATTCAAGAATTTGTAAACCCTAACTTAGTGCCAAATCTAGGCACTCAGTGCGGACCGCAGTCATTTCTGTGCGGTTCGGTGCCCCAGTGCGGTCCGCATTACCATTTTGTGCGGACCACACTGATGAACTTCTGTGAAGCTGAACCTTGGGCAGTGCGGCCGCACTATATTTTGTGCGGACCGCACTGGCCCCTGTGCGGCCGCATTACCACTTTGTGCGGTCCGCACTGTCAAGATACAGAGGGTGGGTATTCTAAACCCCACCCCTATGCAGACCGCATGGCCATTTTGTGCGGTCCGCACTGGGGGACTTCTGAGAACTTTCTACAACTTTTCTTCCCTGTTCTGCAACATTGGTTTTAACTGCTTCTCTATCGCTGCAGCTTATACTAACAAAGTCATTTCAATTATGTTGCAGAAAATGGTTAAACAGCGAGGAAAAGGTTTAAAACAACCGGGAAGAGGTGAATCTTCCCGATGAGGGAAACAGAAAATGATAAGACTCATCCCCCAAGTTAGGCAAAGCATCAAGAATATGCGGAAGGCAATAAAAGTTACTGACAGGGCATGTGATCAGTCGGGGAGTGAGTACGATCCCTCCGAGGAAATCTCTTCAGATTCTGTGCCTGAATATATCCCTGACTGGTCGGAGAGGCGTAGATTGAGAGACACTCTTCCACCATCACCCACTGCCCAAGCTCCAACACATGTGAATTCTGAGTTGTCTGAGGGCTCAGCAACAGGTAGTGGGGATTACTCCACCTCTCCCACAGCTTCATTATCCGGAGAGAATATAGTAGGAGGTGATGAGGAAGTAGCAGAAGGAGGTGAGCTTCATGTGGGAGGCATTGCTAGAACTAGAAAGCCGGAGGTTTGGCAAGATAGATTCGTGAGTGAGGTGGCGTACCATAAGTTTTAGGAGTGGTGGCCGGTAAGAAAATTGATTCCAAAGAGGAGCTTCATAGATAGAGACCTACTACCTCACAACCCCGACGTGCAGAGACAGTTTAGGACTAGAGTGGGCTGGGAGAACTTTATGGATGACTGTGTGGACGCCAACGAACACTTGGTCAAGGAATTTTATTGCAATGTAGCCCACATCAAAATGGGATCCAAAGTGACCAAGGTTCGGAACTTAAAAGTGTTGTTTGATGTGAAGTCGATCAATGAATACCTTGGCTTCAATGAGGAGGATGAGACCTTATACATGGCGAAGATGGAAATAAGCGAGGAGGTCCGTCCATGGTTAGCACAATACCGGCAATCCCAAGTACCATCCCCGACTGGTTGATTGCTGGAGTCAAGATATTGAGAAGGAGCTTGAACTTTGAAGCAAGGGGATGGGAGACCTTTGTTTGCAACCGTTTGGACCCTACCACTCATAACACCTTACCTCTCCACCGGGCTGTATTAGTGGCTTCTATCATGGCAGGGTATCCCATTAACGTGGGGAATGTTATGTCCAGAATCATTACTGTTGTGGGCGCGGAGCATGACCGGAACTATTCTTTCCCCAGTTTCCTCACAATGCACCTCCGGGACCTGAAAGTGGACAAGAGGCCCTATGACATCAAGGTCAAGGCGAAAGCCCCGTTTTCCTGGTATAGCATGCAGGGGGATGACAACCCCAAAAGCAAGAACTTCAAAGGTACCGCTACTGCTCCAACTGGCCAGTTTGAAGAGCCGATGTGGTAGTGGCTCCTGCTGAGCCTACCTCCACTTCTATAGATATCCCTCCCGGTCCTTCCATATCCACAGCCACTCCTACCAGTCCATCCACAACAACTCCTACCAGTCCATCCACCTCAGCAGGCTCGTAGATTCCATCTTCCCGAGCCCATCCTATTACTAATCACCGACTGAGCCAGGCGCTTCTTAGCATAAACAACTCGATGCAGACTGCCTCATCCAAGTTGTCCACACTCACCACTGTGGTAGAGGCTTAGTCAGTACCTCAGCCAGCACAGGTTCCACAATCGATAGAGGATGTTCTCAAGGAGATTCTTGACAACCAAAAGAAGATCCTCGACACTCAGGCAATGCCCTCAAAGGCAGTTGATTCACATAGCAAAGCTCTCAAGGAGCTTGCTTGGGAGTACAAGAAGTTGAGGAAGACACGGGCATCCAAAGAGTTTGTGAAGGTGTTGAGAGTTGATGTAGACAGATTGAAGGCGGATCACCTAACTTTAGATTTATTGCTCCAGGACCCAGCACCAGCAGTTCATCCAGAGCCGGAGCAGCCACAGAGGCCTCCCAAGAGGAAGATGATGATCCATCGAGCTGATGATGTAGTTATCCAGCTAGCTGATCCATAGGAGACCTTTTCCAGTAAGCCACAGGGTGCACTACCTACAGAGCCTGTCCAGGTCCAAGCCCAGGTCCCAGTAGCAGAGCAACAGGCCACAGGGGACCAGTTTGAGGTCTCGAGCACATAGAGGACCCAGGGACCACACATGAGTCTATGCAGACAGACGGGCTATAGGGAGTATTCTATATCCTTTTTCCTCTTACCTTTTTGGTGATTTATTTAGACTAGTTGGCATTGGGGACAATGCCAACTTTCATTTGAGGGGGTAGGCCCTACATTTTGGATGATTGTATATATTTAACATTTTTTATGCTTTCTTGATTTTTCATCTTTGGTCTGTATATAATTTTGATATTTTGTTACATTTATCGCATTTTTATTTCACTTTGGGTCTGTATATAAAGATTATGTCACATTGTATATATTCATCCCATCCATTGTATATTCAAATCCCCTCTTGTATATATATTCATTCTATTTTCCGCAAAAAGTTTTGTTTTTGGCTTATTATTTGTGATTTGTAGCTTTTTGTTTTCTAAGTTTGCAATAAGCCTTTTGTTTTCTTAATGCCACGGTTTTTTCCAAAGGTGGAGTGTTGTGTGAACCTGGTGGCTCTTCCCAACGATGGATGGAGTGACAACCTTCTTAAGGGTTTGAGTCCGTTTTTCTATTTATTTTTAATAGTTAGTAGTTAAGGGTGCCTCAAGCAAAGCTTCACTTGGGCCTAGCACATTTGCCTTTGATCTCATGGTCAAAAACAAATTGTTGTGTTTAGGATGGTGAAAGTCGTGACCTTGAGACTCTTGTGTTGACCGATAATCATCAAGTGGTTTTTCGGGACCATTGTGTGCTCAAATCGTATCTAAAGTCGTTGTGGGACCCCGACTCTATATCTTTAGCAATCCCTTAGCTTGTGTGGTGAGTAATGCAATTGCAAGTCCAAGTCCCGAGCCATTGGTCTAGAACTTGCCCTGAATGTTTGTTGAGGCAAAATCATAAGTGAATTTTGACTTGAGACATGATTATAGGCTCTCCTTGATCCAAATGATAGTTTGAACAATTCAATAACCTACCAATGATAAGATCCCTAGTTAACCCTTTTGAGCCTTAGACCTTTTTCTTTCAAGAACCATGATACAAGCCTATACCCGTTCTAAAAGATACCCTCTCTTGGCACCCAATCTTTCCTTTAGCACATGGCAAAAGTATAAGTTTGGGAGGAGAGACGAGTATTGCAACAAAGTGGTAAAAAGGCACAAACATGAAGAAAAGGAAAGGCAATGAAAAAGAAAGAAAAGCAAAAAGACAAAAAAAGTGTTTAATGTAAAAAAGAATAAAAAGGGATTCAAGAAAAGCAATGAATGAAAGGTGTGGAAAGTTGAAAAAGGAAAAAAAGGTTTGAAATGCCTAAGAAAGAGTGACAGTGTGTCTCTCTAACCCCTTAGAAAGAAGTAAAATGACTCAAAGAGTCAAGTGAATATATGTCAAATGAATCAAAGAAGTGCTTAAGGGAAGACGAAACCTACTTAGACCAAAACATTTCCTACCCTGAACCAAAAGCCTTCACAATGTATCCACAAAAGTCCTATATGATCTTTAGTTGAATGAAGTTTACATTAGTGGATACTCACATAAGGGGCAAGCATATGGTACTTAGAGCCGGACTTGTGACTTTTTCTTGAGAGAAATAAGTGAATTTCCATTAACCTCATTTTGTGTGCCACTATTCTAAAGGTAAGGTTTGCTTAGGGAGAGTTGAGGATGTGTGAGTTTGGGTTCCACAATGACCAAAGTAATTGAAAGAGTTCCTTGACGTGTTGAGTCAAATCTTGATGCTCTTGTGTCGCACTTAATCCATGGTGTTTCAAAGGGTAAATGTTGTTAATGATTCATTTGTATTGAAGGAAATTGTTAGTCCCAATTGATGCTAGTTGAGGTTGCTTTAGGACAGCTGAAATTTCTTTGATTTTCCCTTAAGGGGTGGGTCTTATTTTGTTTGCTTGAGGACAAGCAAAAGCTTAAGTTTGGGGGAGTTGATAACTAGGGATTTTGACGCATTTTATACTCCTTCTTGCTCATGCTTTGATTAGAAACTCATACAAAATAGTCCCAAAAGGCTCATAAGTTGTACTTTATTGCAGGTTTGATCAACAAAGTGACAAGATGTCAAAGATCAACTCAAAAGAAGTGACAATTGCACAAGTACCAAAGACAAGACAAGCTTAGGCAAAATAGGTCCAGTGCGTCCACACACCACTTTGTGCGGTCCGCACTAGGAGGTTCAGAGGGCAGGTGTATAGGCTAAAAGGCAATACGGCCGCACTAGATTTAGTGCGGTCCGCACTGGAGTACATGCGGCCGCACTACCATTCTATGCGGTCCGCAGAGCCAAGATTCAGAGAAGTTGCAGTTTGGAGCTTTCAAGCCAATGCGGTCCGTAGTCCATTTTGTGCGGACCGCACTAGAAGTCACCACGGCTGTAGTCCATTCTGTGTGGTCCGTGGAGCCTGAATTTAGAGAGCTGGATTTTGGAGCCAAGAGTCCTAGTGCGGCCGCAGTCCATTCTGTGCGGTCCGCACTAACCCCACAGGGACATTTTTGTCAAGATTTTTCAGCTTAGCATAAATAGATCATTTTTCCATTTTTAGGTCATGAGATAGATTTTAGAAGCAGCTGCGCTCGTGGGAACGACTCTTGTAGCCATTTTGGGTAAATTTTACTTACTTTTCATCATTGAATTTTTGTATTTAACTTAGAAATTAATTAATATGTGTTTATCTTCATCTATTTCTTGTTTTTCTTCTTTGAATATGAGTAGCTAGACCTCATAGCTAGGGTTGTGACTCAACCCTAGTATGGGTAATTGATGGGTTTTGTATTTTAGGGCTAAATTGATTATGGGTATTTGATATTTGGGTTAATTTCATGGTTAATTGCTGAATTAGTGGTTGCAAACACTAGTTTATGTTTAGTTGACGAGGTCTCTTCTTGAGAAAGAGAGCTTAAGTCTCCGAAATTGATCCAACAAGGAATTGGGGCATACTCAAAAGATGGATAGCCCCAATTAAAGGGTTAAACCTCGAGAGAGTAATACCCGACTTGAACCCTAAGTTGCTTGTGCAAATTTGCATACCCAGTTGGTCTTGAGAAAGTCAATTAGGCAAAATCACTTGAACCACCGAGAGGTGTAGAGTGGGTAAAGTAGTGCAACAGTTATATCATACTACCCAATCATGTCAATTGTGCCTTAGACTCAAGTACCCGTCAATTGACCACCTAGGCGGATGTCACAACCATAGTTCCCTTTAAACTATTTGAACAACCCGTAGCATTTAACTCTTAGCTTAATTTACAATTTGTAGTTTGTTAAAAGTAGAATTATAAAGAAAACCTCAAAATGATGAGAAGTGTAATTTGGAACTCTACGCAATCCTAAGATAAATAGATACACCACTTCAAATCTAGCTCTCTATAGAAATCGATCCCGACCCAAAGTCGGATAAAAGCTATTGCGACCCTCTCTCGCTACTTATTAGTGGTGCGGAGTAGGCTGTGATCACCTAACACTCCCTACATGTCCTTCCTCTTCCTTTGTTGCTCAGTGGTTTCTCTAATTCAATCTCTATCTCTGAAACATTTGAACCAACAGATTGTCACTAACTTTAGCTTTTTGAAGATCGTCTTTCTCGAGCCGTCGGTATTAGAAATACCGATTCAATCCTGCACCACCACACCCTTAGATTCCTGACAGTCGATTCTCCAATACCATTTCACAATACCCTACCTCAAAGGCAAATCGAAGAGAACCATACACCGGCGAACATAACACATCCAATCGAGGACGACGATACCACGTCGCAGATGAAAATTCCACCACACTTGAAAACATTAAGTCTTGTTACTCAATCAACCCAAACCTGAATAGTCATAGTCTGATTGCCCTTCCTTTGTCGAGAATAAAATACCGAATCTCTAAATCACACATTGAGTAGACCTCTTTTCAAGTCATTCACCGGCCCAACACATAGGCAAGAATCCTATCACCACGTCAATAATGTGCGATAACCAATCATGAGCAGTCATAGCAATCTGCGCATAGCCTCAAACTCTCAGAAGTGCAGCTACCGAGCTGAAATGACAGAATATCCTTCTGCAAAGCGACGACAATAGCCAAACCAACTATGCCGGGAGAAACATCCCGCACCACATCTGTAGTACCATTATAATTCTTCAATTCTCGATTTATAATAAGCGCTTCGCGTCGCATAAGATTGAGTAGCAAGGAAACAAGGGCATAAGCCTCAAAGGAATCAAATCGCACGATGAGGAATCAAGAAGGGAAGTGCTCCTAACAGTCTTGTAGCCTCTCAAAGATAAGTACAGATGTCTCTGTACCGATCCGCAAGACTCGCTTATGACTCGTGAGACCTAAGGGAACCTAGTTCTCTAATACCATGTTGTCACGACCCAAAATCCACTAAGGGTCGTGATGGCGCCGGATACCGCTGTCAGGCAAGTCAATCATAAATACTTAATTTTGGCCTTGTTTTAATAATTTTGAAAACTATGATCTTTCCTTCAATTTTACTAGTAAAGGATAACCATTTCAAATTAAATATAAATATTTAGGAATTAATACAAATTCCCCATAATCATCCCAGAACCTGGTGTCACAAATGCATGAGCATTTACTAGGGAATGAAATAGAATACAATAATTGTCTGGAATACAATTGGATAGGAATAAATAATACAGTGCAATACTCTGAAGGTGACTCTAATGGCTGCGGATCGTCTCGCAAGATGCAGCTCAGCTAAGTCCCCGCATCAACCATGCCACTACGCCACTAAGCCACTAGCCACACATGAACCTGCGCAACAAAATGCACAGCAAGTGTAATATGAGTACGAAAACAATATGTACCCAGTAAGTATCATGTCTAACTTCGAAGAAGTAGAGACGAGAGGTCGACTTCGACACTTACTAGTGGTCCAATAATAATATATAAATAATGCAAATAATCATGGATTCATTAAAGCGGCAATAAACTCAAGTAAGTCAAGAAACAAGCAAATATCCCTTTTTACATTTAGGAGTCTCTAAATTTATAATCCATTATTTATCAATTAATCTCAGAGCAGGGAGGCAATATCAATTTACAAATCTCAAGTAAGCATTACAAGCATGCGCAAATCATGCCGAGGTCATACGGCCCGATCCAACATAAAAATTAAATTTGCACTGCCAAAGGGTAAAATGGCGAGACCATAGATGCATCTATTACCCCGCTCGTGAATCGTACATGCGATGCGGGTCAACATAAATAAACAAGCACCTCGCTCGCGAATCATACATGTGACGCGGGCACACATAGATACACATATTCAAACAGCCAATTAAGAATTTATCAGGGAACATTTATCCAAGGAAAAGTCAATTCTCTTTTAACAATTCAAGAAAATGAAGTTTAATCTTTTTAGAAATTCATTTACTAATTCGATGTGATTTAAGCAATTCAAACTGTCAATAAGATTACAATTATTCCAAGTATAGCATGCTTTTGGGTCCTAGACTAACCGAACTTAAACATAATAGTAGCTACGTACGGACTCTCATCACCTCGTGCGTACGTAGCCCCCACAAATAGGAGCACAAATCCAATTAATTCACCAATGGGGACAATTCCCTCTTACAAGGTTAGAAAGGAGACTCGCTCCGAAGATCCATCACCGGCATTCCACGTCCTTCCAAAGACTTAAATTGACGCATGACGCTCCAAAACTAGCCAATAATTATGTAAACCCATTAATATATGTTCAATTACTCATTATAATCCAATTTATAACAATTTCTAACCCCAATCAAAAGGTTGGCAAAAACGCCCTCGGGCCCACGTGCCTGAAATTTTTCGAAGA
Organism: Nicotiana sylvestris; assembly: GCF_000393655.2. NCBI lineage: Eukaryota > Viridiplantae > Streptophyta > Magnoliopsida > Solanales > Solanaceae > Nicotiana > Nicotiana sylvestris. The sequence goes on from NC_091061.1 coordinate 26,999,697, forward strand.
TAAGGTTTACCCATAACCTCACGAACTCAAATAAATAATTTATTCTCAATTTCATGCCCAAAATTGTGGTCAAAATCCAAGAATACTAATTTTCTAAGTTTTCCCTCAAACCCCAAGTTTTCATGCTCAAATCCAAATACAATCATGTATTTAACTCAAAACTAACATAAACCACTTACCTCATGCTTGGTGGGGAAAATGGCACCTCAAGGTTGCTCCAAAATCGGCTCCAATGGAAGAAATAGGGTTGAAATGAACCCAGCCCCCGATTTAAAAGAACCTCACTGCCTCCAGCATTTTCGCACCTGCGGTTACTTGACCGCTTCTGCGGTTGCGCAGGTGTGACCCACTAATCGCTTCTGTGGTCCTCCTCCGGGCCCTTAACTTCAGCATCTGCGTCCTTCCTTCCGCAGGTGTGATCCCGCTTCTGTGGCAATATGACCGCATATGCGGTCACAGCCTAGCCCAGCCACTTCCGCTTCTGCGGCACCTAGGTCGTTCCTGCGGCTCCGCACCTTCGGCTAAAACCTCGCAGGCGCAGTTACACCAGATACCAACTGCTTCAATCCTTCTTCAAATTTTAAATTTAATCTGTTAACCATCCGGAATCCACCCGAGGCCCCCGGGACCCCGTCCAATCACACCAACCAGTCCCATAACATAACGCGGACCTGCTCGAGGCCTCAAATCGTATCAAACAACTCTAAAACCATGAATCACACTCCATTTCAAACTTGATGAACTTTAGAACTTCGAACTTCTTCATTCGATGCCAAAACCTACCAAATCACGTCCGATTGACCTCAAATTTTGCACACAAGTCATATTTGACATTACTGACCCACTCAAACTTCCAGAATCGGAATCCGATCCCAATATCCAAAAAGTCCACCTCCGGTCAAACTCATCAAAATCTTCAAATTTCTATCTTTAGCCAAATGACTCACGGACCTCCAAATTCACTTCCGATCGCACTCCCAATACTAGAATCACCATACAGAGCTATTCTCATACTTAAAATCCCAAACGGACATTGATAACACTAAAATGCACTTTAACCCAAACTCATGAAATTCTTCCAAAAATGCTAACTTCCACAATAGGCGCCAAAATGCTTCCAGGTTTTCCAAAACTCGATCGGAACATGCACCCAAGTCCGAAATTATCATACGAACCCACTAGAACCTTCAAATTTCGATTCCGATGTCGTTTACTCAAAAATCCAATCTTAGTCAATTCTTTCAAATTAAAGCTTCTGAAATGGGAATTCTCTTTCCAAATCAACTCTGAATACCGAAATTCAATTCTGACCATGAGCATAAGTCATAATACCTGATGTGAAGCTGTTCACGGCCTCAAACTGCCAAACGACATGCTAGAGCCTGAAACGACCAGTCGGGTCGTTATATTCTCTCCCACTTAAACATGCGTTTGTACTCGAACGTACTGAGTACTATACTGAAGTTATCCGAAATCACTGTTTAACACATTGAGCACCTACCCATGATACTACAACCCCATTGAGCACATTAGCTCGATCAATTCTGAAGATATTCCCTTTTATTCAAGCACTAGAATGCTAAAGTTTTGAGTGATTGTCTTTGCTACTTCAGCCCCATATGCTGAAGTTACGCGAAAAAGTGGGTATGCTTGCAATATTTTTTGCAAAGCGGGCATAAGTTAAAACATGACCCAAAAAGTGGGTATAGATGCAAATGCCCCTGTATATTGTAAACTTTTAGCATGAATGTCGATTATGTGGGGGCATTTGCATCTATACCCGCTTTTCGGGTCACGTTTTAACTTGTGCCCACTTTGCAAAAACAAAATTACAAGTGTACCCACTTTTTCGCGTAACTTCAGCATACGGGACTGAAATAACAAAAGCAGTCACGCAAAACTTCAGCATTCTAGTAGACGGGACTGAAGTAGCAAGTGTGTTGAACTAAGTGTGCTGAAGTTTTTGTTTGTAATTGCTGAACTTAAGCATAGTAGCTGAAGTTTTGTTCTCTATTTGCTGAAGTTTTTGTTTGTAATTGCTGAAGTTTTTGTTTTTGTAACTGGCGAACTTCAGCTCTAGAGCTGAAGTTTTTGTTTTGTAACTGGCGAACTTCAGCTCTAGAGCTGAAGTTTTTATTTTTGTAACTGGCAAACTTCAGCTCTAGAACTAAAGTTTTTGTTTTGTAACTGGCGAACTTCAGCTCTAGAGTTGAAGTTTTTATTTTTGTAACTGGCGAACTTCAGCTCTAGAGCTGAAGTTTTTGTTTTGTAACTGGCGAATTTTAGCTTTAGAGCTGAAGTTTTTATTTGTAACTGGCAAACTTCAGCTCTAGAGCTGAACTAAAAGGTTTCCAAAATTTGGCATTTTGTCAAATTTCCAAGAAATATGCCTTATTTTTGGTTCTTTGATCCTGCTCAACATCGGCAAACAAATCTCTCACATTCTTTTCAGTTTCACCAATAGATTTACTCATGTCAGTTGACGATCTAGAATTTGAATATCAGAGATTGTTTGAAATTGAATATCGTCTATGACTCAACATGTCATTTCTTCTCTTTTTGATAAAAGCTAGTATGACTCCGAGGAAATACCAAATTGATGAACTAAAAGGTTTCTATCTCTACAGCCCATGTCAATTACTGGAACATTTTCACAATCAGCGACTTCAAAAAGGAGTGACCTATCGGATTGAGGGCGGATATAACTTTGAGGAGGAGGAGGAGAAAAGGGACTGAAGTTATTTAAATAGTGGGTACAAGTTAAAACTTTTTAAAAAATGAGTATAGATTAAATGGGGGCGACCAAATAGGGCACCCCGTGCAATTTTTACGATTATGTGTTAATTTTGTGATATTGTTTAGCTTGTGTTTGTTTCTAGTTGTATTTGTTTTAAATTGCTAATCTAATTTGGACATTATAAATACTCTTATAATTTCAATTTGTTATTTGTTTAATACTAAAATTTTGCAGAAAACTTGAAAATATGAACTGTACATTCTTATTATATTCCTATTTCTAGAGTATTTTAACTAAATTATTTTTCCCCAATGGCTTTCATTTCTCTCATTTGTTATAAGCTATAAGGATTGTATTATTTTTGGTAATGTAAGATCTTCTTTTAGATTGTCTTTGCCACAATGATCTTTAGTGTCGATCGTGCCAGCTTTCCTTCTTCTTGTTTTATTTTGAATTAGACAAATATTTAATGGCAGCAATCCAACATATCAATAATATCAACCACCATAATATAAATAATAATATCGTTTTAATTGTAAACGTTACATATTGATTCTTGAATTGAGGCTTTAAAAGATATTATCATGTAAAAGCTTTTATTGTACATCATATAAAGAATGCAAAGGTTTATCAATGCGATTGTGCTCACATTCTAATCAATTATCCGAAATTTATTTTCTATTTCTAAATTACTTTCTCTTAAGTTAGAGTTATGGAGGAAGTGCTTCAATATTTTTAATAAGAAAATCTCATTCTATGTGTTTCATTCAAATAAATGCCTACAACATAAATATATTCTTTTTTCTTAATTTTTAAACTTGTCTCGAATATTAATAAATCGTATTTATAAACCTATTTGATATTCAAGAACCACAAAATATTGGATAATTGAAGAGAAATTATTAATTTTTTTATTATCTCAGCAAAAATATATGAGCAGCAAATGTGATAGTTTCAACATGTAAAACAAATAGATTTATTGACCTTTTATAAATGAATATACAAACCAACTAACTAAGAGTAGGTATTAAATTATTTCACAATGAGTTGTTTGATCTATGACTCTACTTTAATTTTTTTTATTCTCTAACTTTCAAACAAAATGAAATATTACAAAAAGGGACCTAGGTACCTCTCTCTCGCCGAGAAATTTTACTTTGAATCTTATATGCCATGCAATACTTGTGTGAGGCTCTTATTTAGTGATATGTGTAAATTGTGGGCCCATTTATTAAACTTATTCTCCTTCGATGTAATTTCTTAGGCAAATACACCTCCCTTTTTCTCTTTCTTAGTTCATTTCTGTTTTCTTAACACTTCATCTTCCTCCTCCCAACAGACCTATTAGATGGGTCTGTAGCTGTGAGCTCCACATTTCATGGACTACTTATGCATTTTTATTTTATTTGGGACCTTGGAGTCTCTCTCGCCCACTCCTTGAGGTTTTGAGAAACTTGACCTAAATAAAGTCAATTTATTGCAGAATTATTTTTAGAAAAAAAGATGTTTGTTGAGAGGAAAAATCTGACTTTTTTTTCCTCCAACTCTTCCTAACAGTGAAATCAAAATGAAAACAAAATATATACGATCTTATTTGAAATTTTTTCAAATGTATTGTTCTACATTTTTTCATTATTTCTATAGATAAAAAGAAGAGAGAAAGAGGACAGAGGAATTAGAACAATAAAACAGAGCATAAAAGGAAGAAAATAAAGATGAAATATGTTGTGTCTGCATTTGTTGGTTTCATGGACAATGCTAAAACTTAATTATATATCAATATTAATGGTGTTTTTTTTCCTTTCTGATTTTTTCTTCTTCTTTTTTTAAAGTGTTTTATGCGCTTGACTTTTGAGTGTCTTTGAAAAATTAGAGAACGAACAAAAAACAATGAAGTCTGGTAGATGGAAACATTTGAGTTAAGGAGTTGCAGAAATTTGGAAGAGGAGAGAGTAAAAGAGCAACGACTGGGAGTTGGCAAATTTTCACTGAAAGTGGGGCCCAAAATCCACGTGGCAAAATTCTAGAGGAGTCTCATATAAGTTGTGTCTGCCACATAATAGGTGAGTCTCGTACAGAATAAAATTTCTCCTCTCTCACCCTTTTTATTGTTATTTTTTAAGTTTTAATCACTTTAAGCTCAAATAAATAAATTTTAAAATAATAAGAAAAATATTCTCCAAAAGGAGCTTTCATTTTACTTTTTTAGTTTTGATCCTCATAAATTCTAACCATAAACCTAAAGCTTAAAGTTGAAAAAATGATATATTTAGAGAAGAAAAATATGTTTTTAAATAGTTTTATTTTACTTTTCTTATCTTTTTTTCTTAAAATAATCACTACATTATATGTTATTTATGCCTTATCGATCTTAGTATCTTTAAATTGTTGGACCTGGCGTGTTTATTCTATATTATACAGATTTTATTTTACTTTTTGTTCTATATTACATCCATTAACTCATTTTAATATTTTTTATTTGCTTACTTTTTTATATATATTAAATTCCCTTCCAATTTAGAAGGATCATTACGTAGAGTTAGTTTAACTGTTGTATCTTATTGTTTTACATTATATTTATAAACTCTCTTTAACATTTTTTTTGTTGGCTGTAGTATATTACCTTTTTTTGTTTCACATTATATTCATTAACTCACTATTACATTTTTGTTGGTTAAATTATTATGTAAAGCTGGTTCTTTAGAATATTCTTTTTTAGCTTTTTATGTTTTATTATACCGTCTACTTACGTATTAACTATAGCATAATACTACTTATTTTATTTAACTTTTGTATTTTATAGAATTCTTGCTAACTTTGCATGTTCTATGATCCAGCCCACGAGAAAACCAAGGAAGAAAAATATTAAAAAGAAAATTCATGTAATAGGCTACAACTACAATAGAAGAGATATGTGTTAAAAGTTTAGGTGGGACCCACGCTTTATTATACCCTTGAGAACTACACAATACTTGTGGAATGGGAAGTTTGATGGGCCCATGTTTCGTACTACAAAATTGCAGACGAAACAGTGAAAAGGCAATGATAGCCTTGTGAATGTGAGGCAAGCATGTTAACCTTGAAAAGTATTTTAGGGAAAAGACTGAGATGAGTTGGTTTTTTTATCAAATCACTTTGACCGGAAGCACCTCACATTTCCTCTTCTTAATAGTAGTAAAATAAGCTTAGAACCCAATTCCAACATCCGGAATTCTCTGCCAGGCCCGTTTCCAATATATGAACACCGTATCAATCACTACACGAGGTACCAAAATATGACTGCATGCCTTTGTTGAATTCTCACCATGCACCACATCATTCACAGGACCATAATAACATTCTCTGATCATAATAACCGACATTCCCCGAATCTGATGCTCACAATGCACCTCGCAATACTGCCACGACGGAAGAGATGTGTAGAAATTCATAACCAACTGTCGGGTCAATAATCATTGAGTCTATACGCCTGACAAGTACCATTACCTCATTCTGAACCAAATAATGATCTTTTCTCTTTAATATACTTCATATAATCCGATTGTACTGATCCTAGATCCAATAATCTCGTCTCACCTAGTACGAACTGCTTAGGAAATAAGTCACCCCTGTCATAATCAAAAGTCCCATATGATGCCACAACATGCCAATAGGCCACAAGCTCGAACGTGATACATAAGGAAAACGAACTCTGGAAGGGACTACTCAACTCACGCAACTAATATGAACTTTCCTCATAAAATGGGAAACAAAACACACAAAACAGATATAGGGAACTGTACTCAACATCACACTGTCATAGCGTGCAACTCGATCCAAACAACATACCCACAGCGGCATGCCACCCGATCCACCCATAAAATTTATATAAGAAGATACACACCGGTCTAAATTGCTCATTATTACAAAATACCGAATATCGGCCACAAGCACGCTAAGTGCATAATACCATCCCTGGGGAGACACATAGCGCCATAAGCTATAAAACCTAAGCACAGATGAAGTGCGATATATGATCTGAATCTCAAGAGCCATCCTACTCACATAACACCATCGCTACGCAGATCCTCAACACATAAGGGATTTATCGAGCCGTCTCACAACTCACCCGGCGAAATATAGCATTACATGAAACAACCGACGACGAAATAATATCCAACATCCGAATACTCCTCCATAAGGAGCGCATTGCTAAATGAACACATCTGGCCTGATACAAAGCCCACATTCATATTTAAATCTATCCACAGATCTCAAGTCGATTTTGATCGTACCGAACTAGGCTGATAATCTTTCCTTGGTCCATAATAACCCCCTTTTTCCCATAACATACAAGAACAACCATCACAACCAGAGAAATCCTCCATAGTCCACAATCCAATAAACTAAGTTCCCTCCAGGCATAAATTCTCAAATTAACGATGTCACCACAATCTTCATACTTGGTTTAAATCTTCAATCAATCAAGTGACTACATGTCACACTTATACAATCTTCCCATGGGACACACTCCCACGACCTTGCGTAACAGATAACAAGTCTACACATCCATCCACCGGCCGCACTAACGCTGAAAAGCGATAAAAATCCATAGCCAGGATGCAAAGCCTCTTTCATAAAACACCGATCTCATGTGACGCTAAAGACAATGTCAGCTTACTCTAATCATTCAAATCCCTTCCCTGCTCATTTGAGCTCGTGACGTCCTTGTCAATACCAAACCGCAACCTTGATCCTTACTCTCAAATTCCATACCACTCAATGCACCTAATATGTCAATATGCGATAGTACAAGATTTTTATCATAACTCCGGAACCAGTAATGGATTAATACTTTATCATATAGAACTTTTCACTTAACTCTTTCAGAAGAACCATGGCAACACACGAGTGAATTCTCATAATCGTAGAACATTCAAATCCTCAAGTAGTGGCCTAAGCCACCACAACCCTTCCGGGATCCGCCCACATATAACATGCCATAATACTTGAATACTTCCAAACAATATCAATTACGGTGGCCGTCGAGCCTCGCACGCACCGCCATCACTATGCCAATTCAACCATGGATAACCAATCTATCTTCTTCTAGTTCATCCTTAACTTGCCTTAGAGATAATAATAGCTCCATTCCTTACATCACCAACCTGAATCCGCACTCACCTTGAGTGACCCCATTCCACAAGACCACCCTGCCTCCAAACCTATGAATCGTTTCATACACCCCTTGTACACACATTCGTATCTTCAATTGATACACTCGTCCTGATAACTCCTTTACAAATCCAAAGTCCTTTTCTCTTTTTCCTCCCAATGCTATACTGCAAGTCAAAACATCGTAGAACATTCTGAGCCTCTTATCATAGGCTGCTACAAAAGCTTGATTCTTAACCATACTTATAGGATCGAAATCATTAGGCACCACACTTTAACTTTTGAATCCACTAGGACCATTGTTAGAGCCACCAGCTCTGACTTGGTCCCGAATATAATCAACTCCATGAATCTTCTAGCACATAAATACCCTCTCGACGAAGCACCTGGCCGAATCACTTCCCTTGAAACCCACATCTATACAAGGCATAAATCCTGAATCCTTCCCCAAGTCTGAATATGATCCAATAAGGCCAACTATAGCACACATTTAACAATTTCTTTGCTCAAATCACCTCTTATGTTCCTCTCTCTTAGCTGAAATGGCCCATCCATATGCTAATAACCTGAAATCTCACAAATAGACGACCATGCAATCAACCATAGGCGGGGGGACTCTCCCACTTAGCATGAAGCCACTATTACACAACTCTGGAACCCACAGAGATTCTTTATCTCTTATTGACATGACTTTTGCGCAATCAAACCGCCAGATTCCTTGAAATCCTTCAGTTAGCACTTCATGAACACTCTGAATCTCCATCGATATTCACATATTCGACCTCTTACCGGATGGCCAGTAAAATCCTTCGCGGAAACTTCGCCAACCACTCGACCGCTAACCTGCTCACAGGGGATAACCCACCTATGGAAATAACCTACCGACATCGTCCAACGTTGCTGCACGGGGTACAATCACTACGATATCAATAACCTATCTTGAGTCTGAGTTCACTCTCTAGCTGCACAAGTCCATTCACTCCTCGTGGACATCAATTAAATGTGCGACAATATCCTTCCATCCCAAGTCATGTTACATCCTTCTTCATATCAAGCAACTCTCTTCTGTCATATCCAACCTCCCACCGCATAATAGCTAATACTTCAAATTAAATCCGTAGACCCAACCACTGTCCACTAACATTCCCGAATCATTCCAAACTTTCCTCTAACGTGCATAGTCATCCTACCACAAACCCCATATGCAACTCCGCCACTCTCCAACTTTGGTGAAACTCACTCTTTTAATCAGCTACTCGACCCTCGCTTCTTATACATGGCCTTCTAGAAATTTAACCATCGCCTGACACTCCCCACATGTCCTTTCTCTTCCTTTGCTGCTCAGTGGTTTCTCTAATTCAATCTCTATCCCTGAAACATTTGAACCAACCAATTGTCACTAACTTTAACTTTTTGAAGATCGTCTTTCTCGAGCCGTCGGCATTAGAAATACTGATTCAATCCTGTACCACCACACCCTACTATTTCTGACAGTCGATTCTCCAATACCATTTCACAATACCCTACCTCAAAGGCGAAGCGAAGAGAACCATACACTGGTGAACTTAACATATCCAATCGAGGACGACGATACCACGTCGCAGATGAAAATTCCACCACACTTGAAAACATAAAGTCTCATTACTCAATCAACCCAAACCAGAACATTCATAGTCTGATTGCCCTTCCTCTACCGAGAATAAAATACCGAATCTCTGAATCACACACTGACTAGACCTCCTTTCAAGTCGTTCACTACCCTAGCACATTGGCAAGAATCCTATCACCACATCAATATCGTGCGATAACCAATCATGAGCAGTCAGAGCAATCTACGCATAGCCTCAAACTCTTAGAAATGCAGCTACCGAGCTAAAATGACAGAATATCCTTCTGCAAGGCGACGACAATAGCCCAACCAACTATACCGGGAGAAACATCCTGCACCACATCTGTAGTACCATTATAATTCTTCAATTCACGATTTATAATAAGCGTTTCGCATCGCATAAGATTGAGTAGCAAGGAAACAAGGGCATAAACCTCAAAGGAATCAAATCGCACGATGAGGAATCAAGAAGGGAAGTGCTCCTAACTGTGTTGTAGCCTCTCGAAAATAAGTACAGACGTCTCCGTACCGATCCGCAAGACTCTACTAGACTCGCTCATGACTCGTGAGACCTAAGGGAACCTAGTCCTCTAATACCATGTTGTCACGACCCAAAATCCACTAAGGGTCGTGATGGCACCGGATACCGCCGTCAGGCAAGCCAATCATAAATACTTAATTTTGGCCTTGTTTTAATAATTTTGAAAACTATGATCTTTCCTTCAATTTTACCAGTAAAAGATAACCATTTCAAATTAAATAGAAATGTTTAGAAATTAATACAAATACCTCAAAATCATCCCCGAACCCGGTGTCACAAATGCATGAGCATTTACTAGGGAATGAAATATAATACAATAATTGTCCGGAATACAATTGTACAGGAATGAAATAATACAGTGCAATACTCTGAAGGAGACTCTACTGGCGGCGGATCATCTCGCGAGATGCAGCTCATCTAAGTCCCCGCACCAACCATGCTGCTACGCCACTAAGCCACTAGCCACATATGAACATGTGTAACAAAATGCACAGCAAGTGTAGTATGAGTACGAAAACAATGTGTACCCAGTAAGTATCATGTCTAACTTTTAAGAAGTAGAGATGAGAGGTCGACTTCGATACTTACTAGTGGTCTAATAATAATATATAAATAATGCGAATAATCATGGATTCATTAAAGCGGCAATAAACTCAAGTAAGCCAAGAAACAAGTAAACATCCCTTTTTACATTTAGGAGTCTCCAAATTTATAATCCATTATTTATAAATTCATCTCAGACCAGGGAGGCAATATCAATTTACAAATCTCAAGTAAGCATTACAAGCATGCTCAAATCATGCCGAGGTCGTACGGCTCGATCCAACATAAAAATAAAATGTGCACTGCCAGAGGGTTAAATATCGCGAACCATAGATGCATCTATTACCCCGCTCGCGAATCGTACATGCGACGTGGTCAACATAAATAAACAAGCACCTCGCTCGTGAATCATACATGCGATGCGAGCACACATAGATACACATATTCAAACAGCCAATTAAAAATTTATCAGGGAACATTTATCCAAGGAAAAGCCAATTCTCTTTTAACAATTCAAGAAAATGAAGTTTAATCTTTTTAGAAATTTATTTACTAATTCGATGTGATTTAAGCAATTCAAACTATCAATAAGATTATAATTATTCCAAGTATAGCATGTTTTTGGGTCCTAGACAACCCGGACTTAAACATAATAGTAGCTATGCACGTACTCTCGTCAACTCGTGTGTACGTAGCCCCCACAAATAGGAGTACAAATCCAATTAATTCACCTATGGGGACAATTCCCTCTTACAAGGTTAGAAAGGAGACTCACCTCGCTCCGAAGATCCATCACCGGCATTCCACGTCCTTCCGTAGACTTAAATTGATGCATGACGCTCCAAAACTAGCCAATAATTAGGTAAACCCATTAATATATGTTCAACTACTCATTATAATTCAATTTATAACAGTTCCTAACCCCGATCAAAAGGTTGACAAAAACGCCCTCGGGCCCACGTGCTCGGATTCCGAAATTTTTCGAAGATAAGGTTTACTCATAACCACACGAACTCAAATATATAATTTGCACTCAATTGCATGCCCAAAATTGTGGTCAAAATCCAAGAATACTAATTTTTTAAGTTTTCCCTCAAACCCCAAGTTTTCCACAAGTTTTCATGCTCAAATCCATATACAATCATGTATTTAACTCAAAACTAACATAAACCATTACCTCATGCTTGGTGGGGAAAATGGCACCTCAAGGTTGCTCCAAAATCAGCTCCAATGGAAGAAATGGGGTTGAAATGAACCCAAACCCCGATTTAAAAGAACCTCACTGCCTCCAGCATTTTCGCACTTGCAGTCATTTGATCGCTTCTGCGGTTGCGCAGGTGCGACCCACTAACCGCTTCTGCGGTCCTCCTCCAGGCCCTCAACTTCTGCATCTGTATCCTTCCTTCCACAGGTGCGGTCCCGCTTTTGTGGCAAGATGACCGCATCTGCGGTCCCAGCCTAGCCCAGCTACTTTCGCTTTTGCAGCACCTAGGCCGCTCCTGCGGCCAAAACCTCGCAGGTGCAGTTACACTAGATACCAGCTGCTTCAGTCCTTCTTTAAATTCCAAATTTGATCTGTTAACCATCCAGAATCCACCCGAGGCCCCCATCCAATCACACCAACTAGTCCCATAACATAACGCGGACCAACTCGAGGCCTCAAATCGCATCAAACAATGTTAAAACTATGAATCACACTCCATTTCAAACTTGATGAATTTTAGAACTTCAAACTTCTTCATTCGATGCCGAAACCTACCAAATCACGTCCGATTGACCTCAAACTTTGCACACAAGTCATATTTGACATTACGGACCCACTCCAACTTCTGGAATCGGAATTCGATTCCGATATCCAAAAGGTTCACCTCCGTCAAATTCACCAAAACCTTCAAATTTCTATCTTTAGCCAAATGACTCCAAAATGACCCGCGGACCTCCGAATTCACTTCTGATCGCACTCCTAATACCAGAATCACCATACGAAGCTATTCCCAGACTCAAAATCTCAAACGAACGTTGATAACACTGAAATGCACTTTAACCCAAACTCATAAAATTCTTCCAAAAATGATAACTTCCACAATAGGCGCCAAAACGCTCCCGGGTCTTCCAAAACCCGATACGGACATACGCCCAAGTCCGAAATCATCGTACGAACCCGCTGGAACCTTCGAATCCCGATTCCAAGGTCGTTTACTCAAAATTCAATTTTAGTCAATTCTTTTAACTTAAAGCTTCTGAAATGGGAATTCGCTTTCCAAATCAACTCTGTATCCCGAAATTCAATTCCGACCATGCGCACAAGTCATAATACCTAATGTGAAGTTGCTCATAGTCTCAAACTGTCGAACGACGTGATAGAGCCCAAAATGACCGGTCGGATCGTTACACAAAGTTTCTCTATCGAGAGCCTTTGACGTAAAGTACTTTCCTCGAAAATATAACATCTGAGGGTGATGCCCCCCAGTATTCGAGGTTGATTGTAAAGAAGCCTTGTATACTGTTGAATTTTCCTTAGGTAGCACATAATTGTTGCCTCGTTAAAAACCTCACCGGAAAAACCCATTTGGGATAAAACCCGATATAAGAGAAAGAGTGCAATGCATCTTTAAAACATAAGGTCCTCGGGTTGAAGAGATTCTCGAACACATGCAATAAGTTAGTATCAAATACAAATGAAAAGTGAAAGTCATACCATAGTAATAATATCATTTGAGGAGTGATATATTCCAATTGTTCGCCATCTATTGTGCCAAGTTTATAAGACCCCTTTCTGATGACACCGAGGACCCGATATGGCCCCTCCCAATTCGGGCCTAGCTTCCCTTCGTTTGGGTCTCGAGTATTGAGGGTGACTTTCCTCAGAACTAAGTCCTCGATTCTAAAGTGGCGAAGGTTGGTTCTTCTATTATAATATCTCTCAATTCTTAGTTTTTGCGCAGCCATCCGAATGAGTGCAGCTTCTCGTTTTTCATCCAATAGTTCGAGGCTAGTATTCATAGCCTCATGATTTGATTCTTTCGTTGCATGTCGAAATCTAGCACTGGGCTCCCCAACTTCGACAAGAATCAAGGCCTCAGGGCCATATACTAAGAGAACAGAGTTGCTCCCATATTGGACTTCGATGTTGTTTGATACGCCCAAAGGACCTCGAGTAAAATTTCTCTCCATTTTCCTTTAGCGTCGTTCAATGTTTTCTTTAGATTCTGAATGATAGTTTTGTTCGTTGACTCGGCCTGTTTGTTTCCACTTGGATGATACAGCGTCGATAAAATCCTTTTTATTTTTTGTTCATCGACAAACCTCGTTACCTTACTGCCGATAAATTACTTTCCGCTGTCGCACACGATTTCGGCAGGTATCCCGAATCAGTATACGATGTGATCCCAGATGAAGTCTATAACTTCTTTTTCTCTGACTTTTTCGAAGGCATGTGCTTCCACCCATTTAGAGAAATAGCCAGTGATAAACAAAATGAATTTAGCTTTACTTGGAGCCGATGGAAAAGGGCTGACGATATCCATTCCCCATTTCATGTATGGCCATAGGGATAGGACTGAATGAAGTTGTTCTCCGGGTTGATGGATCATTGGTGTAAACCTTTGACATTTATCACATTTTTGAACAAACTCCTTAGTGTCTTTTTCCATGTTATCCCAGTAGTATCCTGCTCTGATGATTTTGTGAACTAGCGACTCGGCGCCGGAGTGGTTCCCACAAGTACCTTCATAGACTTCTCGTAGGACATAATCGGGGTCCCATGGTCCCAAACATACCGCTAATGGTCCGTCAAACATCCTTCTGTACAATGTCCCATCTTCAGCCAATATGAATCGAGCAGCTTTTGTTCGTAGGGCCCTCGATTCTTTAGGGTCTGATGGGAGCTTTCCATTTTTCAAGTACTCGATGTATTTATTCCTCCAATCCCAAGTTAAGCTTGTAGAGTTTATCTCAACGTGAACTTCTTCGACCACGAATCTCGAGAGTTGGACGACAGTCCCTGGACTGATTTCATCATCTTCGACTGATGACCCTAAGTTTGCAAGGGCGTCAGCCTCAGTGTTCTATCCCCGAGGTAAATGTTGTATGGTCCATGCTTTGAACTAGTGTAAGATTACCTGCAATTTATCCAAATACCTTTGCATTCGGTCCTATCGAACTTCGAATGTTTTGTTGATCTGGTTAACCATGAGGTGGGAATCACACTTGGCCTTGATGACCTTAGCACCCAAACCTTTATCCAGCTCGAGACCTGCAATCATGGCCTCATACTTGGCCTCGTTATTAGTCAACTTAGGAGTTTTGATAGATTGTCTAATCGTGTTGCCTGTGGGCGGTCACAAAACGATGTCTAGCCCAGACCCCTTTACATTCGAAGCACCGTCTATGAAAAGGGTCCACACCCCGATGATGTACCCGATTTTAACAGGAGTTCCTTCTCGACTTCAGGTACGAGGGTTGGCGTGAAATCGGCCACGAAGTCTGCTAAGATTTGAGACTTGATGGCCATTCGGGGTTGATATTTGATATCATACCCGCTGAGTTCGACGGCCCATTTGGCTAGCCAGCCCGACAGTTCGGGCTTATCCAAAACATTACGGAGCGGGTAAGTGGTTAATACACATATGGGGTGACATTGAAAATATGGTTTTAGCTTCTTAGAGGCACTTATCAGTGCAAGTGCCAATTTCTCGAAGAGTGGATATCTAGCTTCTACTTCTCCTAGAGTTCGACTTACATAATAAACAGGGAATTGCGTACCTTGTTCATCTCAAACCAGGACACCACTTATCGCGATCTCTAAGACTACTAAGTACAAGTAGAGGTTTTCATCTGCCTTTAGAGTATGAAGCAATGGTGGGCTCGAGAGGTATCATTTCAATTCCTCTAACGTCTGTTGACATTCCGGGGTCTAGACGAAATCGTTCTTCTTTTTGAGTAGAGATAAAAATCTATGACTCTAATTCGACAATCTCGAGATAAATCGGCCTAAGGCAGCTATCCGCCCCGTTAGCCTTTGCACGGCTTTAATGCTGTCTACGACGGTGAAGTCCTCGATAGCCTTGATTTTGTCGGGGTTGATCTCGATCCCCCAATTCGACACCATGAAGCCAAGGGATTTCCTGAACCTACCACGAAAGCACATTTTTCGTGGTTGAGCTTCATGTTATATTTCCTCAAAATCTCGAACGTTTCCTACAAATGAGACAAATGGTCCTTCGCACGCAGGGACTTAACTAGCATGTAATCGATATAAACTTCCATTGACTTAATTATTTGTTCTTCGAACATTTTCTTTACTAGGCATTGGTAAGTAGCTCCTGCATTTTTTAGCCTGAAAGGCATTACATTATAATAATATGTTCCATACTTGGTGATAAATGAAGTCATTTTCTGGTCTTCCAGGTTCATTTAAATTTGATTGTACCTGGAATAGGCATCCAGGAAGGTAAGGATCTCGTGGCCAGCTGTGGCATCGATCATGCGATCGATGTTAGGTAGTGGAAAGAATATTTGGTGCATGCCTTGTTTAAATCTTTATAATCTATGCATATTCTAAGTTTGTTCCCTTTTTTAGGGACTACGACTACATTGGCTAACCATTCGGGATATTTCACCTCCCGAATGAACCCTATTTTGAGAAGTTTAGTTATCTCATCCTTTATGAATGTGTGCTTTACCTTGGACTAGGGTCTTCTCTTTTGCTTCACCGGTTTGAACCTAGGGTCCAGACTTAGCCGATACATCGTTATCTTCGGTGGAATCCCTATCATGTCTAAATGGGACTAAGCAAAACAATCTATGTTATCAATAAGAAATTGAATAAGCGTTTTCCTGAGTTCGGGGGTTAATCTCGTTCCTAGGTATACCTTTCTCTCGGTAAGTACTCGATCAATATAACCTGATTTAGCTCTTCGACCGTTGATTTGGTGGCTTCAGAATCTTCGGGAACAATAAAAGTTCGAGGGGTTAGAAAATCCTCTTCTTCTTCTTCCATCTCATGCTTCCCCGATTCGGTCGATGCTGGTGGCTATGATTGCTATTTGGCTTCCTGTTTACCTTTGATACTCGACCTATCCTAGGTTGATAATGTCAATATCAGTGTTACCTCATCGACCGCAAACATTTACTTTGCAGCATGCTGATCCCCATACACTGTTTTTACACCATTCGAAGTCGGGAACTTCATTATTTGGTGGAGAGTCGAAGGGACTGCCCTCATATTGTGGATCTAAGGCCTTCCGAGTAGGTAATTGTACCTTATATCGCCCTCGATTACGTAGAACTTGGTATCTTGAATGGTTCCAGCCACGTTTACTAGTAGAATAATCTCCCATTTAGTTGTTTCACTGTCATATTGAAACCGTTTAAGACCCGAGCTGCGGGCATGATTTGATCTTGTAGGCCGAGCTGCTCCACAACCCTCGATCGGATGATATTCGCCGAGCTACCTGGATCTACTAAAACACACTTAACTTGAACTTTATTTAATAAGGTAGAAATAACCAGAGCGTCGTTGTGGGGCTAACAAATGCCTTCTGCTTCTTCATCGTTGAATGATAAGGAGCCTCGGGCACATAATCCCGGGTCCGTTTCTCCATAGTAATTGATACCTTAGTGCGTTTGAATACGGGCCCTTGTGGAATATCGACCCCTCCGACGATCATATGAATTACATGCTACGGTTCCTCTTGTTCATTTTTCCTGTTGGAGTCCCTTTCCTTGAAATGATTCTTGGCTCGATCACTTAGAAATTCTCGAAGATAACCCTCATTGAATAAATGGGATACCTCCTCTCTTAATTGCTTGCAATTCTCGGTCTTGTGACCATGCGTGCCATGATATTTACACATCAGATTGGGGTTCCTTTGGGAAGGATCGGTCTATATGGGCCTAGGCCATCTGGTATCTTTGATTCTCCCAATTGCCGATATAATGCCTGATGCATCGACACTAAAATTATATTCCGACAATCGAGGTGCCTCTGCGGGATTGGAGTACTTATCAAAATCATTTTTACTCATAATTCCCTGAGAATTCTATCCTCAATCACTTCTTCGACCGTTCCAGACGAAATTGCATCCTGAACCATTGTTCCTCCGATTTACGGTATATGGTTGATATCTTTCTCTGTTCGACCTCAGATCCCTATCGATATCCCTCTGGATTTTAACTACCGACCTATTTGGATGTACTGAACTGGAAGGGGATCCTAAGTGGTCGTCCTCTACCCTGGTCTTCGATTGATATCGATAGTGCACATCTGCCCAAGTTACAACTGGATACTCGATCAAATTTTGTTTCAACTGACGTGATGCTATCGAACTCCGCTCGTTCAACCCTTGGGTGAAAGCTTGAACGGCCCAATCATCTGTGACCGGTGGCAACTCCACGTGTTCCATTTGAAATCGGGATACGAACTCTCTTAGCATTTCGTTATCCCTTTGTCTTACCTTGAAAAGGTCTGATTTTCTTGTTGCGACCTTTATGGCCCCGGTGTGTGCCTTTACGAAAGAATCTGCTAACATGGAAAATGAGTCGATGGAATTTGGCGGCAGGTTGTGATACCAAATCATTGCTCCCTTTGAAAGGGTCTCTCCGAACTTTTTCAACAGCACAGATTCGATCTCATCATCTTCTAAATCGTTACTCTTGATGGCGCATGTTTATGAAGTAACATGTTCGGTGGGACCGGTGGTCCTATTATATTTGGGTATGTCTGGCATACGAAACTTTTTTGGAATAGGCTTCGGAGTCGCACTTTGAGGAAACGGCTTTTGTACAAACTTCTTCGAATCCATCCTTTTCAAGATTGGTGGTGCCCCCGGTATCTAATCAACTCGAGAATTGTATGTCTCCATTTTTTTATCATTAGCTTCGATTATTCTCTCCTGACTCGATTCTCTTGGTGAGCTCCTCGAGCATTTTCATTACTGCGGGATTGGTCCCCGATCAGTTACCATTCGACCTCTCTTACACTGGCTCGGTACGGCGAGTGATTTCCGAATCAACCCCACTCGGAGTTCTATGTTGATAAGCTGAGCAATAGCGGCCCGGTGAGCCTGTAGCATCTCGAATATCACCTGGATTCAAGACGGTCTCAATTCAAGACGGTCTCCTATGCGAGTGGGATCCCTCTTTATATAATAGGGGAGTGGGATCCCTAGTAGACGGTCTCCTAGTAGTATATCACCTGGATTCACCTTGACCTCGATTCAAGACGGTCTCCTATGCGAGTGGGATCCCTCTTTATATAATAGGGGAGTCCTAAATAAGGTACACTTCTAATTATAGTATGAAATCATATCAACATCTAATTAACTGTTGCAGATCGATTCATTCCGAGATTCATGCCATGATTCTCGACCAATCGCGGATATCTCGCCTTTTCCATTATTAAGCCATGCAGGTGTCCCTCGAAGTCTGCCTCTTTCTGTTCGCCATCGAGGTCGACCTTGGGATGACTCGATGTCCTAGCTCTTTGACGTGGCATTCCTATCTCGAGCAAAGAATGAAATCGGGTAGCCCCAATTTCCGCCATATACATATATAAAATATGTATATTATATGTGTTAGAAAAACAATAATTGAAAATGAGATTGAGAAGTCTTGAGGCGTGAGAACTTTTCTTAAAGAAGTTATTGCCCGTATACAGATTTGGGAAAAAACACAAATAATTTTCTTGAGGATACAACAAGACGTTTATTTATAGGGAAAAAATCAGGCCTTTTCCGAAAAGTCACTTTATTTCATTATCAGATTTGTCTGTTTATTTGAATTTTTAAACTGATTTTTTGTTATACAAATAGAAAATTAAATACATAAAATGGACAAAAACTTAAAAAAACTATAAAGTAGCTTTAGGCTACCGATGTGGGAAAGTCCCACATTCCCCACATGGATAATAAACTACGTACTTCTTACAAGTATAAAATAAAATATAGTGGGGCTGCTATCGGGTAAAGCCAATAAAGCCTAGGTTTTAGGCCCCTAATTTTGGGGGCCCCACTTTTACTAATAGGATCATAAGCTTATACATTATTTTTAGAAAACAATATGAGGTTTTCTTAAAAAAAGGTACTGCATACATACATTGTAAAAGGAAAGATATACTACTAGTAATAACTTTTGACCAAAAATCAATTAAGGTGACGTTGAGAGTGCAAATTTTGGAAGAAATCATCACAATTATTCTCTTTTAGCTAGTTTCTCTCTATTAGACCTTTCCACTTCCTTCTCGGTTTACTTTTTACAATACTCTTTTTATACTTTCTCTCAAAGTGACAGTGCAATATATTGCTATTATATTTTCTTTGTTCTTCCAAGAAAATCATCTCCCAATATTGTTCAAGAAAAGCTATAGTTTATTATTCTGTGATTTTTGGGGTATCACGCATTGCACGAACACGAAGATTATTGAAGCAACAAATATTTCAAAGTTATTGAATCAAGTTCTTCTATTCAACTTTGTAGTATTATTTTCAGCCAAATTATTTTTCTTGATATTTTTGTTACGTAGGTATATATTGTCATTTTAATATTTATTAGAATTCAAATATGTTAAAGAGAAAGTATGAGCCCGGTTATTCAACTTGAAAAGAAAAAAAAAAAGAGAAAAGTTGAATCTTTGATCCAATGCCAAAAAGGGCTATTGATAAATTTTTAATAAATAAAAAAAAAACTCAATCAGAAATTGTAGAAGAATATTTTCAAGATGAACAAATCACTAAGCAAGTTGAGTTAGATGATAACAGTCTAACACCATCCAAGAAGAAGAGGAAATTAGTGTTCAAT
This sequence comes from Nicotiana sylvestris, assembly GCF_000393655.2. Lineage (NCBI taxonomy): Eukaryota > Viridiplantae > Streptophyta > Magnoliopsida > Solanales > Solanaceae > Nicotiana > Nicotiana sylvestris. Next base: position 27,020,079 of record NC_091061.1, read on the forward strand.
CAGATAAAAGACTTGATTTATTTCCAAATGCCTATTGCCTCAGCGGAAAGAAGATTTTTAAAATTAAAATTAATAAAATCTTATTTAAGATCAATAATGTCTCAAGAGAAACTGAATGAACTAGCTATATTATCATTTGAAAAAGTAATATTAGAAGAAATAAATTACAAAACAATTATTCACAACTTTGCATCTCAAAAAGTTAGAAAAATAAGCTTCAAATAAAAAATATCATATGTGTGTGTGTGTTCTTTTTTGATAAATTTTTTTAAGGCCTCTCGTTGAAGTTTGCTTTAGGCCCCCAATAGTATTGAACCGATCCTAAAAATATATATTTTATCGGCTATTATTTTTTGGAGACGAAGATTCAGCCTAAGTGATGTTGGTGTATTATCAAAACTTAGTTTACATGTCGGTTAATTTGAGTATACGGATGTCGATTTTCTAATTTTACTCATTGCCTTATTTTCAAGTGGTTTCCAATATATCTATTACGTATGTACATGTTGCTTCTTAAAAGGAAAAATAATATGATATCCTTTATAGGAGTGTGCCGAGATAATCGACAAATCACATTAAATCGATATTCCGAGTTACACTGAAAAAATTTCAATTAGATTCAGTTTAATTTGATTTGACATTGAAGAAAACAGAACTCGGTCATAATTGGTTTGATATCGTTTAAATATAAAATAAAAAATAAAAAAAAGTCAAACGGAAACCATAATTAACCTGGCATTACATGTATTCAATTGTTAAAAATATTTATTGCAATGTAATTTATCAATATTTCTTAAAACATTTCATAATTTATTAAGCTTGGACTTAGAATTATGGAATAATCCAATAACTTTTAGAGAAATATATATTTTTAGCCGCTCTAGAGTCTTGCTAATAATATTTTTTTTTTTTGTGTATATGCATATTATATATAATAAATACATACTTTATATACTTTTCGACTAGCGAATACAATTTGTTTTGACCGACCGACTAATATTGTATTTTGCCTAAATTTTAAAGCTCATAGATGTTAGTACTTAGTAACTCAGATGAAGTACAAACCAAAACCAAATCAATATTAATGCTAACAAAAGAAATTTGATTCAAACCCTTCGGGGTTGCCCAATTGGTTTGGAGGGTGATCATGGGATTGAATCCCCTCTCAATTCCTTTTGGGTTGAGCCTATCGCACAGGGATTGCCTAGTGTGGTTTACATCCCCTGTGTGGTTTGCAGGCTATTACACAGGGGGAGGTTTACCCAGTGCGCACAAAGTGCTCACCACAGAGCTCTCACCCGAAGGGCAGAGGTTGTAGTAGCGGCGAATTTCCCCTCTTACCAAAAAAAAAAAAGAAATCCGATCAATATAGAAATGATAATAGTATTGGATACTTATTTTTTAGTTTTACAGTGGTTTAAATAGTAAAAAATGCATAACCTTATTTTAAATGTTTTTCTTTACTGTTTAGTCAAGTAATTAATACTTATTAGCTGTACTTATTTAGCATGATTTAGTATTTTTAGTTTATGACAATTTTCATTATGGCTTATTAATTAAGTTATTTATTTTCTGCGATTTCATAATCTTTATTTTCGATATTTTAGTATAATGCCATAACTTATCTTATATTTTGTGTTATTTTCTTGGAAAATACCTAATAGTTGTATCTTACTAGGATTAAAGAAATATTTGGAGCACAAGTTATATATTTTGTGCGATGAAGACTTTACCAGAAAAAAAACCCGTAAAACCCGAGAACACCAAAAAAATCGAGAAAACTGAGAACTAAAAACCCAAGTTTTGTTGGTCTGGTGTGGTTTTTAAATTTGAAAACCCAACACAGTTATTTGATTGGTGATTTAATAACCCGAATCAGTCCTACCTATGTACACCCTTGTTTTATATATCATGGTGACTCTACCACTAGCCGAGAAGCCATGTTTATGTAGAATATTTCAAAATTGAAGTGTATGGTAATTTGGTTTATGCATTACAACAAGAAACAGGACAACGATTGAGTAGAGGAATTTCCGAGCATTTAGCTATATTAAATGTAAAAAATTATTACACTGTAAATTAAAGTTTTATATCTCAAATCTTATTTGTTTACACACGTTCAGAAAGATATAGAAGAATCTGAACATTGGAAAAGGAAAAAATTGTTGATATCTAGCAAACTAAATTAGGATATATAAAATTATCTAAATCAACATGATGAAGTTATAACACATAAAAAAGTTATACTAACACATAATGTAAAAGTAACCAACCAAGTAATTCACATAGCATTCGAGAATTAGGACAGAAGGTTAGCATATAGTTGAGCGTATCTCTTTTCCATACTAATAGTATCAGTATTAGTTTTGTATTTTTTTATTTTAAGATTCTTATTACTATCTGTTGTTTCTTTCGTTTTGGTTATCTTATCATCTTATCTTGTTGCTATTACTGCTTCTTTTTTCATTCTTTCCTTGAACCGAGGCGCTATCGAAAACAGCCTCTTTACCTTTACTAGGTAATAAGCGTAAGGTCTGCGTACATACTACTCTTTCAGACTCCATTTGTAGGATTACACTGAATTTATTGTTGTTATTCTAAACAAAACATATCTTATGTTCGTTAATCAGTTGTTTACTTATCTTAAAATTTTGGATATAGAATTGCTTACTATCAAACTCGATGAAGTAAATCAAAATTCCTAAATTCATTATTTGGTTGATGGCTTCCTTACCAGATGAGATCATCATTATATTGTAAAAACAAAAGGAAAGAATTTGGAATTAGGTGTTAAACTACCCTTCCAACAAGTTCATCTATTCTCAACCTCTCAAACCTAACTAACAATTAATAATAGTCTACATTAGTCCATAACAAGAAGCGGAATCAAGATCCGAAGCTTATGAGTTTTAGATTCTAGTTTTTTTAAGTTACTGAGTTCTAAATTAATAAATTACTTTTTTAAAACAAATACATAATTTAAACAAAATTTCTTAGATTCGGCCAAATACGTAGCCGACATTCTAGCTCCACCCTTGTGCATAACACTCAAATGTTCATAAGATATTTCAACTAAACAAGCTTTTTTCTTATATAGTTATTAGTTAGGTGATCTAACTAAAAGTTCACTTGTAACAGTGTGTGTATATATTTGTGTGAATATGTATATATGTCCTCTTTCTCATCATTCTTCTCATATTCCAAATATGGCAAAGACTCTTCTAATTTTTGTAATTTTGATTCTAAGTGCCATTTGTTCAAGTTCAGCCACTAACTACATTGTGGGTGATAGTTCTGGCTGGGATATTAGTACCGATCTTGATACATGGTTAGTAGGAAAGAGATTCAATGTTGGTGATGTTCTTGGTAAGTATCATTATATACTATTTCAACATGAATTGAAATTATATAAACTGACAGTAAAATTTTTACACTATCAGCACAATTTAACCAACCATAGCATATTAATACTCTACTTCCTGTGTTACCAGAGTTACTTGTCGTACTACACAAAACATAAAGCGCAAAATACAAGATTTGCCGGTCGATCAAAACTAGTTACATTTGTTAGCTAAAAAGTCTATATATATATATATATATATATATATATATATATATATATATATATATATAACAATCATTCACTATAAAAGCCAAGTTTTTCTTGAAACCAATTTTTATGTTATGTTATAATATATGCTTTCTATAACAGCACTTCAATATAGCAGCAAAAAAATATCGGAACAAATGAGGCTGTTATAAAGAAGTTTGACTGTATACAAATGTACATTTAGTCCGCTATTATTGTTGGGAGCGGCTAAAAATATACATTTCTCAAAACATAAACCCTTTCTACATGTTGATGGTCAATAATTTCGTTTGATCTTAGTTTTATCGATTTTTTTCTTTTTGTAGTGTTTCAATATTCGTCGTTCCATAGTGTGTCTGAGGTAACGAAGGAGAATTTCGAGGGGTGCAACACGAGCAACGTGCTAGATTCGAGTAAAAATGGGAACACATCTTTTCCATTGACAAAGCAAGGGGACAGATATTTTGTTTGTGGAAATAGGCTACATTGTCTTGGAGGAATGAAACTTCATGTAAATGTAGAAAATGATATTGCAGCATCACCAGCTGCAGCACCAGAAGCAGAGGCAGGGGCCTCTTTTCCTGCTTCTAAGAGCAATAATCCCTCAGTTGTTCCTAGTTTTGCATTGTCCAATCATGTTGGATTGGATTCTCTACTCCTTGTAACTCTTGGCCTTTTGTCCTTGGCTTTTTCACTAGTGTAAACTTGAGGATCTTCACATTTTGAAGGTGTATTTTGGCTTGTTTGATTTTTTGAATTTTACTGCTCCAAGCTCGAGTTACAGTATATACAGGGGCGGATGTAGAGTAGCGGCATCAGATTCATCTGAACCAATAACTTTCGACGCAGAACATAAATTTATGTAAAATTACAAAAAAATTGTAGGTCTGAACCTATAAGTAAATATAATGAGTCCAATGCTAAGAGAGTATTAAAGGTTGAAATCATAGAGTTTAAATCTTGGATCCGCTTCTTTTAAAAGTATACGAGTATCTTAAGTGCATCCATTGTTATAGAAGAGCGATGCAGCCAATGTGTTACTTTACACTCGCTAGTTTAAAATCATGGATTCGCCTCTGTTTTTACTTTACTAAATTGGAGATGATGTCATTCCATGAATGTTAATCTTCTTTTTCTTGTTTCCTTTCTTCTCCAAATGTGAGAGACATTAAACATACTTCAGAACACTTCACAAGCAAGCACCATACATAGTCAAAAAAATTGTGTGATGTTTTCACTCCCTGTGCTGCCCATAATGCAGAAAATGTTGTTGATCAGTTATGTATAAAGAGCCAAAATAGAAACCAAAAGAAACAAAAAAAAAAGGTAGAGAAATAGAAAAGGGTAAAGTTTAGTCCCACGTGCATACACATCTATTTTTAGGTAAAGCAAGTGAATTCCTGACCTAATCCAACTATATCAATCAAGGTAGAAAATATGTTGATACACCTAAAGTCATCTCCACTTTTTACCAGCCAATTAAGAATTGCAGGGTTTGATATTTTTTCTTTTTTCTTCTGTCTCTTTTTTGGAGATATGTAGTTTTACTTGTTTGCTTCCTCTACATATTTTTTAGGTTAACTTATGAGAATTTCTCTAATATCCGATATCCCAAGTTCACTGGCTCAGTAATCTAGATTCGCACCAAAGTAGCTCCACTAAGAGGGTAAAACACTCCCTACTAAAGAAGTGATCCATTCTCAGGGCTCGAATCCGAAAGTGCTGGCTAAGGGTGGTTAACCTTTCCAGCACACCACTTGGTGGTTGGTTCCTCTATATCACTGAGTCACATTGTTTCTTTCACCTTTTCTACTATTACTATGTACCCCAGAATTCCGCTTCTTATATCCCTTAGGAGTCGTTTGGTAGGGTACATAAGAATAATGCTAAATGAGGTGTATTAATAATGCAGAGGGTAGTAATGCACAGGTTATTAATGCAAGCATTAATGATACAGAGATTATTTTTTATCTATTGTTTGATGTGGTGTAATAAAAATTAAAATGCATTGTTATAATTTTTAAGAAAATTAATTATTTACAAAAATGTCCTCCATATTCTTGAACTTTAAGGGACTTTAAGGATAATTTTATTTTTAACCATGCTAATTGTCATGGGCTGCTTTCCAGACATGCCCCATGACCCCTTGGTCGCGCCCCATGGCGGCCTAGCAAGCCTCACAATGCCTAGCGCCATGGTCGGCCTCGTGGTCTTGGCTGCGCCAAGTGACAAGCGCGCATGTGCCTCTGTCGCCCCACCGATGCCTCTCGCCAGCGCCCAAGGGCTGGCCAATGACAACAGCGCCGCGCGCCCTGACAATGCCGCGCGCGCAGATCCTGATGCCTCGCCAGCGCCCAGCTGCAGGCCCATTCCAGCAGCGCCTCGCGCACAGACCCTGATGCCAAGCACCAGTGCCCAGCCTCAGGCCAGCACATCAAGTGTCGCGCGCGCCCACAGCAACGCGCGCGCAGACCCGCAAGACAAAGATGCTGCCATCGGACTTAGTTTTTCCTTGTAATAATCTAAGTCCTTTTCATTGTAATCATAGGCTAGTTTACATCATTTTCATTTCAGTGTGCTTCTACAGCTTTATTAGGACTAGTCTTGTAATGTTGGTTTATTTTTTTTAAGCATTATTAAGGGGGACCAAACAATCAAACATTTCAATCAGCATTTTCTGGTGTCTCTCCCCCTCGACACCACATCATTGTAATCAGCATTTTCATTCAGCAATAAAATCATCATCATCATTCAAAACCCAATTCTCTCTCAGCTTCCGCAATTTGCTTACGACATTGGTTTTCCCGCACGGCACTGACAATCTAGTCTAGCGTGCGGCGAGGACCTCATTGGCGGACAGCAACCGCACTGACATCGGTTGCTTAGCCTTACGTTGCCCTTCCAAAGATCATCAGGAAGGCGTTGCGTAACAGTTGGTATCAGAGCCTAGGCTCGACATCGGACGAGGGAACATTTGCCATCATCACCATTTCTGACCATGGTGAATCATGGGGAGCGTCTAGCATCCCTAGAAGAGACGGTTGACCGATTACGACCCATCGTAGAAACGGTGCCTGATCAAAGCAACAACCTAGTGCAAAGGTTGGACGACCTGGACCGCCGAATGCGGCAGGCCGAAAATGACATTGCAAACATCAGTCGTGACTCCGACGAGGACCGACAAACGGCAGCCATTGAAACTGCCAATATTCATGGCAAATTTGAGGACCTCCAACAGGAGCGTGCCGACGATTTAGCCCATCAGCAACATGAGGCAGACAGACTAACTGCCATGCAGCAAACCATAAACGACTTGACTGACAAGCTCAACGTTGTCAATGCTGCCTTACAGAGCCTACTTCGAGAAGGCGACCATCACATCAGGGGTGCAGCAAACCTCACCCCCATTCCACAAAAGCTTAAGATACCGGAGCCAAAGCCATACGACGGATCCCGGGATGCTAAAGAAGTGGAAAACTTCATCTTCGACATCGAACAATACTTCGATGCCGTGGGCCATTTGGAGGAATCCAAAAAGGTAGCGACTGCTGCCATGTATCTTCAGGGCGATGCCAAACTTTGGTGGCGGGTCAAACACGAAGCCATCAAGGCCGGTGAAGATACTCTTCAGACATGGGACGAATTGAAGGTAGCCATACGCCTGCAGTTCTTTCCCGAAAATGTGGAATACAACGCAAGGAGAAAGCTACGGGACCTCCGCCACACCAGATCAGTGAGGGAGTACGTGCGCGAATTCTCCGCACTCATGCTAAACATACGCGACATGGGGGACAAAGACAAACTCTTCGCATTCATAGAAGGTTTGAAACCTCATGCCCGTATGGAACTACAGCGACAACGGGTAGACACCCTGCCCAAGGCCATTCAAGCTGCAGAATGCCTTGGCGACTATCATTTGGGAACTCAGAACGACAGGCCCCAGCCGTCTGTCCGAGGGGGATTCAACGGGCACCATCCCAGCAATGGTGGCCCAAGCAAAAGTGGGGGAGATCGGAGTGCATCCAAAACTAAGACTCCTCCCTCCAACAGCAACAGTGCTGCATCCATCAACAACAATCAGGGGAGAAAGCCTCCCTCAGAATGCCGTCATTGCGGCGGGGCACATTGGAACAATGAATGCCCAAACATCAAGGTCAATGCTCATCAGACTGTCGAGGATGAGACAGATGCATCAGACACATCAGAAGACAACCAGGTAGGCGCCTTCAATGCAATTGTTGGCTCTATCCCTCATGCCTTAGCGGGGACCAGTGCATGTCCTCCTAAGAAAACATCAGTCCCGATCACCAGGAAAGGGAAAGAAAAGATGGACGAAGGACCTCCTAAGCAAGCGAGGACCCTAATGTTCGTCGAATTGAAAGTGAACGGCAAGCCCCTTCACGCATTGATAGACACGGGTGCCACCCATAACTACTTGTCATCAACGCAAGTAGAGCGCCTAGGTCTTGTGGTACAAAAGAGCAAAGGCCGCGTCAAGGCTATCAACTCACCACCTCAGACATTGGGTGGAACAGCTACAAATGTCCCAGTGAAACTTGGCCCATACAAAGGAAGCATCGACCTGCGCATCGCAATCATAGATGACTTCGACATCATAGTGGGTTTAGAGTTCATGAGGCAAACCAACACCATTCCGGTACCATTTGCCAACATGCTCCTGATGATGGGAGAAAAAGGGGCCAAGCCCTGCACCATACCATGCTTTCCCATAAAGATGGCCGCTGAAAACATCTCGGCCATGCAGTTGGAGAAGGTAGTCAACAGACATGAACCTCAGGTTCAGGCTACCCTTCGCAGCAACAATCAGCCATCATGTCATCGGCCTCAAAAGACTGGTGACGCTCATCATCGTGTGAAGACTTGTCAGCCATGCCACAAGGACAAGTCGGATCACTCATCACAGCCGGGACCCTCGCAGCCATCACATGTCCCTCAGAGACCATGGGAAAGTGTTTCCCTCAGATTCATCACGGGATTGCCCCAAGTCGGCAATCTTGCATCCATCATGGTTGTCATAGATCAATTTTCAGACTATGCAACTTTCATAGCAGCCCCGCAAAACATCTCAGCAGAAGATACAGCTCGACTCTTCTTCTCGCACATTGTCAAACATTGGGGCCTGCCCAAAAACATTGTTAGTAGGCGCGACTCACGCTTCACTAGCAACTTCTGGACCCATCTCTTCAGGTGCTTTGGGTCAACATTGAGTCACAACACAGACATCCATCCACCATCGGATGGCCAGACAGACCGGTTCGATGACATGCTGGAGGAATATCTCCGCAACTTCGCAACCGGATCACAGAAGCATTGGGTGAAGCTCCTGGATGCTGCTCAACTGTGTTTCAATTCTCAAAAGAGCCATCATACAAACAAGAGCCCTTTTGAAATTGTTACCGGACAGCAACCGCTTCTCCCGCAAACGGTGAATGCATCAACCATGCCGAAATCTCCTCGAGCTGCCAACTTCTCGAGCGAATGGGAGCGCAACATGGAGATAGTGCGGAGCTATCTCACCAGGGCCCAAGAGCGGGCAAAAAGGTTCACCGAACAAAATCTTTGCTTTGCCCAACATCAACCAGGGGACAAAGTAATGCTATGCATCCCAAAGCGGTACTTGTTTGCAGAAAGGACCCATGACCCTCGCCTGCAACAAAAATACATTGGGCCCCTGCCCATTGCAAAACGCATTGGGAAGTCCACATACCAGGTCAAAACTCCATCCTGGTGGAAGATCCATCCAGTCTTCCATGTCAGCCGCATGCAATCATTGCTTCGCTACAACAGCAAGCTCAAAGAACAGAGGGGCGCAGACCTCCCATCCAACAACCATCAGAATCATCATCATCATCATCATCATCATAAGGCTCCGAGGACGGCGCCAACTCAGGTGGGGGAGAATGTCATGGGCTGCTTTCCAGACATGCCCCATGACCCCTTGGCCGCGCCCCATGGCGGCCTAGCAAGCCTCACAATGCCTAGCGCCATGGTCGGCCCCGTGGTCTTGGCTGCGCCAAGTGACAAGCGCGCATGTGCCTCTGTCGCCCCACCGATGCCTCTCGCCAGCGCCCAAGGGCTGGCCAATGACAACAGCGCCGCGCGCCCTGACAATGCCGCGCGCGCAGATCCTGATGCCTCGCCAGCGCCCAGCTGCAGGCCCATTCCAGCAGCGCCTCGCGCACAGACCCTGATGCCAAGCACCAGTGCCCAGCCTCAGGCCAGCACATCAAGTGTCGCGCGCGCCCACAGCAACGCGCGCGCAGACCCGCAAGACAAAGATGCTGCCATCGGACTTAGTTTTTCCTTGTAATAATCTAAGTCCTTTTCATTGTAATCATAGGCTAGTTTACATCATTTTCATTTCAGTGTGCTTCTACAGCTTTATTAGGACTAGTCTTGTAATGTTGGTTTATTTTTTTTAAGCATTATTAAGGGGGACCAAACAATCAAACATTTCAATCAGCATTTTCTGGTGTCTCTCCCCCTCGACACCACATCATTGTAATCATCATTTTCATTCAGCAATAAAATCATCATCATCATTCAAAACCCAATTCTCTCTCAGCTTCCGCAATTTGCTTACGACATTGGTTTTCCCGCACGGCACTGACAATCTAGTCTAGCGTGCGGCGAGGACCTCATTGGCGGACAGCAACCGCACTGACATCGGTTGCTTAGCCTTACGTTGCCCTTCCAAAGATCATCAGGAAGGCGTTGCGTAACATTACACATGCATGGCTTAATCTTTGAGACAAGCATATGACTACTGGCAGGATCAACCAGGTAGCATTCCTTATTGACGCCGGCATCGCATGAGCATGGCCGACCCAAAGGGCACCGCCAAGTCCAAGACGAGCACGACCGTCATTCGTAAGGAGCATTCTTTGGGCAAATAGGAGCCAATGAAGGCCCCATGCCCATTGCGTTTACCGAATCCGAGAGTCCGAGCATACTAGTCATGGACCAAGCCATCGCAAGGCAAAGCAAGGGAAGTTTTACCCCTCTCATGATATAAACACATGAAGAGGAAGTTCTCAGTGGCATCACAACGCAACCTATGCAAATATGAACAAAGTAAACGTAAAAACTGGTCAATAGAAAAAGGCATGAATAATATAAAGTGGTATTATTAAAGTTGCCAAATTCCAACAAGTGTATCAACAAAATTGGCGAAATATTGAATCACCTATCTTACAACTGCAGGCTAGGTAAGCAAATACATCTACTCTGGATTCAAACTACAGTACAGGTAGCTGTTGCTTATGATTATGGTCCCTCTATCTCTATGTATTAGCTGTATCCATGAAAAGAATCAAGAACTCTCCAATCAGAGATTAAACCACAGGATTGTGCCACCACTCATACACCCCGACACCAGTAGAAATAGCTGCTGCTTGCGCACATGATTTACAGTTATCCGACTCAGTATTGTAATAATGCAACGAACCTTGCCGAGTTCCAGTATGAATACCCAGAACTGGATTTGCTTCCCCCATGCATCTGGAGCAGAAGCATTCTCCTAGTATATGATCCCCGCCATTATCAGCAAATGAACGAGGTTCCTACAACGGATTTCGTGTCAAAAAATCATTAACTGCGAGACTGGCATCTCCATGTGACACAGCATCTTCAGGTTCTGGCATGTAGAGACTTGACACAGATGCCTGTGTATTTAGGAACAAATGAACCATCAGCATATAACATTTCGTGGAAGAAAACAAAAAAAAAAAAAAAAGAGTTGAACCAAAAGGAATGCACAGAGATTGGACCGAGTTAAGATGCTAAAATAATGACCCCAGATGATAACAGATCTACATAGAGAGTTTCTTTGGGTAAATAATCTACACAAACAGTTGTTAAGAAAGAAATGTAATTCTAAACAATCATTGAGAAAAGAATTATTCTGGAATAGAAGAGTAAGAGGAGCAAAGGAATAAGGTTGACACCATTTATAAATGTTGGAAACAACACAGGAAAAATCGAGCTCATGAAGTTAAAACAATCAAGACAATGTCGCTGAGAACAATGAAGTAGAATACCTACAGATAGATAGTGGAAGTCAAAGTTCAAGAATTCTTATTCATATTGCAAGTCTCCAACAGAAAGAGAAGGGAAACTGAACTTCATGAACCGGTTAGGAGCGATCCTCAGGTGTTACAGATTCTTTTTTTTTTTAATTCTTTATTTCATGACCAAGAAATACCCAGTGACTAAGCTGGCTAGCCCAACCCCAGCTGGCCCACAAATTCGAAGCTCGGGAGAGTATGAGCCCGTCCCTCTACTCTCACAAAAATACCTGGCTCCCTGTCAATGGCAGGTTTCAACCTTGTGACGTGCCCTACTGACGACAACATGACCATGAACTTGAATCATTAAGAAGACCGGAAGGCTTTACGAAGGGTTGATCAAGAGTTGACCAACTTTGGGTTGACCAGTGTTGACCACATTGAGCAAGACTTACCACCACTAGAATTTCCGCAATGTCTCAAGCAGGGTTCTGCTACATGCCCCACGACTATTTTAGTTATCGCTTTTATTATTTTAAGTACTTGGACTTGGGCCCAAGACCATTGTTTAGGTAGTAGTATACGTTTGAGTAATGTAGGGTTTTTACCAATCTTTGGTGATACGTTTATGTGAGGCTCTGTAGACACCTATTGGATTCTTGAAGAACTCCATTGAAGGTATAGATCTTCTTCCTTTATCGTTGATATCTTTGGATCAATCGCTACGTAAGTAATTAGTTTATATACTAAGTGTGGCCTAATTCTATCAATTTGGTTCCTAGATCATATCTTTCTATCTCTTCTTCTTACACTATTCTTATTTTCTTTGGGAATTTCCCTTATTTGTTATATCTTTCAGTCATCACCTATCCACACATCCTTGTAGAGCAGTCTGCATTAAATACTTCCATATAAATCAGGAAGCAAACGCACCTTTGCATCAAACTGCATCTCTCCAGAATTATCGGAAGTGAGGCATGCACCATGGGCTTTCAGCCATTCCACACAATCATCCACCCCATCTGCGTCATCACTTTCTTCAGTTGTCAACAAGACACTTGTGAAGCCTAAAACCTGAGCAATGTAGGTGACCGGAACAGTAGGGCGATATGAATTAGACATACATCTAACAGCTGCATATCGTATTTTTTCAGCATATAAATCTGCAAAGAACGAGTATACATCATCAAATTTTAGCATTATTAATGCAGTAGCTAAATTTGCACCATTCAGAACAAAACACACCCATAAGACAAGTGTTAAGGTTAGGAGCTGTCTTGTATAATTTGAAAAAGGCAACATAGTTTCCAGAGGACACAGCTGCTCGAACTGATAGAGCATGTTTGACAGCTTCGTTCTCTCTGGCCTCTGCTGGTAATCTGGAAAAGAAAAATGCACAACAGAATACTTTTAACATTCCACATTTGATAAGAGAGGATATCCCGTAAGTTTTAACCATGTTTTGAGCAGATTTTCTCAAGTTACCAGCACCCAGGTGTATTTAAATTTGACAGGATGGCCAAATATACTATGAGTTAAGACAAAGAAATGGTATTTAGGCCATAGAAAAACCACCATTCAATTTTGCTGCGACACTGTGTCACCTTTTGCAATATACAAACGAACTCCATAAAATTATGGACAAAATGGTGGCATTTGAGATTTCCATCCAACTTAAACATAACTTGACGCCCTTTTTTCTAGGTTATTTTGAAAACCACCTTTCCATCTTCTCTTCACACACATTTTCTCTTCTGCCTTCTTCCATCACCCCCTTCCCACTACCACCAACACCAAAACCCATCCCTTCCCACCTCAAGTCTCTATCTTCTTTCTTTTGGTTTTCTTTCTTCCTTTTTCTTTTTTCGTTTCCTTTTGTTCTTCTATGCTTTATTTACATAACTGAAGGTACGAAACAAATTAAGATGAACAGGGGAGTAGACACTCTTCTCCTAAATTACACACGAGCTAAACTGTTCTGATTTAGTCTAACTTTGACAAGCTTATGTGTATGTCAAGGCCAAAGAGTGAAAAGGTAATAAAGTTTCGCACACTTTCAGAAGCAGGGATTAAAGTGCATGATTTTGATTGGCCAGTGAATAATCTTCATTGCAGACTCATAACTAGCTAAAATATGAGTTGGTGATTCACATTGGCAGAGCATGTCGCACAGCTAAGTCAAACTAGAAGGAATATATCATAGAGGATTTGTCAACTACATGTGTCTGCTGCAATTTACAATCATCCTTAAAGTTGCAGAAAGCGAGGATGTCACCAATGAAATTATGTAACACGCAGATCTAACCAGATTTCTTCTTCCTCCTCCTCTCTTTTTTTTTTTTTTGGGGTATTGCAGATGCCCAAGGAAGTAGACAAAGAATAGCCGAAAAGGACTAATCAGAGGAACTGAGAAAATACTCTTGGTGCTCGTGAACCAAATAACAGAAGAGACTGGACGCACAGAAATAAGCGGCAGAACAAGTGTGTTGCAGAAGTTCCACAAAAAAGTATGCAAGAACGCCAGTACAGTAAGCAGTTGACTGACCTAGACATCGCTAATGGCAGATCTCTGTTGTTACTAGAGTGCAAAATCACACAGAGTAAATTATATGCTGCAAATTCCATATCGCATCCCTTGATTCCTTCTGCATAAAGTGTTTTTAGCTGTGACTGACACTGCATATACCAGAACTAAGAGAGTAAGTCCAAAAGTAACAATGAAGCAGATATGCCAATAATGTCTTTGCAACAAATTGCACGTTTAAAATGCAATCTAAAATTGCAGTTGCTCCAGCATGCATACTAATTTAAAACAAGAAAAAGACTGAAAAGTTTTAAAAACAACTCAAGGGAATAGTTCAGAAACAACTTTTCAACACCACCAAATGATCTTAGGGAGGAGGTGGGAACTTCTACGTTTCTTTAATCAAAATAAGTAACCAACTAATAATATAAATATACTGCTCACAGCACACTACTGCTTTGCTTATTGATGATGACCAAAGAAAGTAGGATGCTAACAGAAAGAAACTGCCAGCTAGAAAAGAACTAGGATATAGGTGAAACCGGGGAAAATTGTTGGCAGTCACCCAATCCAGTAATGCCAAAGTACAAAAGCATCAGGAAGGAGTGCCCCAATGTTAGTAGCAAACACCAAGTGAGACAGTGTCATTTATGTATCTGGGCACATAATTAATAATACTTCAAACAAAGAAGAGTCCAACTAAAACATAAATGGTGTGGGAATACTCTCAAACACGTTAACATACCAGAAGCTTCACAGAAAGATTAAGAAGCTTCTGAGAAGTTATGTCAAATTCTGAGGTGTTCCCACCACAGAAAAGACATACCTGATTATACTCCGCCAAGTCCCCAACTTCTATTGCCAATCGACCATGTGTTTCATAAACCTGAAACAGAAGGCAGATGAAGAAGATATTAATAAGAAAGAGCAATACAACTTCTGTAATAAGAAAAGATCTTGCAGATCATTTTCAGAAAATACCTTCAGAGCCTAGAAGTGCCAGAGTATATGATACAAAAAATTTATAACTTGCTCCGTTTGTAATGAAATTAGCATAAGGAAAATACCTTGACTGTTAGTTCGTTGCGTATGCGTTGGACCGTAAGATCTTGGCGTATCGATTTTAACTGATCACATTTGTAAAGGTAGTTTTTGGGAGAGCTTTGAACCATATTTAACGCTTTTTCCAAGACTTCTTCTGGTCTCACCTGCAAAAGGAGAACTACATTTGAGAAATCATCAACACTTGCAAAGTGAAGACTGTCAATAGACATAATGCATTCCCCTTAAGTCTCAAGCAATGACAGAAAGGATCAACAAGTCTACCGTTGCAGGGTCCGGTGCAGAAGTAAGACGCAAGTAACGTTTCTCAATTTCCTGGCATGTTCCTTTGACAGTAAGAGCATCCCAATCAATATCTTCAACAGCATGGTTACCATTTTCCTCAATGTTTCTGCTAAGCACCAATGCAGTAGCCCTTCTTGTGTACACATTTCCAGCTCCATCATTTCTGGATCGAGTATCATTACTTGCTACTCGATTTCCATGACCTCTTTCAAAACGCTTCGATCGGTTTTCACGTCTCTTTCTTTCCTCTGGAGTATCTGCCGCTGCTACTGCAGCAGACTTATGGGCCGATTGTCTGCGTTCCTTATCACTATCACTGGATGCTTCACCATTATCTGCTGTATCCATTCCATCACCAACACACTGCCTCTTAGCTGGCCTAAAGACATCAATTTTGAGGGTTTTCCGCTGCGGTAAAGAGAATTTCAAATGACTCGAATTATTCACCTTGTTATCTGACTTTCCACCTGAAAACTGTACGAACTCACACAAATGAGAGACATTTTATTTGGTCATACGGATCTAGTGCCAAATTGTCAGAAGCCAACAGGTTAAAACAACCCCTAGGCTACAAATTTAAGCAGCACTAAGCCAAAAAGACCAGTATCAGATGTGCCAAGCTTATTTTTTTTTTTAAAAAGCCTTAATTAGGTCGGGAGAGTGTTCTACTTATGTACCTTTACCAACAATTTAACATCTCTTAACACAGTAATAGGTCCAGAATGATCTTGCCTAATAATGAAGTCCCTTTGGCTCATGCAACAACAAACAACAACATACCTACTGCATTCCCACACGTCTGGGGAGGGTAGTGTGTACGCAAACCTTTGGTTCATGCAATGCGAAGAAAAACACAGTATGCTACCTAACCCAAAAAGCAGTCACTGTTTCACTTAATAGTATACCATTAATATGCTCTAAGAAACCTGGACAAAATGAATATTCTTTTCATGAATTATGGAGGATTCTAGGGAAATATAGGCTTTGGATGATATAATTTCCATTGTCTGTCGCAATAAGAGTATGATAAAGAATTACTAGAATTAAACATCTTTTTTTGGCTGATACGATGCACATTTATGATTTGCCAATACACCAGACAATGAAGAGACAAAAATAATCAGGATAGTAAACCAGGGAATGGGCCAGAACAGAAAGTAGATTCACGAAGCTGGAGAATCCTAGAGTGGAGAAATAAACCACTCAACAACCTAGACCACCTCTTAGCTTCTTCTTTTAAGGCAAGAGGCTGAAGCTGGTGAAAAATAGAAAGAGAGCTGGGAAAAAAAATTCGTCAAAGGCAGAAAACCAATACCTGTCTGTTCCAACTCCCATATTTAGAAGCATCAGGAGTGACTGATGCAGGTTGAACAGTTGGTTTCTCCTCTACTAAAGGCTCCCACCTACTTTTGTATCGCCTACTAGGACTTCTTTTACTTGTTGGAGATGAAGAAACTGGAACGGAAAATATTACTCTTCTGCAGAGAAAAAGATAAAATCTAAATAATCCCTTGAATTTGGTCAAAGATAAATAAATATGAGAGAAAATCCATCAGCATCAAGAGAAAAAGGCTCATGAACATGATTCTGTACCCTAATCAGGGAAACTACACTGTATATGCTGAAGAATTTTGTTTTTGACTGTCAAATACTTCAGCCAAAAAAAAGGCAAAAGGAAGAGGAACATGCTGTATGATTCTAACTACTATTGGCAAAACTTATTACGTTTAGCAATTGCTGCAAGAGAGCAATCATAAGCTAGGGTTTAGGGTTTAGGGTTTAGGGTTTAGGGTTTAGTCGAAGTACAAATGCAGAGATAAGATACAGTGATTAGTCCACATCTCAAAAAAGACAGTAATTAGTCCATTCATGCTCTATGACAGCTACTTTGGCAAGTCATACGTCCGTGCACTGTATAGATTATTAGATTCAGATGTTCATGTCAGCACATAGTATGTGCATGCACATGCTTTGCATAGCAGTTTTGAGAAGAGTGAGATAGCATACTCCTTGTTATCTGCATCCACACTAGGCATAAGGAAAAGAGGCTCAGTGTCCCAATCTCTAGTATGAAGTGTACCATCAGCAGTTGCCTTTTTGATAACCTGCAGATAATAGTACATTTAAGTAACAAGGGACAAGGCAAAGAACCAGAACTCAGTAAAATGACATATCATTATAGTGCAAACAGCTCAAGCGTTACTCAATGATATCAACCATAACTCATTATGGTGCAAAAAGTTCAAACGCTACTCAATAATATCAGTATTAACACTTCTGCAGATGGGACCCAAAAAAATTAAGGAAGAACGATCATCGTAGGTCACAAACTTCACAAACAACACAATCCCAATATTTAACTTAGCAAATTGGCTTCATAACTACAATCTGTCCAACGTAATAGGTTGCTGCACTGAGTAGCTAATATGAATCATGCCTAAGGAAGGCAGAGGGTTTTGACAGTAGAGACATATTCCTGCACAACTGCAAAAGGAAATTTCAAATCTTAAAGCACTTGCACATTGATTACTACAATTGAGAAAAGAGTCTTGTAATCGAGGAAGTTACTTATCAAATGGGGGAAAAAAAGATCTCAGAAGGCTTAACTAACCCTATACACAAACTTAGATACTTCTGCTTATAATTTTTGGCTTTCTGGTGTAAGATGACAGATATATATGATATCGACCCTTTTTCCTCAGCTCCCTAGACGTGTGAAAAAGGGAAGGTTGGGTTTTTGCTTTGTACATAGCTTCACCTTGGTGGTGTTGCTATGGAGTAAAATTACTATTACTCATCAAAAGAAGTAAAGAAGAAGAAGTCTAAATGAAAGCCAGATTAGGAAAAGCTTAACAAAATGCGAATTAACGATTTTTCTTGGGTCGCATTATGCAATTCAATTCTAGGTGTTCATCAATGAATTCCTCATGCGGTTTCTCTAGATCTATAGGGGTAAGAGGAGGGGCCCTGTATCCTACTCTCACACTATTACAAATGCCACAGAGATGCAAAACCCAAAGATGCTATTGACAAGTTTGAACATAAGCGGAAGACACAAGACATGCTCTCACCAAGACATATAACTCAAACGTTTTTGTCACAATTTCCTAATCCAAAGCTGTGAGGACAGAACTGAACACGCTGTTTAAGTAATGAATGTCAACTGAAAACAAATGAACACAATGTGGATGGTGAACGAAAGCAGATTGCTATCAGACAGAATAACCATAATATTCTCTTCACAAGCACAAACAGCACAAAGTTAGGCTCTCGGTACCCAATAAAGGTAATTGCCAAGATCTAGTGCAATTCCTTTTCCCCGGGAGCCAGTCCCACTAGTGCTAGTATCAATAGGAGATCTGTATTGCTTAGGATATTTCTTGTTTTATCCCCTTTAGTGTAAAAGTCTTTGGCATAAAGGGCCCTCAATAACTTGCTTGTCCTGAGGATAGAGGGAGTTTCAACTCGGCCTTCTACTAAGAGTGTTGCAAATTCCCTTTCTTATCCCTTATGTTTAAGCCTTTAGGAAGAAGGGAAGCTCTAAGAGGTGGGATACGTAACAGAAAGGGTGAAACTTCCATATAAGGAGGCCATTGACCGTGGTGAAAGATGGCTACTTGAGTTACAGGGTTTGGTTGAGCCCTGAATTTCGCCCGATATTTATGCCAGTAATACTGGCGGAAGAAAAGGGAAGTCAAACAGAAGGGAGGGGAGGGGTAATCAGTCTATGTATGGAGGGGAGAAAAATCAGTGGGCTAGCCCAGAAGCAGAATATAGAACAAGGCAAAATTCCAACAGAAGGGTAAGACGTGAATACCCCTGGGTTAGTAACGTGGGCTGGAAAAGCAGAATGGGTCGGTCCTCTTCTAATTATCATAGGGCCGAAAAAGTTCCCAGCTAGCATAGGCCAGGGCCAACACACACGGGACCAGCAACTTTTCCCAACTCCATTAGAATTGAACCCAAGAAGCCCAGTTCATTTCAACATGCATCTTTTAAGGCTCCTAACTATACGGGAAAAACAGCTCCTTCTACTACTGGAAATGGTGCTTCGAATAGTGGCATTTCCTCACCGAGCTCCAGTGACATGCATCCATCAGATCCAGGGGCAACACCGACCAAAGCTGGCGGTGTTGTTCAACAACCTAAAGCCTCTGATGGACCCAGCTACAACGCCCCCTTATCTCATCCGGTGATTAGACGTGCCGAGGATTCTCTTCATGATTCTCCGCCCTCTGTGGAGATTGCTGCGTTGACCCCAGCTGCGGCTAGTGCCGGGCCATCATCTCCAGATAATGTGACACACATGGCTCAGTGTACCAAATACAATGTTGGCCCTCACGGTCATCCTAATAACAGCGGGGTGAAAACTCCAAAGGCTGGTGCGTCCCAACAAAAGGGTGAAATCCCTCCGGCACATAAGGTTCCTAGTGCTAGCAATGCCATGGTCCTGTATTCCCAAGGTAGGGGTAAAGAAAGGGCATTAATAGAAGACGTATGTCCAATTTCATCACAGATGGGAGGTGGAGGCATGTCTTTCTGGATGGAGGATAAGTTGTTAAACTTTGGGAAGTTTTTAGGTGTTTCTTTTGAAGGGAAGGAAGATAGGGTGTTAGAATTGTTAAGGGAGATCGAGCAGCAGTCTCTTAATGAGGGCGTAAGGAGGGAGTTGGGTCAGGGTGATAAGCTAAATAGTAATGGGGGTGTAGTGGTGTACCAGAGAAGGGGCCGGGTGTCCGACAGGGAGGAAGGGAGCTCGGCAAGGGGAGGTATGGAGACAGGGGATATTGCTTCTTATGGAAGTTAAGATCCTTTCATGGAATGTGAGGGGATGAATGACCCAAACAAAAGGGTCATCATCAAGGTGGGAGTTAGAGAGTGGGGTGCCAATCTAGTTTGTCTTCAGGAAACCAAAATGGAAGTCGTGTAGGACGCAATTGTTAGGAGTGTTTAGGGAGGTAACAACAACAACAACAACAACGACCCAGTATAATTCTACAAGTGGAGTCTGGGGAGGGTAATATGTACGCAGACCTTACCCCTACCCCGAAGGGTAGAGAGGCTGTTTCCAGGAGACCCTCGGCTCAAAAAAGCCACAGGAGACGATATATTAGTACCATAAAAATGCATAATGAAATAACAGCAATATAAGAGATATGACATACAGAATACGAAATACGAAATAGATGGCTGGTATAGTAAAAACTAGCAGGTAAAGCCCTGCATCAATAGACGACCAATGACATTCTTAGTCTAACTCCTAACTGGCTAGTCTCACTCTATTGTGCTGTAGAAATATTCACAACTTTCCCCTAACCTACAACCTTAATGCTCGACCTCCATAATTCCCTGTCAAGGGCCATGTCCTCAGTAATCCTAAGTCGCGCCATGTCCTGTCTGATCACCTCTCCCCAATACTTCTTAGGTCGCCCTCTACCTCTCCGCGTGCCCACTACAGCCAGTCGCTCACACCTCCTCACCGGTGCATCAGTGCTCCTCCTCTGAATGTGCCCGAACCATCTGAGTCTTACTTCCCGCATCTTGTCCTCCATGGGGGCCACACCCACCTTCTCTCGAATATCTTCATTCCTAATCTTATCCATCCTTGTATGCCCGCACATCCACCTCAACATCCTCATCTCTGCTACTTTCATCTTCTGGATGTGTGAGTTCTTTACCGGCCAACATTCAGTTCCATATAACATGGCAGGCCTAACCACTGCTCTATAAAACTTACCTTTTTTATCACAAAAGACTCCCGACGCTAACCTCCACTTCATCCACCCCACCCCTATACGGTGTGTGACATCCTCGTCAATCTCCCCGATCCCCTAAATAACCGATCCAAGGTACTTGAAACTACCCCTCTTGGGAATGACTTGAGAGTCAAGCCTCACTTCAACTCCCTATACGGTGTTTAGGGAGGTAGTTGGGTAAAATATGACTGGGTCCCATCAGCGAGAAGTGCAAGGGGTATTCTTCTTATGTGGGATGATAGAAGTTTGGAGGTAAAGGAGGTCAAGAAGGGAGGCTTTTCCTTAGCGGCTCTTGTAAAAGATAGGGTGACTGGGGTGGAGTGGGGATTTGGGGGAGTGTACGGACCGGTAGGAGAAGGGTCCAAGGTACTTTTCTGGGAGGAACTGGCAAATGTTATGGGGGAGTGGGACATTCCATGGGTTTTAGGGGGAGATTTTAACACTATTAGATTTCCAGAGGAGAGAATCGTTGCAATTTGATTTCAAGGGCCATGGAGGAGTTTTCTGACTTCATCAATGATCATCTTCTTATTGACCTTCCTCTGTCAGGGGAAAGGTTCACCTGGGCCAGGGCGGAGGATTCCAACTCAAGGTCAAGACTTGATAGATTCCTGATATCGCCCTCATGGGACGAGTTAGTGCCAAATGTGCTACAGATTCCTTTACCTAGGCTAACTTCAGATCATATGCCTATTTTGCTAGATAGGTGCAGAGGAAGAGGGGCACACGCTCCTTTTCGATTTGAGAACATGTGGTTGACAGTGCCAGGTTTTGGAGATAAAGTGAAAGAATGGTGGACAAGCTACGGGGTGCCAGGGACACCTTCATTCCGTCTTTCAAAGAAACTCAAATTGCTCAAGGGAGATATCATTAGATGGAATAAGGAGGTTTTTGGGAGGGTGGAGGTTAAAATGAGGGAGCTTATGCATGAACATAGGGAGTTAGAGAGAGGGAAGGGGTGAAAGAGTTAGATGAATCCGAGAAACAATGATTGGGGGAGATTACAAGGGAAATAGCTGAGTTAGCAGTAGCTCAGGAGACTAGTTGGAGACAAAAATCACGGGCACTGTGGTTAAAGGAGGGAGATTTAAACACCAAGTTTTTCCACGGGGTTGCGGTTGCAAATCGAAGGAGGAATTTCATACAATCTGTAGTGGTGGATGGGGTGAGAATGGAGGGAGAGGAAGAGGTCAAAGGGGCGATAGTGGGGTTTTATGAAAAACTGTACAAGGACGAAGCTAGCTGGAGGCCTACTTCAGGGGGAATAAAGTTTAACCATATAGGGGAGGGAGACAGTGAGTGGCTAGAGAGGGCTTTCGAGGAGGAGGAGGTGCACGAAGCTGTGTCGAGTTGTGCTGGTGATAAAGCCCCTGGGCCTGATGGTTTTTCCTTGGCCTTTTTCCAGGTTTTTTGGGACACCATTAAGGGGGAATTAATGGAAGCCATTGAATACTTCCACTTGAATGGTGTTTTCGAGAGAAGCATCAATGCTTCTTTTATTACCATTGTGCCTAAGAAAGAGGGTGCAACTTCTATCACAGACTACAGGCCTATTAGCCTAGTGGGGAGCATTTACAAGATTATTTCTAAAGTGCTACCCAATAGGCTCAAGAGGGTTCTTGACGTGACAGTGTCGTCCTCCCAGAATGCATTTGTGGAAGGAAGGCAGATCCTGGACACAGCTTTGGTGGCAAATGAATTGGTAGACTCCAGAAGGAAAAATAGAGAACCCGGATTACTATGCAAGTTGGACCTTGAGAAGGCTTTCAACCATGTAAATTGGAATTTCCTGGATTTCATCATGATGCAAATGGGATTTGGAGCTAGATGGAGGGGATGGATCAAGTACTGCATTTCCTCAGTCAAATTTTCTGTTATTGTTAATGGTAGCCCGTGTGGTTTCTTTGGCAGCTCCAGGGGTCTCAGGCAAGGTGACCCACTATCACCCATGTTATTCATTTTAGTGATGGATGCTCTAAGTAAAATGATGGATCGCGCGGCAGGCGGAGGTTTCTTGCGAGGATTCTCAGCTCCGATCGGGGTTCCCATTGCACGAAAAGTCTCTCATTTGCTTTTTGCAGATGACACACTGGTTTTCTGTGACGCGGATATAGAGCAACTAACCAACCTGAAACATGTACTGCAGTGGTTCCAGATAGTATCAGGCCTAAAGATCAACCTTGGCAAGTGTGAGATTTTTCCAGTGGGTGACGTTGCTAACATTAATGCTTTGTCTCTCGTTCTCAAATGTAAGGTGGGCTCTCTCCCCACTAATTATTTGGGCCTCCCTTTGGGAGCTTTGCACAAGGATACTTCGGTCTGGAACCCGGTAATCGAAAGGGTGGAAAAAAGATTAGCAAGATGGCAGAAACGCTACTTATCAAAAGGCGGTAAGGAAGTGCTTATTAAAAGCACCTTATCGTCCATGCCCACGTATTACTTGTCCCTGCTGCAAGCTCCTGTGAGCATCGTAGAAAAACTAGAGCGGCTTCAAAGGAATTTTCTTTGGGATGTGGCGGATGGAACTAGTAAGTTTCATCTGGTGAATTGGCAGACAGTCACTTCCCCAAAGAAGTGGGGAGGTCTAGGAGTAAAAGATCTTAGGGTATTCAACGATACGGGCTGGAGGACTAAGGCAATCACATCACCTTTTGGGTGTGGCATGTGGCGAAGCATCATGAAGAATTGGGAAGACTTTAATGAAAACATCACTTATAGGGTGGGAGATGGAAGGAGAATCAGCTTTTGGAATCATAGGTGGTGTGGAGAGGATACTCTGAAGGTCTCTTTCCCCAACATCTACAGAGTTTCGAACCAGAAGGAATTGATGGTCCAACAGATTCGCAAGGAGCATGAAAGGGGCATAGTATGGGACCTCTCATTTAGAAGAAACATGCAAGATTGGGAGATTGCAGAACTCCAAGATTTGTTGGCACTGCTATATGGCCAACATAGGACACATACTTCTAGCGACTCTTGGAGATGGGGGCTGCGTGGAGATGGTCTGTTCACCGTCAAGTCTTATTACCAGAGTATGCTGGTGAGAGATGAGGCCAATTTTCCATGCTCATCAATCTGGATTCCTAAAATGCCCACGAAGGTGTGTGTTTTTGCATGGCTAGCAGCGAGAGGAGTGTTCTTGACTGCTGAAAATTTGCGGAAGAGAGGAATTACAGTTGTTAGTTGGTGCTACATGTGTAAAATTTCAGGGGAAGAAGTTGATCACCTGTTACTACATTGCCCGGTTGCAGCGGGCCTGTGAAGAGCAATCTTGTGCTTCTTTGGAGTTCAATGGGTCATGCCTAGCACTATTAAGGAAATGCTATACAGCTGGGCCGGTTCCCGTCGAAGAAGAAAGCAAAAGGTGTGGAAGTTCGCCCCCTTAGCTCTCATGTGGATAGTTTGTGGGGAGAGAAGCAGGAGAGCTTTTGAGGGGATTGAGTCTAGTTTTTCTAACCTTAGGAATAGTCTTTTATCTTTAATCGCATTCTTGTGCACCCATATAGCACCTACGTGTATGGAAGATTGGGCTTCTTTTGTAGAGAATCATGTTCTGTTGTAAATTCTCTACTTTTTTAATACTTCTTGTACGCGGGAGTTCTATCCCTTTTGATTAATACAATTTACCTTATCAAAAAAAAAAGGAGGCCACTGAAAACATAAAAAGAGGGCTCGTATAATATTAGAAAAACTACTAAAACATAGTTCCTTCAAAGGCTCAAACTTAAAAGAGAGGGGAGGACTTCAATCTAACAGGGCATACAACCTTGGTCTTCATTCAAATCCTGATAATGTATGTGTGCTGAATCAGCCTGTCAAACCTCTAATAAATCATGTTTTAACCATCTTCAAAATCCTTATTTTGAGAAAAGGTCATGTCTATGTAATGCTAAAAACCAACTACAGAAATGTGTATTCACATCTCTAATTTGAATTCTTTTTAATTTTACGGCAATATCATCATCAACACCACTTCTGTTTTTTAGCGGAATGACACTCCTCGCTCTATGCTCTACCATTATGATCCGAGAATATACAATCTGAAAACTCATAAGTCTAGAAATATCTGTGTAGAATATATTACATGGCAGGAAATGGATAAGGACCAAGAGAGAAAATTTAAAAATACACTAAGATACCTCCTTCATGACAGCTTGGGATGACACCATTTGAGCATCATCCTTGCAACGAGCCAAAGCCCTTTCAACATAACCACGAAGTGATTTTGGAAAAGCATCAGGCTGCAGACAACAGAAAGATCACTTTGGTTACACAAGGAAAATTGATAATCCACTACTTATTTGATGCAATGCAACAACAAGTACCATGTTACGACATGTCACAATGATCCTATCTAATAGTCACCAGTACAATAAAATACCAAGGTTTCCCAGATAGTGTGGAGACAATAGACAAGCAAGAGCAGTTAAACTAACATTCATCAATAAAACCTAGCATTTGAATAATCAATCAACAACATAGAAGATTGCAGCGTCAAAGTATCATATAGCAAAAAGCTGCCAAGAATGTTAACTTCCTTGGATGTTCAACAAAATCAGCAGTCTTACCAAAATTGAGATACTTTGCATTCGTGATTAGACTAACTCAATATAAAGATAAAAGGTCAAAAAGATTGTGCATGCAGTTAATTAGCCGTAATGCTGTATTTTCAATATGAATGACAATATTAAAGTTAAGAATTAAGAAAATAAAACTATAAAATAAGCAAAAGCATTAAACTTGAGAAGCATAAAATAGGTCAACACTTCCAAAATATAAATAGTTAAATAATAACAATAATAATAATAATAATAAGTGAAAATATGAAATACGCTACAATAATTGGTATTTGTACCACTGCATTTACAAGAAGCCCAACATGCGTAGACCAATCAATTCATTATTAATTGAGTTAACAAATTTAGCAAGCCAGTATGTAGTTTTCCACTTCAAAAATTGTAATGACGCCAAGCAGGAAAAAACAATTCCGCTATTCTCCAACCTACTCCTGAAACTTAAACTCAACGAAATTTATAATGGGGAAAGAGTTTGCCCCGCTTCTACCGTAGCAGGATTTATATTTACCCAGAAACTGCATAAATCTCAGTAGATTTGATCACTATCTCAATATATAGATAAATGGATATATGACAAACATGTTTAAATTACCAAGAAAATGATTATCAAATAAAATCCATCTCTCACTGAAAGAGTCGAGCTACGAGTGCAATTGTTTTCTCCCGGATTAAATATATGAGCTTGTCCATAGGCGACTCATTGGAACCACTCAAAAGGTTCTCCTAATACACCAATAGTAATGAGAGCTTTTAAAAGCCCTTAACTTCAATCTGTAGCAAAGCATCCACAACCAACCACCCGAGCTACCAATTCACTGTTTATCAAAATATTTTCTGCATAACTATTCTGCCAATATTGCCCATAACTTTTTCAAGAATCTCCCTTAAAAAGAAGAACACGCATCAAAGAATATATGGAACACGAGCAATAAATTAAGTTAATCTTGCTGGTGTTGATAAAATGATACCGCTCACCAAATACACTCTGAGAAGTTACTCACCAAATGCACTTGATAAATAATAGATTGTCGGAGGTTCATTGGCTACTTAAAGGTCTATTTTAGTACTATATCATTCTTGTCAAACGCAGAGAATCATTTGCTATTAAAAGGATTTCCTTAGAACCATATCATTCTTTTTGAAGACAAAGTTCGGTAAGTTATATGAGAAAACAGATCATAAGAAATCACTTGACACCTAACCAATTCGAACAGAAGCTTACAACAAATATAACAGAAAGGGGCACTAGCTCACTTAACTTCTAACTGATCTACAATTATCACTTAACCAATTCTAAGAGAAGCTTACAACAAATATAACAGAAAGGGGCACTAAATCAGTTAACTTCTAACTGATCTACATTTTGTATTCTTAACCAGCACATGATGAAAGACTATCAAGAAGCAAGTGAAAAAAATGATCAAGGAAAAGGTGTCTGACCTTGAGAGCATTATCAGCAGCATGAGATGATACTTTTTCTGGTAAGGAAACGCTGACATATGCAGGTTTTGCCGCTGCATTAGTTGTATAGCTTTGCTTATCCAGTTTTGGTAATCCCGTGGTCAAGGTTGGAGTTATTCTAGGGTTTGTGGGAATCTGTAGTTTGCTTGCGCTGCTCGTGTCTGCTGATGTAACAGTTTGCTGTACAGTGGGCAAGGATGACTGATAACTATGGGGCATCTGATAAGAGGCCTGATATTGTGTGCTTGGTCCTTGGGGACATGAAGAACTTTGTTGAGTATGAAGATTGTCATGAGAAGGGGTCACGTCTAAAGGCTTTTGACCATAAGACTGTACTGGATCAGGCTGCTGATTTTGGAAAGACGGAGCCCAATGTTTCCAGTAACTATCATGAACATTGCCACCTACAGCAGGAGACTGACAAAAAACCATTGATAGTTGAGTTCATCAAGCGAATAAAAGAACCCCAAAGTTTGCATAACATGAAGAGAAGAGTAATTTGAAATGGCTTTTCTCAGTGTATTGAGTAGTGAAAACCAAAAAAATGAGGGACTCCCTGCTGACTGCAATGACAGTAGATAACATATCTTCTTCTGGTGAATATAGGCACTCAATAATACAGGATAGAAGTTGTTGAACATCCAGATTGTTAAAGGTACAGTAAACACAAATGATATTTAGACAGCAGAGTTAAAAGAGCATACAGGTATTGCTTACCAGATCTTTAGTAGCTTGTCGAACAAAAGAAAAACTAAAATAGCAAGTTAACCTAAAATGTGATCCACTTAGGTATGTAAGATTGTATCATTAATTAATTAGAAAGAAGCCTTCTGTAATTATACTAGAGGACTTCACATTTAATTATTCCAACATTATACAGCTGGTGTTTCAACTTTAGAAAACCATGTTGTGATTGGGAAATTCCAAGATTGGCTCTCTTGCTAAAATATCTGCATAAGATGACTTTATTAACTGATGAAGCTGATCAATTACTCTGGCTGAGGCAACAGAATGGTGTTTTTTTCAAGTAGGCTCTTGCTACAGTAAGTTAAACAAGGTGCTGAACAGTACAGTCAATCCCTGGAAGATGATCTAGAAAACTAAAGCTCCTCAAAAGGCATCCTGCTTTATGTGGTTGTTAGCTTACAATGCTTGTCTGACACAAAGCAATTTACAGAGAAGGGGAATGAGCATTTGCAGCAGATGCTACTTATGCAACAAGGAGGAAAGTTCAGCAGCCATCTCTTTGTGCATTACACAGTGGCAGGGCAACTAGGGGATCTGTTTTTCAATCTTTTCAACTTGTCTTTCGTCATGCCTTTCACTGTGAAAGACCTGTTAATCGTTTGGGGCAAAAGTGGGATCAGGAAACCAGCAAGAAATCTGTGGGTTACAGTGCCAGCTTGTATCTGTTGGGTTTTGTTGACTGAAAGAAATGCTAGGTGTTTTGAAGGAAAGCTTTCTCTATACTAATGTTAAAGTACAAACGTCTTTGGTTTTTTGCTTTTTGGTGCTACTCATAGGATGTAAAGGATGAAAACAGTATGTTAGGTTTCATGAATTCACTCAGGAATCGATTTCTGTAAAGATAGGTGCCCCTCTTTTTGTTTTTGCACAGGTGTTTTCCTGACTTGTACCTACAAAGCACTTTCTTAGTGCTTTGCTGTTTATTCTATAATATACTTACATACCAGCTCAGAAAAAACATATAATTTCAACATGGAAACAGTAAGAGAAAATACAATAGTTTTAGCCTTGTCAAGTTATTAAGTATATATATGGATTAGAAAGGGGGAAAAAGAAGAAGAAAAATTTCAACTGTCAAGTTTGACATTTCAATGAGCTAGCGTGTAATCTTCCTTAATGTCGAGTTCATAATTTTCTAAGGCACCACTTCATAGGGGCACTTGTGAAGTACATCCATCAACCAGAGACACATTCAGTAGACTCACATTTTCTGCATTAGTTTAGTTGAGACACCCATGGTGCCTTGAATGACTCAGGAAAATCCTACTAATATTTTTAATTTTACTTACTAGATGCAAGAATCCTAAAATTTATATGAGCATGGTACATGCTTATCATCCATGTTTCCCATCAGTTAGGCTGCTAAAACACCGGTTTTGAACTTATATGTGAATTACATGACGACAGGTATTCAAATAGGAGTCTCTAGGCCTGCATAAAAGTTAAGTAATCTAATACTGAGTACAGAGAGCAACTTATTTGTGAATTGCATGTAAAGGAAAAACCTGCACCGCAGCCAATGTGGACAAACCAGGTTCTGGCTTGCCAGGTGGAGCATGAGATGCCGAGGCATGGACACCTGAAGCTGAGTATCCAGCAGGGACGGGGCAACTCAGACTGGATACATTAGAAACAGAAATATTTTCTGTTCCAGGAGCACATGTGACATCATTTTGTGTAGGGTTGTAATAATCGGCCCATTGCTTGTACTGTTGCTGATACTGTGAAGCTGCAGGGGCTGTGGTCGAACTGTATGAGGCATTCGTATCAGAACTGTAGCTGGGATACTGATGGGAAGTGTATGCCGCATATTGCCCTTCGTGCCATACGTTGGTCTGGTTATTGTAAGCACCACTTGTGTAACCTCCAGATGTCTGGTAATCACCAGGATTGTAGTAAGTGCTTGAATAACTTGCAGGCCCAGCATAAGACCCAGTATTCTGAAATGAGGAAAGGGGCTGATAAGGAGCACCTGTATTTTGATATGCTCCTGGTGGCTGAGAATATGATTGACTAGATTGCTGTTGATAGCCACTATCACCTGTATTTTGATATGCTCCTGATGGCTGAGAATATGATTGACTAGATTGCTGTTGATAGCCATTATCACCTGTATTTTGATATGCTCCTGATGGCTGAGAATATGATTGATTAGATGGCTGTTGATAGCCACTATAATAAGCAGCATATCCAGTATTGCTGTAGCCATAAGGATCAGTACTTTGATAGGTGGCATAGCTACTATAGTCTTGCTGTACATTTGTGTCACCGGAACTTGGTGTAGTAGCACTAGTTGCAACATTCAATCCATCTTGAACATTCCTTGAAGGCAGCGCAGCTCGTTGGTCATGATCATAACCAGAATGTGAGAGAACTCCATTTTCTCTGGCGTAGCTATCTGCAGTATGAGCCCATGGTGTGACTGTAGAATTTGGAGCGGCGTAATATGAAGACATGTGATGTTGGTTTGCATCGACAACCTGATGACTCTATAAAGAAGAAAAAGGATTCCAGTCATATAACGAGAAATTAACCCACCTATCCTGAAAATACTGTGGAACAAAGTACAGCAAGCGAGGTACACAATACAGTTCAAGAAGAATAGTAAATATAAGCACGTTAAAAGAGCTTTAGTGGACGGAAATGAAGAGAAGCATTAAATGATTTCACCATTCAAGTGGAGCAAACTTTTATCACAAGATGCACAATGACCAGAAATTACACATGCAATGAATGCCCTGTCCGTAAAAGGCAAGAGCTAACTAGCTCACAGCTTAACAGACTTTTATGCACACAGATGCGGCTCATAGGAACCAGTTTCTCAACATAAAGATAGTCAATAGTCTTGCATCAAACATGACCTTAACAAGATCTATTTACACTTGTTTCACAATAATGTCCACAACCAGCAACTTAAACATTAACATGCCACACCAATTTACCAAATATTAGTATTGCCTTTCATGCTTATACTGATGGTTAAACAGACAAAGCTTCTTGATTCATTGCTTCCAAACACCACTAGCACAAGACAGTCAATTACATCACTTCAGTATCAGAGATTCTCGAGTGACTTGCCGTAGCTACATCAGGAATTCTTACCCTTCCGTATCTCATTAGTAACCATTAATAGTTGTATATACATTTCAAAAAGAAAAAGATAAAGAATATTTATGCAAGTGAGCTAAAATCTAAGGACGGTATGAGCAGGTCAAACATCAATCCTACCCAAAAAAAAATAAAAAAAATCTTCATATGAAGTAATTGGCTTTTCAAAGAATACACCTCCCATAAGCCTCTTTGGTCCCATCAATGGAACCCCAGAAATCTCTAACGTGATACCAAAGCAATAACAGATGCCACCTACTCGGCACTAAAACGGTAAAACCTTACCTGTTACACTTACTTTCTCCTAAGTTGGTTTCTTATACTTTCCCCTAAGTTGGTTCGGTAAAACCTTACCTGTTACACTTACTTTCTCCTAAGTTGGTTTCTTATACTTTCCCCTAAGTTGGTTTCATATACTTTCTTCTTAGTTAGTTTCTTGCACTTACTTTCTCCTACCTACTAATTATGTATCGGGTTAATTTACAAACTGCTAAGGTTATCAGAACAGATATATACCCTCTCAATCCCCAAAAAACGGCAATGCTTTTTTTTTTGTTGGTTTAATTATCAAGAATGCGGAACACGCTGGCCCGACTAATCCAGAATGGTATCATGCGAGAAGCCAAACAACTTTTTCTTTAATTACGATCTTTTTTAACAATCTTAAGCACTTTAACTATGAAGTATTCAAATAATTTAGGTTTTTAAATAGTCTCTATATGTGGGGCAGGAAGAGTATTGTATCCGATTTTGACTCTTTGCTAGACCTTCCGAACTCCTTCATCCAATAGGATTTTTTTTCATATCTTTGTCTAATAGATCTTCCGCACTCTACAACAACAACAAACCCAGCTTAATCCCATATCTTCCGCACTTTAATAGTAGGAATTTTTTTTCCGCCTGTAGGAGGATGTGCTCTTTTTGTATGTATTCTCTCACTACCTTCTTGGTACTTTTTTTAATAAAATCTTTACCTTTCCATAAATTTAAAAGAAAAACAGATGATTGTGATTTCTAGTACTTCTTATAGCTTTTGAATATAAAATTTTACTTAAAATATTCTGAATTGATGTCCAAATTTACAAGAGCTATCAGATGTATTTACCCGTGGCAGATCCAAGTACGGGTTCACGGGTTTGGTAGAACCCTATAAGTGTGTGAAAAATATAGAGTTAGATAAACATTTTAGAACTCACTCTTCAACTTGGAAACGGTGCCTAAGTTCGGCATCTGCCACTGTGTAATGTGTTTACCCTCATATTCCTAACACCACAATTATTTTTGGTATGGATGGAGTAAATATATAAATAATATCAAAAATGAAAAACAATAGCAGGACAACCAAAAAACTCACTTATCTAACAAAAAAGGAAAAAGAAAAAGAAAAAGTTTAATTCCATCGGCCTCATCCCGCCATTATCTTAGTGTTCATTTTGACAAAATCATCACATATGCTAAGTATGCATAAAGCGAAAAAAACAAGAATATGCGACAAGGAGAAAACTATATGGGCCACTAAAAATATACATCTTTCAGAAACAAAGTTTGAATAAGAGAAAAGAACGCAAAATTCAGGTGGTTACCTCCTGTGGACTGGGATCCAAAGTGGCCATCGTGTTAGTAGTGCTTCCTTGATTCATCATCCTCTCATTAGCATCCTGCTTAAACAAAAAAAATCGCATTCAGACATTTATGACAAAACCCGAAAAAATAAACAATAAACAGAACACAACTAGCTAAGGTTTGAATTGCAGCCTAATGGTTACAACTCTACTTATTTACGTCGCAGGTGGTTCAAATCCCACAAAAGTTTTCTTTACTGCACTTCCATCCCGACTATTTACCAGCCCGCCCATCACTCCAAAAGATATATTGCAGAAAAAAAGAACCTAGCTAGCACTGGAATTGCAGCCTAATGCACATATATCCACCTACCTGTGTCACTGGTGCACGGTTCCAATCCTCTAAAGGTGTCCTTTCCTAAATTTATCCCGAACTATTTACATGCTCACCCAGGGGCGGACCAGACCGCTCCAGAATTTAAACTCTAAGGGTTCAACCTTTAAGGTTTTTAGTATTAAACCTATTATATTTTAAAATATGGGTACAGACCTACTATTTGTTGCAGTATTAGTGAACTTTTATACCCAAATTTATACACTGCATCGAAAGAACCGGTTACTATATGGCTGCATTCGCCTCAAGGCGAAGCTATGTAAAGCCGAGGGGATTCAATTGGATCCCCTTTATCGGAAATAATATTGTGCAACTAGAGAAAAAAAGGAATTTTTTTGGATATATAGAAACTGTTGAATCTCTTGTCTTAAGGTAAAATTATAGTGTAGTGGCAAAATGATTAAAAAACTTTTAGCTCACAGGTTCAAGTTCCAAGTGTAACATTCTAAAATTATTTTCTATAGTTCATAGGTTCAAAAAAGGAGAACCTAGCTGGGATTGGAATTGCAGCCTAATATTCAAAGAAATTTAATATATAAAAAAAGGAAAATAAAAGGACTAACCGAAATCTGAATAATTCAACAGCTTGAGTCTTCAAGGAACGCGGTTACAATCAGCCTCGAATAAAGCAGCAACAAATTGAGATAAAATAAAACAAAAAGAAGGAAAAAAACAGAGAATAGATATAAGAAAAAGGAGAAATACAACAAATATCGATTGATTGGGAAGAGAAGGCAGTAAAATTATTCAGATTGAAGAACAGATAGTATTCAATGTAGAGAAGGAGATTTTTGATGTATGAACGTTGGTCGGTAGAGAAAAATTATGGAGAATATTGCAGATGTGTTGTGTGTTATGCGTGATATTTAACTTGATTTTAGTCGAAACTCGAAAGACTTCTCAACCCGTTTTGACCTATTCGGGTCGTGATTTGGGGGTTAGGCCAAGGTTTGTGTCCTTAGGTCTGGCGAAGTGCACAGTCTTAATGATAACTATAACTATAACTCAACTATTTAGAGAATAATCAAAGTTTGTAAAGTTATTAAAAGCTGTTTTATAATTTGAAATTTTAATCACGACTCTAAGTAAGCGTTTGGGCATCGATTCTAAATATTTTTTCGTCCTTAATTTGAAATTTATGAAGTTGGAATTGGAGATGGAATTGTGTTTGGTTATACTTTTTGCAAATAAGAGAAAAGAGTATTTTATTTGAAATTTATAAAGATGGAATTGAAAAATAAGTTTAGAGCACTTCTCTAAGAGGTTGTTTGGCTAAGCTTATAAGCTGGTCAAAGTGGCTTATAAGCACGTTTTGGCTTATCTACACATTTGATAAATTAAAAATGCTTATAAGCCAAAAACCATAAGTTGGTCTCCTCCAACTTATCAAATTTCAGTTTGATAGAAACTAAGCATCCACCAAACTATATAGCAAACCGGGTTCTCTATCAGTTCTCACCGTAAGCAACAGTATAGGGAACTAGGTTCTCTATTTGTTCCCACAGTAAATCGGCACTAAATAAAGAACATAGAGGGATTTTACGTGGAAAACAACCACGACCTACCATTGTAGGATTTTAACTTCACTACTGAGCAATCTTTAGATTACAACCTATTGTAGCCTATGAATTAACCTCGTAATCCCTCATTAACTTGTAGCTACATTATTACAAGTCGTTTTGTAATAACTCTATTACAGAGACTTAATCACTCACTAACTTGTAACAACACTATTACAAGCCACTTTGTAATAACTCTATTACAAAGACTTCACAACTCGACTAACTCTAGCCAAGACACAAACACAAGAGTTTATGATTTACAAAGGGTTTCCTACACAATGCTTCTAACTAAGCTAAGTAGGAGTTACAAATGAGGAACAAATAACAAAGACTCAACAAACCTAAGGACTTAAGATATCTTCAATCTTTGGATCTGATCCTTGAGGTTGCAGCAGCTTTGTTCTTGAGAGAGGTTGTGGCCAGCACTTCAGATAATATTTTCTTTTTGATTTGCAAGTGTTCAAGTGATTGTGTTTTACCTCCCTTGTTGTTAATAATACATGTGTGACCTCACATACAATAATGTAAGCAAGGTAGGTAAAAAGTTTTCTGTAGAAAGGTGATTGTTGCATTGTTACTGCATTGTAGCGTGTGCATGCAACACTTTCCAGCTGGAGAGTTGACTTTGTACAGTCACCTCGGGAACCGGTAGGGACTTGTTCCCTTAGTTGTTCCTTCGACTCTGAAGAGTTGAGTCATATCCCAAACTGGATCCCAAACTGATACATTGTGATCTTAAAGTCTTGAGAATGTTTGAAGTTGTCGAGTTGACTATATGACGACCAGGGGAACTGGTCCATATATGTTCCCTCTGTTGTTCCTTTATCTGCTTTGTTGAGAATTGAACCAGACATCTGACTGGTTACTCTAAATGCAAGAGAACTAATTGTATCAGGTTGCTTATCTGTTTCTCTCATGAAGTTTGTCAAATCATCAAAACAAAAGACGCATAGCTTATCAATTTCCTCTTTTTTTATGATGAGAAATTTAGAATTGATATTCCCCCTGAGAACCAGATCTCCACATTGTTCCCCCTGTGAATCAATCATATTCCCCATGAGAACCAGACCAAAGGAATTGATTACAACTGGTTCTTCAAGATTGTTTGGAAAATCATCAAAACACAAGATACCATAACTTATCAATTTCCCCCTTTTGATGATGACGAACCCCAAATTGATATTCCCCCTCAGAATCAGATTCCTTACATGTACTGATCATATCTGGTTCGTACCTTGGCAAATCATCAAAACGTGAAATATCATAACTTAGAGTAATTTCCCCCTTTTTGATAGTGACAAACCCAAAATTGATGTTCCCCTTGAGAACCAGATTCCTCGCATGTTCCCCTGCGGATCGGACCTATAATCAACATGATATCGGCAACATTCCCCCTGTGAAGCAAAGCTATCTTTCATGCACAACACATCATATCAATTCGATTCTGGTCCTCTCCCTGTTGACACTTATGTAACTTCCCCCTTTTGGCATCATTGAAAAGAATAACAGAAGAAGCACAACCAAAAAGAAGTTCAGCAACATTAACTCATGCCACTTGGGCAACACAACATAAATAATAACAAGATTAACAAGTGAATGTCATTGCACAAAATAGAGTGATTGCCCATAGTAGAGTAATTATAACAAAAGCATAGTAGTTTCAATAATACAGAATATGACAATTTAAACAACTAAGTACCAATGTCATAAAATATAGGGATCAAAAGAAGATAGGAATTTGAGGGAATTTGGAATGAGTGAAAGACATGGATTACTGGGCAGGAAGAAAAGTAAGGGGCTAAGGCCTTAATGAGCTTGTCCATTCATTCATTCACTCTCCTTTGATCAATGATCATCTGCTCTCTCAGTTCCTCCACATATTTCCTCAAGCTTTCATTCTCACCCTTCAACTTAGCATTCTATTCTATCAAGGGTCCACGAGGACCTGGTTCTTTACCTATTTGAGCAGGCTGAACCATTAATCAGATCACCAAGAATCTCCCCAAACTTCTCCTCGTCAAGAACAAACTTAGTCCCATGCACATATAGCATCAGAGTATCACATAAAACATAGAAGTTTTTACTTATTCTTCATAAAAGTTGGGACTTGGAGGAACAAAGAGGTGATTCTATTTTTGGAACTCAACAGTGTCAAGAAGTTCCTTTATTTTTCAGCAATATCAGAGTCAACACTCTGCCTAACAGCACTTTTTGAGACTTCAGAGTCTTCTACCTCTCAAAACCTGATGACTCAATCTTTTGCTTTTGTAAGGAACCAGGTTCCTCACTTACACTACCATTTCTATCCCTCAACAGGTCACACCACTTCATCATCAATCATCCTATTTTTCATCAATTTTTTTACTGGATCGGAAGTTCGTTTAAACACAGAACTCAAAAAGAAAAAGATTATTATTAAAATTGACTTCCTGAGAAGGACTTGAGGGATCAAGTCCTTCATTTAGTTTGCACATTTACCAATTTCTCCATCCTTCAAGACTTCTACAAATCCAGCAATAATTTCAGCCTCGTTCCCTTTCAATTAAACTTCCATCAAAATCTACCAAAGACTTCTTGGGGTTTTGATTCATATGGAGTTAGGATTTTGGAAAGTGATAGAGTTGGGTTCACTTCTGGTATATTTGGAGAGAGAGATTCTTTTTGAGACAACAAGTCAGTTCAGAAGAGGTTTAATATTTTGGACTTCAAAAATTAGGAGAGAGACAGGAATAAATTAATGACATGACACTTCAGCAGCTTAAAAAGGCATATAAGTATTGGAGACTACTAACATGAGTCACAAGAACCGGGTTCCTTGACGTTTTTTGAAAATTTTGAGCAAAGATTCCTAGAACTGCAATGTCACTCTTACTTGTTTTTGTCCTGAAATGGCCATATGTATATACCTGTAACAGTATAGATTTGAGTTAGATGTCATCGAAAAATATTTTTTAGCATTGTACCTTTCTTTCTTAACATAGCCAATCATCGAGAGACCGTGTCTCTTTGAGCCTTTTGGAGATTTTGCTTTATCTTCTACATTGCTCTACTTGACTTGACACATCAAATTAGTCTTTCCATTTGCAACATTTATAGATTCACCAGGAGCATTTGTGAATTCTCGGTCTTCATCTTCTTTGTTATGTAACCCTTTGCCACCATTGCTGAGAACACAACAATTTGAATCCAAAGGCTCCCGGGTAAGTCAACTTGAGTTTTCTCCCATTGAGCAGTTCATAGAGAGACTTCTCGAGAAGGGACCTGATCATGTACTTGTTAAGCAAGTAGCAAGAAGGGTTGACTGCTTCAGCCCATGAACCAGGTTCTCCATAACCAACTTATTCAGCAAATAACAACTCACATGCCCCAGTCATCTATGACATAACTCAGCATCATCATTGATGACACTTAAGCATGTTATATCACCACCATTAAGTGAATCAAGATCTGCAAC
This sequence comes from Nicotiana sylvestris, assembly GCF_000393655.2. NCBI lineage: Eukaryota > Viridiplantae > Streptophyta > Magnoliopsida > Solanales > Solanaceae > Nicotiana > Nicotiana sylvestris. The sequence continues at coordinate 27,058,187 of NC_091061.1, forward strand.
ATAGATGTTCTTGAACCTTTTGGCTATCAACACTACTTCACCAGTTTTGAGATTGGTGACAATGCAATATTTGGACAAGAGCTTCACTTCATTTTTCCTTATCACAGATTTGAGACACACTCAACAAGCTACATTTCAAGTTATTCACATAGTACACATTTTTAATTGCATGGGAGAGCGTTTTGTCAATTTTGCCAACACCAAAAATATAGACTTCTTGTCATTTCCAAATGACACACTCCCACCTTGGAAGGCCTAGAGTGAGAGGACATCATTCATTATTCTAATTTTATACTTAGAGAAGCCACTATCCATGTACCATTTTTTTACTGCTACCTCTCACTTCAGCCTGCATACTGAATCAATGATTAGACTTAGGAACCTAAGCTAGTTTGGGTCCCTTATAATGATAGAACAGACGGATCAAACTTCTTTTTGCCCATGCACGCAACATATATTTTCTTTTTAGGGAACCATGTCCCTCATTAGTATGCCTCTTTTCAACAAAAACTTTATTTTTCTGCAAAGACTGAATTTTAGTTTTACAAGAGTCCTTGTAATGACCCGTTTGACCACAGTGAGTGCACAACCTATTATCAGCCACAACTACATACTTGCTATGAGGATTGTAGGAGTTTTTAGCCTTTTGGAACCCGATTCCTTGCATGTTTCCACCATTACTCTTGTACATAGACGTTATTACATCAGTGGACCAAGTACAATTAAGTGACTTATCAAGATCATTTTTAGCCCTATTCAAATCCTCCTGAAGTTGTCTATTCTTTTCAAGCTCAACAACAAGACTTGTTTTAACTTTCTTAAGCTCGCTCTCAAGCTCAAGTTGAGTCTTTCTAGCCACTTTTTTACTCTTAGTGTTGTCCATCCATTTTTTTGTTTGACTTTTAAACAAGTTATTTTCTCTAGTTACTTCTTCCCCTTGTTCCTTCAAATCTACAATAGAAACTACAATATTATTTCTTTCTTGTTCTATGTCACCAATTTCTTATATTAAGGTATTTTTCTCATTAATGAGGCTATGATAGGCATCAATCAACACATTTGCTAAGGACATCAATTTTTTCTTAGAGTAAGTTTTTAAATTTCTTTAACATCAAGAAAACTTACCTCATCATCTTCCTTGTCCTCGTCATCATCAGATTTAGCCATGAGTGCAAAGATTGACTCATATTCATTGTCAACAACCATCATAGATGCATCTCCTTGGTCATCCTCACCTTCATATTCACTGGAGGAATCTCCCCAGTCAGCCAAAGCTTGTTTCACCATGTTGTCAACAACATCTCTTCTATTTAATTTCCTGTTAGGGACCGGGTTCCTCTTAGCTTCCTTATCAGTGTTGGTTTTGTAATGATCCTGCTTATAAAGAGGGCAATCTTTAATAAAGTGTCCAGGCCTTCCACACTCATGGCATTAATCATTTCCTTTGAAATTCCTACTAGAACTTCCTTTATTTGGGATCCCACCATTTTTACGAACCATCTTTTGAAATCTTCGAGTGAGATACGTCATTTCAGATTCATCACTACTTGAGTCAGCGAGGGCAGCTTTGAGAACCAGGTTTCTCTCCTCATTGGTCTCTCTTCTTTCAAGATCTTTCTTTATCTTCATCTCATATGTTTTGAGATTTCTAATAAGCTCGTCAATAGTCAACTTCTGCATGTCTTTGGCTTCAATGATAGCATTAACCTTGCTCTCCCAGGAACCTGGTAGAACACTGAGTATCTTCCGGACCAACTTGTTGGTTGGAATGATTTCACCAAGTGAATGAAGCTCATTGATTATGTTGATACCCAATTTTTTCATAATATTTTAAAACTATGCATGGGCATCAATTAGTATTTTTCATACAATTTCTGCATTTTTAAATATTTTAACTAATTTCTCCCATCATTTATTTTATAAAACAATCATTAAATTGCATCACAAAATAGTTTTAATAATTGTTGTGGCTTAATCTTATCATTTGCATTCGTATTAAGTTTCAATTATTGCACAAATAGCCACATCTGTATTTTTAGGATACGATTGCAATTACTTTGCAATTATAGCCTATGCATGTATTATTATATTATTTTGCCAGAAAATAGCCTTTTATATTTTTTAAATATTAAGTAATTACTTTAAAATATTTCAATGCATGAAAATTATTTTTTAAAATTGTTTTAGCAATTAATTACGTATTTAACAAATAGCCCTTTTTATTTAAAACCTAGCCTATTAACTAGCCCAAACTCCTTATAAACCAACCCAAACATACCCAACCCAAAACTTCATACCCGATCCGGCCCCAAACCTTTTCAATCTCCGTCGTTGATCATAGAGATCAACGACCGCAATTAACCCTTTCCTTTTTTAGTTCCAAACGACCCCCAAAACCTAGCCATTTCTCACCAACAACTGCCCTTGAATCCCCTCCTCTCTAATCCTCTCTGAGACCAACCCCGAACCCTAATCGTCGTCACCCAAAATCAGCCCTAATCCTTTGAATCCCTGCCTGATCTATGGCATCATATGGTTGTACGAAGCCCCTACTTGTCTCCTATCTCCCTGGCTGTTCGATTATGTGATTTTTGTGGAAGAACCTCAAAGAGATCTGGTCCAGATCTCGTCTAAGGCTCTTCAAGAGTTCATCCATGGTCTGTGAGTAATTTCTATTGAAGTTCCACGGTTCAAATCTCTAGTTCAAAACCAGGTTCTCTTTCCCCTCCCCTTTCTCAACAAGACCCTAATCTTTGGACATGAATCTGTCCCGATCTTTGTAGATCTGGAAGGATTCTGAGTTTGTCAATGACTTTTCTTTAAAGATCTCTTGTTTCTTTACTGTTAACCGATTTTAGCACTATATTTTGTGTTCTTTGCTATCTACTGTTTGAATCTCTGCATACTTGAAATGTTTTCAAGTTTATGTGATTTTTCTTTAAGTTTCTCTTATTTCTCTACTACTGACCAATTTTAAACACTACAATACTTCAGGTTTTGACTTCTATTACTAGGGTTTCCCGAAATTTCTTTCTCCAAAACGTTTGACAATTTTGAGTGTTTAACCTTGTGTTTCTTATGTGTTCTAAGCGATTTTGTAAGGTTTGCTTTAACCCTAACTAGTTTATGCTAAAAACCCTAATTTTTTCAACACATCATTTGGCTTTTGAGTTACTTGTGCACTGACTTTGTCCTATACTTTGGTTTTTCTGATTCCTCTTTAGCCTAACTCGATGTCCTTTGATTTTTTATCCTAATGTGCCTCTATTGAATTGGTTCGACTTTTCTACTGATTCTATGTGTCTATGTTTATTTTTGCCTATTCATGGTAAACCTATACTTTTCTCCTTAAATTAGTAATTGATTTGGATTCGTGATTTATCAATTTGTTTCGTTTAAGACCTATGTGCTAATTCCTGACTATTTCCTTTATTTACAATCTTGATTAGCTTTCTTACCTTATTCGATTAATTGTGATATTTACTGACCATTTCCTTAATTAAACTTCTGTCTATTTACCCCTAATTGCTCATTTAATTTTCTTTCCTTAAATGTATTCTGCCTTTACCGTTGGTTAATTACCCTTAATTAAGGGAAAATTACAGTAATTGGTGTATAATTGATTCTATGGCTTCCTTAATTGCAAAATGATTGATTCCCTTTACCTTATTTTCCTTGCTCTTAACTGCTATATATACTCTCATTTACTCCTCACTTCTGGACACAAACATTAGTTCATCTACACTCTCACACACTCAAAAGCTCTTTATTCTCTTATGTTACTTGTAATTCTCACTAATCCAGCTAGCTGTAAGCCAAGGTTGGCTACTTGCACCATCTCTGCTCTATACTCTGTATTCTCTCTTTACCTGGTATTTCCTGATTCAATTCTCATTCCAAAACTATGTGTTTTCTCTATTGCCGCAGTTCATTAGTTGTGATTTTCGGTTCTATTTGTTGCTCTGCTGTTATATACTCAATGTGTAATCAGCATGCTTAGATCACACTGCCTAATTACTATATTACTCAGTATGTTTAAGTTTGTTCTATCAAAAAGTATAACTAGTATATTGTTTAGCACGCCCAATCCTCCTTTAGATAATTGCATGAATCCTATTTATTCACTAGTATGTCCAAACTACATTGTTTGTTTAGTGTCTCACCCAGCATGTCTAAATTCTGCTTGTTATGTATGTGATTAGTATTTCTAAACTTGAATGCTTTATGAAGTATTTGTCTAGTTTGTTCATATAAGCCTTACCCGCTCTACTTCACTAATGAGATCCTGTTTGTGTCTAAAACCTGTGTGTTCTCAACATATCTTTGTAACTAACTTGTTAATTCCACAACTTCTTGAGGAATTTATGTACTTGTTTGTTATCACTAAGGTGTATTATAAGTGTCCCTTACCCCTTTTCTCCTTCTGTGAAGTATGTTTGCCAAAATATTTTCTAAAACTGTGTGTTCTGTGACTTGCTCTTTGATCCCAAAAATGTTCTTCATGTTTTCTCAAACTGTTTTCCACCCTAACTATATACTGGTTTCAGAAACTCTTTTCATTCCTAAGGCCCTCTTGCTACTGCTTACCAAACTCTTTCAAATCATTATGCACTCTCACATTACTCTTAGATTACTAAGTTATGCCCCTTTGATATGTGTACTGCTTTAAGACCCTTGAGATCTCTCTGAACTCTGGCATATCAGGGCTCGCACTTCCACACTACACATAATCAGTCTTTGTTTGAGGAAAGTCTGGGTGTGAGGACTGCACGGGATCCTTGAGGTCCTTAAGGAACTCTGATACACCTAGACATGAATTGGGCTCTCGAACTTTGGGCATTTGAGACTTGTGAAGGCTTGGTACACCAAGATTGATTTGGGCCTGCTTCAGGCTCCATATAGTTTAACTTCTATTCCATTTATGTAATTTATATTCAATCTTGGTCTGTAATAATTGTTGTAAACAAACAATGGAGTGATTAGTGAAAAAGGGTAGGTTGTCACATACTGTGGGTAAAGTTTGGGTAAATAACATGCTTATAGAGTCTATTGCGATTCAAATGTATTTGTTAGATAACATGCCTATAGGGTCCATTTCGATTCAAATGTGTGTATTAGATAACATGCCTATAGGATTTGCTTTGGTTTAAATAAGTTTTGATTGCTTTACTTTTTACATAATTAGAAATCATGCCTATAGGATTAAAAATCAGTTTTAATAGAAATCATGCCTATAGGGATTTCGCTCTGGTCAAATAAATTCTGCTTGCTTCATCTTGTGTTTAATTAGAAATCATGCCCATAAGATCTAAAACCAGTTTAGTTAGACCTAAAATCAGTTTAACTTTAACTCATATTTGTAGACTCTAAACCGGTTTAATTAATTAATTTGTTCGTCTCTTTAATAAGTTTTCAACACTGCGTTAAATAATATTACTAGAAAGCATGCCTATCGGATCTCAAGTTATCCGTTTAAAAATTGTTTATTGTTTTACTGCATTCCTGATTAATGAATAAATACCATGCTCATAGGATATCACTATTATATGTCTAGGCAAGCCTATAGGGCGATTAAAAGTCCTGCAATTGTAAAACTCTATTCTGTTATCTGTGACTGCTCATATTCAACAAGTCTAAAATCAGTAGGCAAGCTGAATAGGTCTTTGACACTTTGGTCCTAATCCAATATTGTATACTCTCTGCTCACCTAGATATAATATTCTAAGGCTTTCTCTTAAATACCTGAAACTGTTGTTTGAGACGTGCACTTACTTGTTCTATTTGTGGAGGTAAAGATGCGAGCCTTTAATTGTTCTCTCTTTAATGCAGTCCTAACTGTTTTGATTGACGCCTAGACTTTTCTCCTTTAAGTACCTTAGGATGGTCTAGAACTACCTAAATTAGAGGTCCTAAATACCTTCAGGTCCACAAGGAAGGGACGAGTAATGCACGCATAGGATATCTTTCAAGGTTGCTAGAACGCTTTAGGCTATGACCAAGGGGAGGGAATTAGGTAGTAAGGATATGGTGACTACGCGCTAATGTCACGTGTAGCCCCTCATTGAGGAGTGATTACCGAGCATTTTGTGGGTATGATCCTGTAGGCTAACCGACCCAGGGCCCCTCTTTCCCAACTCTCGTTGTTTAAATGAATTTACTTTTCTTTATATATGTGCAAATTGTTCAAACCTTTTCCCTTTTTTTATTACTTGAATCATACATGTATTTAGAATGTGAAAACATGCCTTTATTTGAGAATACGTGTTGAAATTGTTCATTTGTAAAAGTACTAATTCACATAGTTTAAGTTTGGTCAGGACCCACCGTTGTGGACCGCGAGGGTTTTCTAACACCTTCCCCTCAAGGTTATTTTGAGTCCTTACCCTAATCTCTGGTAATGCAAACTAGTTCATGAGTTAATTACTCTAGGCGCCCTAATGCACCATAATCCGTTAGGTGGCGACTCTCGAAACACCCAATTCCCAAAAGGAAACGAGTTGTTCCCCCATGAATGACGAAACCCAGACTTCCCCGTCAAAAAGGGAAAAAAGGGGGCGCGACAAATTATGGAGATGAAACGGGTATGCATCTCTTGAATGAACTCATGCTCTTCCATTTTAAAGAGCTCATACTCAGTTGTAAGCATATCTATTTTGGACTGCTTTACCTGAGTAGTTCCCTCGTAAGCTATTTGAAGAGCTTTCTAGATTTCCTTGGTAGATTCACATGCCGAGATACGATTATACTCGTCTGGTTCAATATCATACACAAGAATCTTCTTCGCCTTGAAGTTCTTCTCAATAGCTTTTCGGTCAGCAGCATCGTATTCTTATCTTATTTTTGGAACAATCCTTGTTCCCTCTCCAGCAGTCTTCATAAGGACAAAGGGACCATCACAAATCACATCCCAAAGCTTGGAGTCCTCAGCCATTATGAAGTCATGCATTCTTGTTTTTCACCAACCATAGTATTGACTATTGATTTTGGTGGTCTGTACGTTGATTGTCCTTCTTCGAAGTTTGGTGGTGCATCCATATAGATTCTTCTAGGTGTTAACCTTTTTGGAAAGAACCTGCTCGGATATCAATTGATAGAAACTAAACGTCCACCAAACTATAGAGAGAACCGGGTTCTCTATCAGTTCCCACCATAAGCAACAGACTATAAGACCAAACAGTATAGGGAACTAGGTTCTCTACATGTTCCTACAGTAAATCAGCAGTAGATAAAGAACACCGAGGAATTTTACGTGGAAAACTCTCAACTCAACGGGACTAAAAACCACGACCTACCCTTGTAGGATTTTAACTTCACTACTGAGTAATCTTTAGATTACAACCTATTGTAAACTAGGAATTAACCTCTTAATCCCTGACTAACTTGTAACTACACTATTACAAGCCGCTTTGTAATAAATCTATTACAAAAACTTAATCACTCACTAACTTGTAACAACACGATTACAAGCTACTTTGTAATAACTCTATTACAAAGACTTCACAACTCGACTAACTCTAGCCAAGACACAAATACAAGGGTTTATAATTTACAACGGGTTTCCTACACAATGCTTCTAACTAAGCTAAGTAGGAATTACAAATGAAGAACAAATAACAAAGACTCAACAAACCTAAGGACTTAAGATATCTTCAATCTTTGCATCTGGTCCTTGAGGTTGCAACAACTTTGTTCTTGAGAGAGATTGTGACTAGCACTTCAGAGAATATTTTCCTTTTGATTTGCAAGTGTTCAAGTGATTGTGTTTTACCTCCCTTGTTGTTAATAATACATATGTAACATCACATACAATAATGTAAGCAATGTATGTGAAAAGCTTTCTGTAGAATGGTGACTGCTACACTATTCCTGCACTGTAGTGTGTGCAGGCATCAATTTCCAGCAGGAGAGTTGACTTCATACAGTCACCTCGGGAACCGCTAGGGACCTGTTCCCTCAGCTGTTCCTTCGATTCTGAAGAGTTGAGCCATATCCCAAACTGGAACATAGTGATTTTAAAGTCTTGAGAATGTTTGAAGCTGTCGAGTTGACTATACGACGACCACGGGAGCTGATCCATATATGTTCCCTCTGTTGTTCCTTTATCTGATTTCATTGAGAATTGAACCAGACATTGTGAGCACGTGATTTTTGTTTTTACGCGACAATCGCTCCAAAAGAAATAAAAATAATAACAAATGGTCATGCTGTACAATTTTTGGATTTTTACATGGCACTTTGTTAATTATTTATGATTTTTTGTCCATTTTTATTTTTATTGAAACAAAATACAAAAAATGTATGTGTTATGCGTAATTTAAACCGTAATCCGGTTGTTAAATGGAAAATCACAAAGTACGCATTTTGTTTGTCCTGATTTGTTGCCTTGTTTAATTTTACATACTTTTGACATTTTTTATATTGCGTGTAATAAATACGTTAAGTGTTAATTAATGGTGTTTAGTTTTATTTAATTAGGTTGTGTGTTTAAGAAAATTAGAAATAAAGAAAAAGAGGTTGAAACTTGTTTTAAATGAATTTGGGCCAATTCCCATTTTCAAAATCTGAGGCCCAAATGAACAGCCCAAGCCACCAGTCCGAACAGCCCACCCCCAGGCCACAAAACGACGTAGTTTAATACCAAAACTACGTCGTTTCAATGCCAATCCATCACGACCGTTCAAACCAACGGTCCGGATCTCTCACCCATAACTCCCATTACCCGACCCGCTACCCGAACCAAATCTGACCCCTACTAAGCCAAACGACGACGTTTCTTTTAAACCTTCAGATCCAAGCCGTCCATCTCGCCTCATCCAATGGTTGAAATCAACCCACCCATTCCATATATAAGCCTCCTACCATACCCTGCCCCCCTATCCAATACCCCAGCTTTCGTCCTCATCCCCTTCCCCACGAAACCCTAGCCGCCCACTTATTCCTCACTATTAATCCCGGCGGCATGAACGCCGGTGATCTTCACCTTAACACCCTAGGACCACCTTGACACCCTGAACATGAATCCATCAACCGTTCAGCTCGAATCCCATCCCACCTTCTCGAATCTTCATTTGAAGATTCGAGTCAAAACTCGACACCGATCTGCCCTAAATTCATACCAGACAGTCCCCGGACCCCTCGTGACCAAACCATGCTTGGTTTGGTCCGAATCTAACCACGGAAGCCCAAATCCCAAATCTACCATCCACGAACCCTAGAAACCCCAAGCCTGGTCCGTGCCTGCTTAATCCAAGAGATTAAGGTCTAATGGACCTTAATCGAAGTGTTTCTCATCTGAGAAACACTTCGATTAAAGTTCGTTCAGCCTTAAGGAGGATCTGTTCAAAACACAAGTGGATTTTTTCTGATTTGTTCTTTCAAAGCTTTAAGGTGAGTTAATTTTCTTTTCTTTATTTCAGTTCGTATGTTTGTGTGTTGTTAAAAGTCCGTCCGTATGGCCAAACGTTTTGTTTTGTGTTTTTGAACTGCTATTGTCCACCTTGACCGGACCTCTGTATTCGGTCAAGTCTTTCTTCGTAATGTATGTGTGTAAACTGTATGTTCAATTGAATTCGTAATTGGTCATTTCAATTAGCTCCCGAGGTCATTTCTGTGTTGACATTGCAATCTGAACCCCTTGTGTGATACTCTTAGATTTCTGATTTTTGGCTACGATTGTAAGTGTTATGATTAGTATAGTCGAGTCGACATATGTCGTCAATTAGTTTCAGTTGTCCGAACAATAACCAATTGACCTGCTTCTGTTAAGCATTGCCTAAATCGATTAGGAACTGAGTTTAGTTACTTATAATTGCTAATTTGATTTCAGAAATCTAAGGTGTAGGCTGTAATTGTAATCTGAATTGATGGCATGTGCATTTGTGCACAACATGTGCATAAAGGCCCTGTTTGAATTAAAATAGTTTGACAGCATATGCTGTCAGACTACATTCTGTTGCCCATACTCTACTTTAGTTTCAGAAATAATAAACATTACTTAAAGTGAGTCTGCCAGGGAATATCATGGGGTTTTGTTCATACTTAATTAGCCAAGTGGAATCTGAAAATGTGAAGGCACATGGGAGGGGTGTTGTGATGTTCTAAACAGGCTGTTAAAGGTTTGATTTTAGGCTTATAAAAGGCAGACTGCCATCAGTTTTAAAAAGAGAGGACAGACGGAGAGAGATTGAGGGGAACTGGATTGAGTTTGGAAAACAAATTTTGAAAGAGGAAAAGGCAGGCAGATTTTTAGGCTTAAACTTAGGTTTCTAGACATTTTGGATAATATACACACACACAGACAGAAATAGATAGAGAGAAGCATAACACAGAAAAAGGGACTGCATTGTCATCTTTGTCTTGATTCTCACTGGTCTGGATTTCCTTGTTCCATATTGATTTCTTCTGAGTCTTGTTTGAGATTACAAGTTGTGTGTAGCATCGGTTCATTTCTGGGTCCATTCTGCTTAAATTCTGATTCCATATTACTGGGAATTTGCTTTCATTTTTGCCATTTTTCAATTGGCTCTAAACTGCATCTTGCACTGGGACTTGTTTCTATTGGTTACCTGCTGTTACTGATGCTGCTATTGTTGTTATCTTCTACTTTTGCTCTACTGACTTTCCCTGCTTTCTTCAACTGTAAGCACTTTCCAGGTACACATTTCGAGTCCCATGTTGGTGTAATTGAAACAGTTTGAAGGCATGAAAAATGAAAGATATTGAAGAAGTTTAAGTATATGTTGTAATACTCATAGAATAAGTAATGGGTTTTTGTATAATTGATTAGTTTACAACGCAATAGCATGAAAGGATATGTTAACTAACGCTTGATTGAATTCTAGTCTTCTGTGTTTTTGTTTTGTGGTTGTTTGTCAATACAGGGTATGTATACCCCAACCTTATACAATGTTTTTTTTTCTGCTTTATTTTTCCTTTTACCAGGTCCCATTAGGCAGTACATAGGGTCACTTTCGAATCCCATTAGTAACAATGTCCAGTAGCTGATTCCTCTAATCTAGTCTAATTAAGTTTAGTTAAATTCAACTCAAGAAATGTTAAGAATAAGCGTAGCATTTCGTCAATTTCATATGCATTTTTATCAGAGTAAAAGTATGTTCCATGAGATACAATGTTCTTCGCCTCGTAATTAGATAATCAATAAAAGGTTAGGATTAGCTAAGCATGTCATTTAATCAGCATACATTGTTCTTTCTTTCATTTTAGGGACAAACATAATAGAAATGTAGTCACTTTAGGATATCCCTTCTAAAATAGAGACAAGCCTCGCCAAATAAAAATGTAAATTGCGAGGCCCTCGATGATTAACCATAATAAATATCTAGAACTCGGGATAGGCCGTTTAGTGAATTTCATGGCCTTCTCCAAAAATAATAATGCGTTAAACTCTTTAGGCGCGGCTCTAATTAAATTACATTCTTAAATTCGGGTGCGCATTTATGTGACCCAAATTCAAATCTCAACGGAGTCGAAATGTGTTAACAACTACGGGTGCATTGATTGTGACGTGGTTCGAGATGCATTTTCACGACGTTGCAATTCTATAAAAATAAATGATAATAATAAAAGCGGTTTAAACTTAATAAAAGCACGTAAGTCATAACATGTATTTAAATCAGATATTTAGCCATTATAACAATTTAAGCGACCGTGCTAGAACCACGGGATTCGAGGGTGCCTAACACCTTCCCTCGGGTCAACAGAATTCCTTACTTAGAATTTCTGGTTCGCAGACTTCATTTGGAAAAGTCGAAAATTTCCTCGATTTGGGATTCAAGATAAACCGGTGACTTGGGACACCAAAAACCAAACCTTTCCCAAGTGGCGACTCTGAATTAAATAAATAATCTCATTTCGAATATTGTCACTTAAATTGGAAAAACTCCCCCCGCGCACTTATCCTTCGGGGCCGGGCGCGCGAAAAAGAGGTGTGACAGCTCTGGCGACTCTGCTGGGGATTGACCCAGAACCGCTGGTTCAGGGTTCAAGAATTCGAGCTTAGAATAATTGTTATATTTGGCTTTATTATCTGATATTTATTACATGTTTTGACATAACGTGCTGCACTGTTTGTTTTTTACTGCTTTGATATTATCTGAACTGTATATAAACTGTGTCGAACCCTTCTCTCTTCACCTCCGGGGAGAAGCTCGCTGGTCGAGGCTCCCTATTCTGTTAGTGTCGATACCTGAAATAAGAAAGAGGACGGATAAGTTACGAAGCCGGACGGCCTTTTGGTTCCCGGTAAGTTGCCCCTCCTTGACTCGAGTTGTCCGCTCGGGTACACAATCTAGAACATCTACCCAGGTTATAAACCTAGTATAACGAAACCTTTTGCCGGATCCGTAGTAGGAACGCTTATTTGCATCATGTTGCATTTGACTTAGGGGACTCAACACAGGGGTTGGGTCCGTCTAGGACTAGCAACCTGAAATGAAAAGACCATCCTGCTGTATCCTATTTGTTTTGCGCATTTATTTGCTTCAGTTCCGCATGCTGACCGGTTTCTAAAAATAAAAGGAAAAATAGCAGCATAGGGAGATAATTACTTCTTTTGGAAAAACCAATGTCCGAGTAGTGTCGAAACCTCGCCGGAATTTCTTCTAAAAAATATATAAAAAAAAAGATTGTCTTCTAGTTTGATTTTTTTTTTTTTTTAAAAAAAATAATATAAAAGTTTTCTTTTAATCACTTTCAAAATCAAAAAAAAAAGGAGAAGGTATTTGTTTAAATGTAAAAAAAAAACAGAAAATTCATAATTCAAAAAAAAATGTTGTTTCTTTCGTAGTACCCCTTTTTATAAATTCAGACTAATAGTCCAAATATTTCCTAAAAAAAAATATTTTCTTTAGTCTTTATCTCTTTTTAAAAGAAAAAAATAATAAAAATATATATTCTTGTTTTCTAGGTTTATTTGATTTTCTCTATTCACGATAGCCCGAACTACGCAGGTCTAATTCTCACCGGATGTGAGATACGTAGGCAAACCTCATCGGTTCCGGCCCCAATTTTCAAAAATCCAAAAAAATATATTTCCCTTTAGTTCTTTCTTTATAAATTTTTCCTTAGAAAATATAAAAAAAAAAAAGAAACAAAAAATAATATAGAAGTTTTCTTTAAATTCAAATAAAAATAGTCTCCTTCTTTCTGAAGTCTTTCATGTGAAATAATGTAATAAGAATTAAAAATCAGCAATAAAAATCCAAAAAAAAATACTCTTTGCTTTTTAGTCTCTCTTTTGTAAAATGTTTAAAAAAAATATTTGAAAAATTGAATTTCAAAATATTAGGATTTTTCTTTAGAAGTGCTTTTGTAAATAAATAAAACTCAGAATTCCACATCATTTTCTTAAAAGTCCCTCTTTCAAAATTTAAGAGGCAACATCATATACATTCTTTCTTCCGTAGAAAAGGTAAAACAAACGAAAAAAAATCAACCAAACATATTTTCTTTTTTAATAAATTTCCAGAATTCAAGTCAAAAGCAAATAAATTTTTAGAAGTCTTTCTTTAAAAAAATAAAACAAAAATCAAAATAAACAAAATTTTCTTTCTTCTTTTAAAACATTTCTTTCAAAAATTCCAAAAAAAAAACAAAAATTGAATAAGTAAATAAACAAAGAATAGTCAAATCTTTTGAGCCCTATGCTAATGAGCACTTGTTTCTTTATTTTTATACTTGTTAGTTTCGAACTACGTAATGATCTGATTCACGTAGGTATCGTGATACGTAGGCAATCCTCATCGGATCCGGTCGCATTTCTTTTACTGCAAAATAAAAAATAAAATAATAATAATAATAAAAATAATATAAAAAAAAAAGAAAAAAGGGGGAAAACTAATAAGAGGAAAAATGCCGGAATGACGCATGCGCTCGTAGCAAACATGTAGTAATCCACTTAACTGTATAGGTGCATCATGCCCAACGTGAGATTGACTATCTGTTATTTGCTGCAAATTAACCGTGCGTTTGTCGTTGAGTATCTTCCAGGGTTTTGAAAAAGACGGTTGGTTTGGTGAAAGTCTGGCCTCGCACTCATACTTCACGAGGTCAAGGAGAAGTGTTCAACTACCTGTTGTTAGGACCAGAAGCAGTACTCACACTTACTTCACCAGATCAAAAGGAAGTGTGGAAATGTCTTCAGAAATTCCATTGCAAACAATCCCTGTTTCCGAGGAGCACTCAATCTCAGCCGTCCTCACACCTGAATCCGCAACTGCGGAGGAAAATAGAATCCTACGGCTCCGCATGTTGGAAATGCTAGACGACTGGAATAATGGGAAAGAGCCGCCAAGTGTCGTCCCCGGGTTCCCTGAATTGTTCTCCAGGTCAAGTGGGACTTCTAATGTCCCCATAAATTATCCTGCTACCCCATTCGGGTACCCAGCCACCTCAGCCTTCTCTGCTGGATCGCCTTCTGACCCTCATCCCCGAATGTCAGCCACCGATGCAAGCATGAACATCTTTACTGCATCGCCTTGCCCGATTACGGCACAGCCTGCCACGTACAAGCCAAGCTTTGACTCATCCTCTTTTACATTCCAAGCACCATCGTTCTCAATGGAACCAACTAGGTTCGCTACCAGCACTAATCCTCTACCGCCTCAGTGCGAGCTTGCACCCGGGCAGGATCAGAACCCCAGAATTGCAGAACAAAATGAGATTGCCAAGAGAATGAGAAGCCTTGAACAAAGTTTGAAAAATATGCAAGGATTGAGCGGACAGAAGAGCGTCTCTTACGCCGACCTATGCATGTTCCCTCACGTGCACCTGCCAGCGGGTTTCAAGACCCCAAAGTTCGAGAAATATGATGGGCACGGTGACCCCATTGCACATCTTAAAAAATACTGCAATCAATTGCGGGGAGCCGGCAGAAAAGAAGAACTGCTAATGGCATATTTTGGAGAAAGTTTGGTGGGAGTCGCTTTGGAATGGTATATGGACCAGGACATATCTCGCTGGCATATATGGGATGATCTTGCAAGAGACTTCGTAGGGCAGTTTCAATATAATATTGACATCGCACCAGACAGAAATGCTTTGTCAAACTTAAAGAAGAAACCCTCGGAAAGTTTCAGAGAATACGCCATCAAATGGCGTGAGCAAGCGTCAAGGGTAAAACCTTCCATGGACGAGATAGAGATGGTCACTACTTTTCTCCAGGCTCAAGAGTCCGACTATTTCCAAAACATGATGTCGGCCATGGGAAAGCCTTTCGCAGAAGCGATTAAGATTGGAGAGATGGTGGAGAACGGTTTGAAAACGGGAAGAATTTTGAGTCAGGCAGCCATAAGGGCAACCTCCCAAGCCGTCCAAAGCGGGTCTGGAGGAATGGCAAGAGGGAAGAAAAAAGAGGAAACATCCATGGCGGTATCAGAGGCGGGAGAATATCATAATCCCGGGCTTTGTTCTTCGGAAAGAAGCTCGCAACATTATTTCCCCCACCGAAATGCGACCTACGCTCCTCAGCCCTACATGGTCATGAGCACCCAGCCTTATATCCAGCGGTCACAACCAGTCAATCGGGGGCAGGCCCCACATCCTAGGAATCGGCCTCCTCACCGAAACCACTACAATCCTCGACCTCCTCAGAATAATTTCCGTCCTCGGGAACCACCCAGGAGACCCAACTACACACCAATCGGTGAACCCTATTCCGCCCTATTCCCTAAGCTTGTCCAAATGAATTTGTTGCAGCCCATACCACCAAACGGGCAGAACCCGGGATCACCATCATATCAGCGGGGTGTCAGATGTGCATACCATTCAGGGGTAGAAGGGCACGACACCAACAACTGTTGGACATTGAAACAAGCTGTAGAGAATCTGTTAGACCAAGGGAAATTGTGTTGAGAGACGAGGATATCCCAAATGTGACCAATAATCCGCTGCCCGCCCACAACAACGGGCCGATAGTTGGGATGATTTGTGAAGACGAGGAAGTTGATCCAGCACTTAAAGCCATAATTGCTATTGCTGATACAGAAAAGGGACCCAGGGTAACTCCGGAGCAAGAAAAAGGAATAAGCGATGTATTCAAGCAGGCCTCCATGGTATGGGGGACGATCAAACCACCTTGGCCGAACGAGCCAGTGTTTGTCGGACGCATACCACAGGAGCCAAAATACAACAAAGAGGGAGATGATAAGGTGTCCCCGCTCGACGAGAGTGAGGAAATATGTGAGGCGACAAGGGAAAAGCTATGCGAAATACACATGGTCCAGCCAGGAGAGGGCACTAGCACCGTTGAAGTATCGTACATGGGACCAAGCACCAAGCTTCAAAACTAGAAGGCTACGCCATTCTTGATCAAACGGAAGTCCTAATGAACCTGTCTTGCCACTTTCTCTGCATCACGAGTTACCCCAGAGGGTGACTCATATGTTTTTCTTCAGTTTCATGTGTTTTAATTTCCTGAATGTCAACCTTTTTCCTTATCTTCCCCAAAATGCCAAGAAATGAAATCATGCTTGATTACTCACTTTCTTCTTCTATGTTTTCTTTTGTGTTCTCTTCAATTCTGATAAATGCAGCTTTAAATAACATGACATGTTTGCGGACTTCATGCCCGGATCACGAGAACTCCGATCAGACTTCAAATAATGAGTCAAAATTTGAGATATAAAGAATTTGAAAAGTAGGAACAACTAAAGAAAATTGGTTCATGGTTTGGAAAATGTCCGTCACTGAAGCAGAGTTTGAGAGCAGTAAATGGGCTTAGACCCGTACAGAATGATAACCTTAATAACTGCGGTTTGTCACGAGCAATTGTACCAAGAAAGAATGGTCCATATATCATTGAAAAACGTTACCAAATGGAGCATTTGTATCTGGGCGACGTCGAAAGAAATGACGTCAGCCTTGCTTGGAAAGCAGGTGCAGTGATATGTCTAAATCACTCTGGCGATATCTTTGCACAGTTTGAGATGACGAAGGCTTTCATTCTCGCTACCCAAACACTATTAACCCTTTGCAAACCCATTTGAGCTGGTTACTCTTCTTGGATTACCCTATTTGGAACCTGAAAATATTATTGAAAAAAAAATGAAAAGAAGAAGAAGAAAGAATTGGAAAAATAAGAAAATATATAAACAAAAAAAAAATCCAAAAACAAAGTTATGAACTACGTCTGACTTGATTCCGAAAGGATACGTAGGCAACCTCTCCTTGGGGTTCAGTCACATCAAAATAAAATCCAGGAATTCCCCCTGAAAGTAAAACTGGGGCAGAAGTTATAATGATTCGGCCATGATCCCGTCCAATAGTTTCCAAAGTTGTAGTTCAATCCACATTCTTTTCACCCCAAGCCTTTGTCCAAGTCCTTCTGATCAATCAACAAAGCGTTTCAAAATGAGAAGATGGGATTATTTTGGTATGATACGACAAAATGAGGAGAATAAAATGAGAGAGTCTTGTCGGTGAAAACCTTTAGGCACCGTGAGGCGACGCGAGAAGGGAAGTCGAAAATGAGAGAGCTTGTTTAGTAAAAACTCGCAAAGAGTGCTAGCAGGCGACAGTAAGAAGGGAAATGAGAGAGGTCGACTAGCGAAAACCCGCAAAGGGCGTTGTCGGCCAAAAAGATGATTCCACCTCAGAATCATAATGGCAAGGTTCCCGGGTTTTGAAAAAAAAACATAGATCTGTTTTGATTCATGAGGAAGTGCAGTTTCTTGAAGGTTGGGCATCCAGTCCAAAAGGCATGTCATGTTAGTTGAAGCCAGCGTACACTCCAGATAAGACCTTCTTCTCTTCCCGAAAGGGACGCTTCTCTTTAAACGCATATGCTTTCCTTTACATAGTTTTCTTTGAGTCCTTTTGATCTAACTCTTAATCCTGTAACAATTACAAAGGAAGGTGGCAGGACCGTTTTTTTTACAGGGCTCCGTTTGGCAAGAGTCAAATAAAATGTACGACCTCAGTGGCGCGTCAGTCCCATCCCGACTAGCCATGGTAGTTGATTTGCTTCCAAAACCGACAAATCTCCTCAGGGTATCCCTTGTTACAAATCCCCACGGAGTCTCCCCTTGTACAATTCCCCAAAGAGGTCCACCCAGCACATCCCGGCAAGTCTGCTACAATAATAATAATAATAATAAAAAATACTCATAGAGTTCGCATTGGACAAATGCCCACGGAGATTCCCTTGTACAAATCCCCACAGAGTCTCCCTAATAAAATCCCCACAGAAAATCCCCAAGCAAAACGGAAAAAAAAAACCAAAGCCTTACAAGGCAAATCATCACAAAATCTGCATACGCAAGTCTGAGTAGTCCAAAGGGTTTCGCATGTGGATCCGATCAATGGCAGATTTTCTCCACAAGAATTAGGCCGAGACAAATCAATTGGAACAGTCAAGGCCCCCAAACCAACCGCCGTTTTCAAACTGACAATTTTTCTTTGTTTAGGAAAATTGAGACAGGTGCGACACAAAGCAGCTGTGCAAGAAGCAGGTGTAGCCCAAAAGAAATAAAGCGCGCAAGCATTGAAACAACCTTGCAGCGGAAAACGACCAAAGGTAAGTTTCCCATAATATTTTCGTGCATTTTGATAAATAAAAATAAAAAAAAATGATTCGATGGTAGCGTAGGACCTCATTCCTCGACTATCCCGGTATAAACCACGAATCTTCCCGGCATAACCCGATAAATCTTCCCGGCATAACCCGATGCATCTTCCCGGCATAACCCGATGAATCCCCTCGGCATAACCCGATGAATCTTTTCGGCATAACCCGATGAATCTTCCCGGCATAACCCGATGAATCCCCTCGGCATAACCCGATGAATCTTCCCGGCATAACCCGATGAATCCTCCCGGCATAACCCGATGAATCTTCCCGGCATAACCCGATGAATCCTCCCGGCATAACCCGATGAATCTTCCCGGCATAACCCGATGAATCCCCTCGGCATAACCCGATGAATCTTTTCGGCATAACCCGATGAATCTTCCCGGCATAACCCGATGAATCTTTTCGGCATAATCCGATAAATCTTCCTGGAATAACCCGATGAATCTTCTCGGCATAACCCGATGAATCTTCCCGGCATAACCCGATGAATCCCCTCGGCATAACCCGATGAATCTTTTCGGCATAACCCGATGAATCTTCCCGGCATAACCCGATGAATCTTTTCGGCATAACCCGATGAATCTTCCCGGCATAACCCGATGAATCCCCTCGGCATAACCCGATGAATCTTCCCGGTATAACCCGATGAATCCTCCCGGCATAACCCGATGAATCTTCCCGGCATAACCCGATGAATCTTCCCGGCATAACCCGATGAATCCCATAGGCATAACCCGATGAATCCCATCGGCATAACCCGATGAATCTTCCCGGCATAACCCGATGAATCCTCCCGGCATAACCCGATGAATCTTCCCAGTACAACCCGATGAATCCCCTCGGCATAACCCGATGAATCTTCCTGGCATAACCCGATGAATCTTCCCGGCATAACCCGATGAATCCTCCCGGCATAACTCGATGAATCTTTTCGGCATAACCCGAGAACTCTTTCCATTCAGCCAGCATTAGGGTTTTTAAACCCTAAACTGAGCTTTTCCATGCAATCAGTATTAGTTTTTTTTAAACCCTAAATTGAATTTTTCCTTTAGTCAGCATTAGGGTTTTAAACCCTAAACTGAACTTTTTTTCCATTCAGCCAACATTAGGGTTTTAAAACCCTGAACTGAGCTTTTTCCATGCAATCAGCATTAGGGTTTTAAACCCTAAACTGAACTTCTTCTATTCAGTCAGCATTAGGGTTTTAAAACCCTAAACTGAACTTCTTCCATTCAGTCAGTATTAGGGTTTTAAACCCTAAACTGAACTTTTCCTTTAGTCAGCTTTAGGGTTTTTAAAACCCTGAACTGAACTTTTCCCCAGATGGTCAGTATTAGAGTTTCAACTCTAAAAACTGAACTTCTCTCCAGCTATTCAGTATTAGGGCTCCAACCCTGAACTGAGCATTTTTATCTTCCCTCCTCAATTTTATGAACTTCCTGGCGAATAATTAACGAAATTTTCCTAGTGAAACTGGGGCAGAAAATTTCGTTCGTTTGTTTGTTTTCTCCCGCAGGTCTAACCTCGAGCCACACGGATCGAAATGACCCACGAGATGAGTCTCAACTCAGAATCAAAAAAAAAGGACAAAAAGAAGATGTTCCAAGATACCGGAGAAAATGGAAAGCAGATCGTTCCAAGATTTGATTAAGGTCCAGAACTCTGCCAGTCACGTCTCACTGAGTATCCCAGAGGTTAAACAAGCACCTACAACTCGCAAGCATCAAGATTCGGATCGAAGTCTCCAAGCAAAATCAGCTAAGACCCATGATCAAGTCGCAAAAGAATCATAGATAGGGATCTTGTAACTAGCAGTTGACATGCATATAAGTATTTAGTTCAGTTTCAATTTTTCTTTGGTTGTAATAAGGCGGTCAGTAAAGCAACGGTGACAACAGCAACAACAGTAACAGCAAGCATTGCAGTCCCATGGTAGTCCCAGCTACCAAAATTTCCCGAACTACATTGACCTGATTCCTGTTTAGCCCAGGATATGTAGGAAATCTTTGAAGCAAAGATTCGGTCAGATCTTTCAAAACATGCTTCACACGGAGTAGTCCATAGACAAGAAATCGCTCATATCCGCTCACTTTATCTTTGCACGAAAACCCTTCGTGTTTCCGAACAAAGAGGGGCAGCTGTGAGCACGTGATTTTTGTTTTTACGCGACAATCGCTCCAAAAGAAATAAAAATAATAACAAATGGTCATGCTGTACAATTTTTGGATTTTTACATGGCACTTTGTTAATTATTTATGATTTTTTGTTCATTTTTATTTTTATTGAAACAAAATATAAAAAATGCATGTGTCATGCGTAATTTAAACCGTAATCCGGTTGTTAAATGGAAAATCACAAAGTACGCATTTTGTTTGTCCTGATTTGTTGCCTTGTTTAATTTTACCTACTTTTGACATTTTTTATATTGCATGTAATAAATACGTTAAGTGTTAATTAATGGTGTTTAGTTTTATTTAATTAGGTTGTGTGTTTAAGAAAATTAGAAATAAAGAAAAAGAGGTTGAAACTTGTTTTAAATGAATTTGGGCCAATTCCCATTTTCAAAATCTGAGGCCCAAATGAACAGCCCAAGCCACCAGTCCGAACAGCCCACCCCCAGGCCACAAAACGACGTAGTTTAACACCAAAACTACGTCGTTTCAATGCCAATCCATCACGACCGTTCAAACCAACGGTCCGGATCTCTCACCCATAACTCCCATTACCCGACCCGCTACCCAAACCAAATCTGACCCCTACTAAGCCAAACGACGACGTTTCTTTTAAACCTTCAGATCCAAGCCGTCCATCTCGCCTCATCCAACGGTTGAAATCAACCCACCCATTCCATATATAAGCCTCCTACCATACCCTGCCCCCTATCCAATACCCCAGCTTTCGTCCTCATCCCCTTCCCCACGAAACCCTAGCCGCCCCCTTATTCCTCACCATTAATCCCGGCGGCATGAACGCCGGTGACCTTCACCTTAACACCCTAGGACCACCTTGACACCCTGAACATGAATCCACCAACCGTTTAGCTCGAATCCCATCCCACCTTCTCGAATCTTCATTTGAAGATTCGAGTCAAAACTCGATCTACACCGATCTTCCCTAAATTCATACCAGACAGTCCCCGGACCCCCTCGTGACCAAACCATGCTTGGTTTGGTCCGAATCTAACCACGGAAGCCCAAATCCCAAATCTACCATCCACGAACCCTAGAAACCCCAAGCCTGGTCCGTGCCTGCTTAATCCAAGAGATTAAGGTCTAATGGACCTTAATCGAAGTGTTTCTCATCTGAGAAACACTTCGATTAAAGTCCGCTCAGCCTTAAGGAGGATCTGTTCAAAACACAGTGGATTTTTTCTGATTTGTTCTTTCAAAGCTTTAAGGTGAGTTAATTTTCTTTTCTTTATTTCAGTTCGTATGTTTGTGTGTTGTTAAAAGTCCATCCGTATGGCCAAACGTTTTGTTTTGTGTTTTTGAACTGCTATTGTCCACCTTGACCGGACCTCTGTATTCGGTCAAGTCTTTCTTCGTAATGTATGTGTGTAAACTGTATGTTCAATTGAATTCGTAATTGGTCATTTCAATTAGCTCCCGAGGTCATTTCTGTGTTGACATTGCAATCTGAACCCCTTGTGTGATACTCTTAGATTTCTGATTTTTGGCTACGATTGTACGTGTTATGATTAGTATAGTCGAGTCGACATATGTCGTCAATTAGTTTCAGTTGTCCGAACAATAACCAATTGACCTGCTTCTGTTAAGCATTGCCTGAATCGATTAGGAACTGAGTTTAGTTACTTATAATTGCTAATTTGATTTCAGAAATCTAAGGTGTAGGCTGTAATTGTAATCTGAATTGATGGCATGTGCATTTGTGCACAACATGTGCATAAAGGCCCTGTTTGAATTAAAATAGTGTGACAGCATATGCTGTCAGACTACATTCTGCTGCCCATACTCTACTTTAGTTTCAGAAATAATAAACATTACTTAAAGTGAGTCTGCTAGGGAATATCATGGGGTTTTGTTCATACTTAATTAGCCAAGTGGAATGTGAAAATGTGAAGGCACATGGGAGGGGTGTTGTGATGTTCTAAACATGCTGTTAAAGGTTTGATTTTAGGCTTATAAAAGGCAGACTGCCATCAGTTTTAAAAAGAGAGGACAGACGGAGAGAGATTGGGGGGAACTGGATTAAGTTTGGAAAACAAATTTTGAAAGAGGAAAAGGCAGGCAGATTTTTAGGCTTAAACTCAGGTTTCTAGACATTTTGGATAATATACACACACAGAGACAGAAATAGATAGAGAGAAGCATAACACAGAAAAAGGGACTGCATTGTCATCTTTGTCTTGATTCTCACTGGTCTGGATTTCCTTGTTCCATATTGATTTCTTCTGAGTCTTGTTTGAGATTACAAGTTGTGTGTAGCATCTGTTCATTTCTGGGTCCATTCTGCTTAAATTCTGATTCCATATTACTGGGAATTTGCTTTCATTTTTGCCATTTTTCAATTGGCTCTAAACTGCATCTTGCACTGGGACTTGTTTCTATTGGTTACCTGCTGTTACTGCTGCTGCTATTGTTGCTATCTTCTACTCTTGCTCTACTGACTTTCCCTGCTTTCTTCAATTGTAAACACTTTCCAGGAACACATTTCGAGTCCCATGTTAGTGTAATTGAAACAGTTTGAAGGCATGAAAAATGAAAGATATTGAAGAAGTTTAAGTATATGTTGTAATACTCATAGAATAAGTAATGGGTTTTTGTATAATTGATTAGTTTACAACGCAATAGCATGAAAGGATATGTTAACTAACGCTTGATTGAATTCTAGTCTTCTGTGTTTTTGTTTTGTGGTTGTTTGTCAATACAGGGTATGTATACCCCAACCTTATACAATGTTTTTTTTTCTGCTTTATTTTTCCTTTTACCAGGTCCCATTAGGCAGTACATAGAGTCACTTTCGAATCCCATTAGTAACAATGTCCAGTAGCTGATTCCTCTAATATAGTCTAATTAAGTTTAGTTAAATTCAACTCAAGAAATGTTAAGAATAAGCGTAGCATTTCGTCAATTTCATATGCATTTTTATCAGAGTAAAAGTATGTTCCATGAGATACAATGTTCTTCGCCTCGTAATTAGATAATCAATAAAAGGTTAGGATTAGCTAAGCATGCCATTTAATCAGCATACATTGTTCTTTCTTTCATTTTAGGGACAAACATAATAGAAATGTAGTCACTTTAGGATATCCCTTCTAAAATAGAGACGAGCCTCGCCAAATAAAAATGTAAATTGTGAGGCCCTCAATGATTAACCATAATAAATATCTAGAACTCGGGATAGGTCGTTTAGTGAATTTCATGGCCTTCTCCAAAAATAATAATGCGTTAAACTCTTTAGGCGCGGCTCAAATTAAATTACATTCTTAAACTTGGGTGCGCATTGATGCGACCCGAATCCAAATCTCAATGGAGTCGAAATGTGTCTAACAATTACGGGTGCATTGATTGCGACGTAGTTCGAAATACATT
Organism: Nicotiana sylvestris; assembly: GCF_000393655.2. NCBI lineage: Eukaryota > Viridiplantae > Streptophyta > Magnoliopsida > Solanales > Solanaceae > Nicotiana > Nicotiana sylvestris. The sequence continues at coordinate 27,082,328 of NC_091061.1, forward strand.
TTCACGACGTTGCAATTCTATAAAAATAAATGATAATAATAAAAGCGGTTTAAACTTAATAAAAGCACGTAAGTCATAACATGTATTTAAATCAGATATTTAGCCATTATAACAATTTAAGCGACCGTGCTAGAACCACGGGATTCGAGGGTGCCTAACACCTTCCCTCGGGTCAACAGAATTCCTTACTTAGAATTTCTGGTTCGCAGACTTCATTTGGAAAAGTCGAAAATTTCCTCGATTTGGGATTCAAGATAAACCGGTGACTTGGGACACCAAAAACCAAACCTTTCCCAAGTGGCGACTCTGAATTAAATAAATAATCCCATTTCGAATATTGTCACTTAAATTGGAAAAACTCCCCTCGCGCATTTATCCTTCGGGGCGGGCGCGCAAAAAGGAGGTGTGACAGCTCTGGTTACTCTAAACGCAAGAGAACTAATTGTATCATGTTGCTTATCTATTTCTCTCATGAAGTTTGTCAAATAATCAAAACAAAAGACGCATAACTTATCACAACTTGCAAGTACTTTAGGTTTGACCAAAATATTTACTATTCTATCTCTAAAATACTTCTTTTTAAAAATAAAACTCTTCGTATATCCAGTTCTTCAACTGCTTATTATTAATTTCAACATTTTTATCCAAACACGTAAATACTTATTTTTTAAATCAATTTTAGTACTTAAAAGTACTTTTTAGCACCTAAATTTGGAATTCAACTCCAAATTGGATTTGAAAATTTTATAATCAAATGTTGATTTTAAAATAAAGTGAACAATTATTCCAAAAAAAAACGTGAATAAATTTATGGCCAAACGACTCCTAAAGTTGTTTAGATTAAATTTCTTTTATATGAAAATCTAATACTAGTAAAATCTTTTAAGAAAGAATCCTGATGAAAAGTCACCAAGGGAATATTTACTTATTCTCAGGGGTCGTTTGGTAGAATGTATAAGGAAAAATAATATATGTATTAACCTTGGTATTATTAATCCCTTGTTTGGTAATGATTTTCAATCTATCACTACTGCTTTTATACATGGCAAAAATATGACGTTAGTAATATCATAGCTTTTAATACATGGATAAGCATATAAAAAGACGAAATTATCCTTTCAAAACCTTTAATAGTACACTACACCAAACATCCGATATGAAATTATTCTAGCATTACTCATTCCAATATTACTAATATACCTTATTCAAATTCATGCCAGGGCGAGCGATACAAATACTATTCACCTTGTGAGGAGATTGGTGGAGTGGTATAGTGAAAGGATGAGGGATTTGCATATGGTGTTCATAGACCTAAAAATTGCATACGACACCAAGGGAGGTTCGATGGAGATTTTTGAAGGTTAGAGGTATGCATGTAGCATATACCAGTGTGATTAAGGACAAGTATGGTAGGGCTAAGACCCAGGTAAGAACAAGGGAGGAAGCTCATAACACTTTTCAGTCGTGATGGGGTAATACTAAGGATCGACTCTTATCGCGTTTTTATTTGTCTTAGCGATGAACGTGCTGACACATCATATCTAAGGGGAGGTATCATGGTGTATGTTATTCACAAATGACGTAGTACTGATTGACAAAACACGGGGCAGGATTAACGCGATGCTAAAGGTTTGGAGATACACTCTTGAGTCAGAAGGTTTCAAGTTCAGTAGGACTAAAATATAGTACTTGGAGTGTAAGCTTATTGGCGCGACTTATGGAGCGAGCGTGGACGTGAGGCTTGATAAGAGGAAATTTCAAGTACTTAGGGTCAATAAACTAAAGTAATTTGGAGATTGATGAGGATGTGCGTTGTAGATGAAATGAAGGTTCGTAACCAATTTTTTGTATGATAATAATATACCTCTAAGACTTAAAGGTAAGTTCTACAGTGATTAGAAATACTATGTCGCATGGGGCGGGGGATTGACAAGTCAAGAACTCTCACGCCCAGAAGTTGCAAGTAGCAAAAATAAAGATGCTAAGATGGATGTATGCGCATACCAAAAGAGATATGATTAAGAATTAAGTTATTCAGAACAAGGCAAACATGACCTCCATGGTGGGCAAGATGCGAAAAACAAGACTGAGATGGTACATGTATGTAGAGAGGATATGAATTGATTCTAGTGAGGAGGTGTAAGAGGTTGACCACGATAGGCCTGTTGAGACGTAGATGTAGGCCAAAGTAGCACTTAGAAAGTGATTAGGCAAGACACGACGCATCTTCAGCTTACCGAGGATATGATTCTTGATAGGAAGATGTGGAGGTCGAAAATTAGAGTAGAAGGTTAGTGAATAGTCGAGTATATCTCTTTTCCAAGTATTAGTACTACTATTTTTATAGTTTCCAATTCATATATTTCTATTATGTTGTTTCTTTTGATTCGATTATCTTATCATCTTATTTTGCTATTGTTGCTACATGTTGTTACTGTTGGGTTTTTAAGCTTAATGTAGCTTAAAAGAGAGTGAATAAGAAATGGAGGAAAAATGAAATATTTGAGTTTCATTTCAGATTCCCTCATTGACAATGGGACATTGTCCCATATTGTAAGAGGAAAAGATTTTTGATGGTATATACAATTTCTCTTCTTGTATCTCTTAAAAAAGTTAAGAAGAAGGCAAGTCTTGCGCCGCCGTCGCTCGGCTTCGGCTTCGGCTTTGGATTTTGTCAAATGATTGATTGATTAATTTTTTGGACCAAATTTATTTGTTAATAGTAAATATTAACGCAATATTATTCGTTTTTGTAACGGAAAATGTTTTACGTTATGGCCGTTTTACGTAACTGACCTCTGAAGAGTTACAACTCTTCATTTTAACTCAATAGTTTTTGCTATAAATTGCAGTCCATTATCTCAGATTTTCCATACGAATTTCTGAGTTCTCCTCCTTTCTTCTGCATTTTTTAACTATAAACAAAGCAACAATAAGTGTGATTTGCTACTGATCTTTGTGTTCGCTGAAACACTAGAGTTTGAAGTACCGCTAAACCAGTGTGTAATTCGTTCTATCTTGAGAGGAAATAATTCATAAACCTTGGGTACTAGGATGAGATTAAATTCCTTAAGGAAACACTGTGAATTCAATGGGCTCGGATTAAATTCTGTTTCTATTTTTCATTTTTGTTTATACGTTATTTTATATTCTCCAGTATTATTTTACAAATACAATTTGATAACAGTTACTGTTTAGTTTATTCTGTCTTTGAGCCGAAGGTATGTTGGAAACAACCTTCCTGTTTTCACAAGGCATAGGTAAGATTTAGGTATACACTATCCTCCCCAGACCTCACTTACATAATTACACTTGATTTATTATTGTTGTTATTGTTATTGGGTGAAGTAGATTATTTTTACAATTACAATTTGGTGACGATACTTTCTATTAAAAAGGTTATATTTTTTATAACTTGTAGTAATCAAATAATGGAAAAATAAACTCAATGAGAGAATATTTCATTGGTCAGCCAATCCGGAAGCAAGCAAACTTATAGCCTGTTTGGCCAAGCTTCTCAAGAGGACAAAAGTGTTTTTTTCCCAAAAACACTTTTTTCCCTAACTTGAGGTGTTTGGCCAAGCTTATTTGAGGAAAAAAGTGTTTTGGGGAAGAAGCAGAAGCAGTTTCAGAGAAGCAGAAAAAAGTAGCTTCTTTCCAAAAGCAGAAGCAGAAACAGTTTTGGCTTTTCTTCTTACCTAAAATACCCTTAACAAAATATAGTATATACCAAAATAACCCTTAAACCTAATACTTAGGATATTAATTTATAAATATTTCTTCTTATTTTTAGGAAAACTTTCTAATATATAGTGACTTTAGGGGTGAATGCTTTTATATTTGTTGAAGGAATTTTAATATATTTAACTTATATTAAAAGAATTAAGTACTTTTTAATTTTATTTTCATATTTTACTTAAATAAAATGAATTTTTTTAATTATTGCATGTAATAACAAAATTTTGATATTATTTATTTACTTATAATATTAATTATTAAGTAAATCTATTCATGTCCTTATTCGTAATTTGACACTTAAAAGCACTTTCTAAAAAGTTTGGTCAAAAACAAATTATTTCTCAAAAGTGCTTTTCAAACTGATTAGCCAAACACAAACTGTTTATCTACAAAAGTACTTTTTTTAAAAGCACTTTTGAAAAAAACACTTCTCAAAATAAGCTGATTTCTCCGGCTTGACCAAACAGGCTATTAAGGTATTTGTGCATAAAGTTTAGGCATCTTATATCTCTTAATTATTCCTTCCCTGGTGAGAAATATCAAATACATAATATGTCGAATTGAGAGTAGTTTAAATAGTCAATCTTATATTCTTTATCTATTTCCAAACCTTTTCAACAATACCCACTTCATTTAAATTTACTTTTCATATTTTAAAATTTAAGATTCACTTCTTTAAACTCGCAATAATGGTGATTTTAAATGATATTTAAATTTATTTCATGAAATCTTCTATATAAGAGCTGTTGGTAGAAGAAAACAAGTTTTTCTAATAATGCCCACTTGATTTAAACTCACTTTTCATATTTTAAAATCAAGATTAACTCCTTCAAACTTGCACAACGGTTATTTTAATGCCGAAAAAAACTTAACTAGCCATGGATGCAAGAAAATTTAATAAATTGCTGCGCCCTAAGTTGCAATGTGCAAATATGTTTGAAAAAAAATAAAAAATAGTCAGATTTACAACTGGTAATTGAAAAATAGCCACAGTTTCAAAAGTAATTGAATTTTAGACATATTTTCATGTAAAGATAAAATCGAAACAAGAACACTCTTAAAAATCCGAAAATATTCCAGCATAATATGTTGGAGTTCGAATTTTTTACATATGAGCTTCCAGCATAATATGTTGGAGTTCGAATTTTTTACATATGAGCTTCCAGCATAATATGTTGGAATTTCATAATGTGTTGCAGTTCCAATATAATATGCGAGAAGTTTATATGCAAGAGCTCTATAATCTAGCATATTATGTTGGAACTTCCTGCATGCTGGAGTTCAACATAATGTACTGGAAGTTTAAATGCAAAAGCTCCATAATCCCGTATATTATGCTGGAATTTTCATATTTTAGCAAAATAGTGGCTATTTTTTAATGACTTTACAAACGCTGACTATTTTTCAATTAGAAGTCCGAGAACTGGCTAGCCCGTGCTATTTTCACAAATATGTTGCCTCTTTAAATTTCTTTAAAAAAAGAATTATGTATACAGTGAATCCGGGGGGGGGCGATTTCCCCGTCATAGGGTCGTCTCGCGGTCATGCCCCTCGAAGCTCGGAGCCAAGGTCGAGACTCATCCTCGGGGTTCGGCAGATATCGGTCCAAAGGGCATCGCATTCCGACAAATACAGTGGGTTACAACAGGCGAGGGGGGAGTTCCCAAGGCACGCTGCTCAACCTGGCAAGGCTGGCCTATCTGAGGTATATTTTCAAGATGTCACGTCTAGCCATCCTATCTCTGTATCTTCACAGTTGACACGTTTTGTATTGTGACGGATTCCCTCCTATATAAAGGGGGTCCCCATCACTTTGTACGCCCCGACTCATGTTGCTCTAATTATTTTTCCACAAGATCAATAATCTCTCTCTCTCTCTCTCTCTCTTCTTTCTAACTTGCTCGTTCTCACTGGCTCGAGGTCACTTTAATATTTATCGCTTTCTTACTTGTTCTTCTTCCATCGCTTGGTATTGGACATGAAGAGCCTTGTTTAATCATATCTCAACTATTATCCTATTCCCAACTGCCCCCGATAGCTCGAGCTCGACCCAGACATCGACCCCGAGGTTCCCCATCGACCGGTCCTACACCCGGGCAGCCGACCTATCGGTTCGATCACTACCTCGTTTAAGCTTCCATTTCATCATTGAACTTCATCTTCTTAGCATCATCTGCTCAAACAACTAGCGTAAAAATAGATCACGTATTTTTAGAATCCTATTTACAAATTTAATTGTTGTTACCATTTTCACGGTAAACAATTTGGCGTCCACCGTGGGGTTAAAAATAATAGTGATTATTTTCTTGTTGGTTTCATTTCAAAAAAGCAAGTTATCTTTCACACTTTTTCTTGCCCAAGATTTTCGCTTTTAGGACAAAGCGCCTGGCTCGGCTAGTGAAATGGGAAACCAGAACCTCAAAAGCGATAGAGAAAAGGGCACGACCGCCCTAGAGGCCGGTACACCACCGCGTTCAACCCGGACGGAAGGGAAGGTTCTCCAACATAATGTCCTCATGATTATTGGGGGAACCAACATCCACCGAGGACCCATGTCCAAACAAACGAGAACGTCTGCTACGGAAGAGGGACCTACACGAAAACACTTACCCGAAGAAACCCTCGTATTCAGCGAAGAGGACCTCAAGACCATGATGGAACCGCACAACGACGCGCTAGTAATTTCGTTTCTCTTAGACAACACCAGCATAAGGCGCGTGCTCGTGGATCCAGGCAGCTCGGCCAACATAACCAGGTCAGAAGTAGTAGAATAGCTGGGGCTGCTCAATCAAGTTGTTCCCACCCCTCGAGTCCTCCATTACTTCAACATGATCAGAGAAGAAACGAAAGGAGAGATCACCCTCCTGATCAACACGTCTGGCACAATCCAATACACTGAGTTTTAGGTCATCGACGGCGATATGAGATACAACGTCTTACTTGGCATGACTTGGATACACACCATAAGGGCAGTGCCCTCGACCTTGCACCAGGTGATAAGGTTTCCCACGAGTGATGGCATCACGACCATACATAGAGAACAACGGACAGCGAGGGAAATGTTTGTGGTCCACCACAAGACGCCAACCCCTACATGCCCAATCTCGAACGATGTGGGAAGCGTGCAAATCCTTGAAGACGACGAGGAAGACTTCTTCGCTCCCCCGAACCTTCGTCACCCCCGGGGAATCAGATGCGACCAAGTCAACAGTCGAAGAGTTGGAGCAGACCATTTTTATCGGGCACCCCCCGATCGCAAGGTATACTTGGGAATGGGGCTGACCCCCGAACTCAAGACAAGGTTTATTTAATTTCTTAGTAACAATATCGACTGTTTCGCCTGGTCCCACCTAGATATGACAGGTATCCCACCGGAAATAACCTTCCACAAGCTAAGCATTGACCCCAAATTCAAACCCGTAAAGCAAAAGAGAAGGCCGCAATCCGAGGTAAAACATGCCTTCATCAAAGAGAAGGTAGCAAAACTTATCAAAATATGATCCATTAGGGAGGTAAAGTATCCCGAATGGCGATCTAACGTAGTGGTAGTGCCAAAAAGTGGAACAAGCTAAAGATGTGTATAGATTATAAAGATCTGAATAAAGTGTGCCCCAAAGATTCCTTCCCGTTGCCTAATATCGATCGTCTGATCGATGCTACGGCCGGCCACGAGACCCTCACTTTCCTCGATGCCTACTCGGGGTACAATCAAATCCAGATGAACCCCGAAGATAGGGAAAAAACCTCATTCATCAAAAATATGGTACATATTGCTATAATGTAATGCCATTCGGGCTAAAAAATGCGGTAGCAACCAACGCCTAGTTAATAAAATGTTTGAGCATCAAGTAGGTAAATCAATGGAGGTATATATTGATGATATGCTAGTCAAATCCCTGCGCGCAGAGGACCATCTGACCCATTTGCAGGAAACTTTCAACATCCTTAGAAGCTACAACATGAAGCTCAATCTTGAGAAGTGTGCCTTTGGAGTAGGATCAGGCAAATTCCTGGGCTTCATGGTTTCAAATAGGGGTATCGAGGTCAACCCCGACAAAATAAAGGCCATCAAAGAAATCACAGTGGTGAACAATGTAAAAGCCGTTCAACGGCTGACAGGGCGGATCGCGGCCCTAGGCAGATTCATATCTAGGTCATCGGACAAAAGCCACCATTTCTTTGTCCTGCTCAAAAGAAAGAACAACTTCGAATGGACTCCAGAATACCAACACACCCTAGAAGAACTGAAATGGTACCTGTCTAGCCCGCCTTTGCTACACACACCCAAGGAGGATGAAATGTTGTACCTATACCTGGCCGTGTCCGAAATAGCGGTAAGCGGTGTGTTGGTTCGAGAAAAGCAAGGTATACAATTTCCTATTTATTATGAAAGCCGAACCTTGGGGGCGCCGAAACCCGGTACCCCGATTTGGAAAAATTGGCTCTCGTACTGATAAGCTCCTCGCGCAAGGTGAAACCTTACTTTTAGTGACACCGTATCTACATCCTGTCGACTTATCCTTTTCGGAGTGTACTGCATAAACCTGAGTTATCGGGTCGATTGACCAAATGGGCCATTGAGCTCGGGGGTTATGATATCGAGTATCAACCTCGGACGACCATCAAGTCCCAAATCCTAATGGATTTCATGGCCGATTTTTCGCCATCCCTCGTGCTCGAGGTAGAGAAGGAACTTTTATTAAAATTAGGCACGTCTTCCGGGGTATGTACCTTGTTCACAGATGGTGCCACAAACATAAGAGGATCCAGACTCGGTATAGTCCTAAAGCCGCCCGTCGGCGTCATAATGAGGCAATCCATAAAAACCACAAAGCTAACTAACAATAAAGCCGAGTATGAGGCTATGATTGCAGGTTTACAGTTGACCAAAAGTTTGGGAGTCGAGACTGTCGAGGCAAAATGCGATTCGCTCCTCGTGGTAAGCCAAGTGATCGGAAGCTACGAAGCCCGAGAGGACAGGATGCAAAGGTATTTGGACAAAATCCAAATCACATTACGTCGCTTCAAAGAATGGACCTTAGTCCATGTACCCCGAGAGCAGAACGGCGAGGCCGATGCCCTCGCAAACTTGGGATCTTCCGCTGAAGAAGAAGACCTGCTCCCCGGAGCTGTCATTCAACTGTTCAAATATGTGGTCAAGGAGGGTCACGCAGAAATTAACTCCACCAGCCTGACATGGGATTGGAGAAACAATTAAATCGTTTATTTGAAGGACGGGAAGCTACCCGCAGATCCAAGATAATCGAGGACCCTGCAAACCAAAGCGGTTCGGTTCTTACTCGACGAAAATGGGACTATATACAGGAGAATTTTCGATGGCCCCCTGGCGGTATGCTTGGGACTGGGAGACACAGATTATGTGCTTCGAGAGATCCACGAGGGCACTTGTAGAAATCACTCTGGGGCTGACTCCCTAGTCCGAAAGGTGATCAGAGCGGGCCACTATCGAGACAACATGGAAAAAGATGCCAGGGAATTCGTTTGAAAATGCGACAAGTGCCGGAGGTTCGCTCCCATAATCCACCAGCCCGACGAACAACTGCATTTCGTTTTATCACCATGGCCATTCGTGAAGTGGGGGATGGACATCGTCGGCCCTTTACCGACGGCGCCGGGTAAAGCTAGATTCATTCTGTTTATAACTGATTACTTCTCAAAATGGGTGGAAGCACATGCATTCGAGAAAATAAGAGAGAAGAAAGTCATCAATTTTATATAGGAACACATCATATGCCAGTTCGGAATCCCATCCGAAATAACATACGACGACGTGAGGCAATTCATCGGGAGCAAGGTAACACAGTTCCTTGAAGACAACAAAATCAAGAGAATCCTATCAACATTATACCACCCGTGTGCGAACGTCCAGGCCTAATCTACAAATAAAACCATCATTCAGAACTTGAAAAAGAAGTTGGAGAGCGCCAAGGGAAAAAGGAGAGAAATGTTGCCCGAGGTGCTGTGGGCATATCGGACAACTCCAAAGTCAAGCACCGGGGAGACACCATTCTCCCTGGTATATGGTGCCAAAGCACTGATACCAGTGGAGATCGGGGAACCAAGCGCCAGATTCCGGCACACTAATGAGGGATCGAACAATGAAGCCATGGCAATAGCCCTTGAGCTGCTCGACGAAAGACGGGAAGCCTCGCTGGTTCCGATGGCTGCCCAGTAGCAGAAAATCAAAATATACTACAATAGAAGAACAAATCTCCGATACTTCGGGATCAGAGACTTGGTACTAAGGAAGGTTACTCTCAACATCCAAAACCCCAATGAAGGGAAGTTGGGCCAGAATTGGGAAGGGTCATATCGTATCCTTGGGATAGTTGGCAAAAGATCCTATAAGCTTGGCACTATGGAGGGCAAGCAGCTTCCGAGATCAGAGACTTGGTACTAAGGAAGGTTACTCTCAACATCCAAAACTCCAATGAAGGGAAGTTGGGCCAGAATTGGGAAGGGTCATATCGTATCCTTGGGATAGTTGGCAAAAGATCCTATAAGCTTGACACTATGGAGGGCAAGCAGCTTCCGAGCAACTGGAATGTATCGATGCTCAAGTGGTATTACTGCTAGGGATACTTCGGGATCAGAGACTTGGTACTAAGGAAGGTTACTCTCAACATCCAAAACCCCAATGAAGGGAAGTTGGGCCAGAATTGGGAAGGGTCATATCGTATCCTTGGGATAAATGGCAAAAGATCCTATAAGCTTGGCACTATGGAGGGCAAGCAGCTTCCGAGCAACTGGAATGTATCGATGCTCAAGTGGTATTACTGCTAGGGCATCCGGTTGCAAAACCCCACAAATATCCTCAAGCAAACGTCGCACTCTTTTCCTTCGATCGGGTTTTCTATCTCGAAATGGGTTTTTACCGGCAGGGTTTTTAACGAGGCGACGTCCACACACTTCCCAAGAAGGATCCAAATAGCCTACAAGACTTCCTTTGCAACTAGCCCCGCCTTGGGAAAATGACAAACGAGGCTCCAATAGGAAACAACGTACCAGATTAAAGGTCCAAGGAGTCGCGCCCGCACAAGCTGAGCTCACGACAACGAAGCAACGTGTTTTTATGCCAAGCAATAAAAGAATATCTTTTAGAATCTCATACTCCAACAAAGGAAATCTCATTGTACTCTCGATGGGGATCCCTCCATCAAATGCGTCCCGAAACACTCGGAGACTTAGAGTCAACAATTTGACACTCACACGACCCCAGGTCGGAACTCCGGGCTCATAAAGCCCCCGCAAGGTAACTCCGAGCTCACGAATAACGACCCTCGAGCCTAAACAAACCCGATGACTCGGAGACTGTCGCCAATCGCCTCACACTGGAAAACCTGAGGCCGTAAGACCTCGAGCGAGCAGACTCGGTATAACCAGATCTATTATACATAGCAACACAAACTGTAAGACCTCAACAGACATGACAAAACTGTAAGACCTCAACAGGCATGACAAATTGTAAGACCTCAACAGGCATGAAATTTTTGTAAGACCTTACTACAGGTATAAAACTCAAAATCCTGATGTTTAGGCTATACTTCGCATTTGTAAGAATCCCGAAAGGACATACCCTCGGTGTAGATGCCTAAACTATCACTCATGATAAAAAATGTCTCCGACCAAACACAGATGACTACGGTCAAAACGGCTGATCCAGCCAAAATAACGCGACTCGGGGATGCCCGACCGTCGCTAAACAAAATTGCATGCCATTACTTCGAATATACTTTGGAAAGAACCGGTTAAAACAGGCTTCCCTCAACAGGCAAACGAGCTTCGCCCATGTCATCTCCAAATCACAAGTCTTTGATCTACTCGACCTACGAGCTAAAAACCTTCCGAGGTGCTCAAACAGCGCCGCTAACGACTTCAAATCGAGGTTCTTCCCAAACCGACGACGGGTCAGGCAAAATTATTTCAAAAAGACCTTAACGAGAGGAATACAAAGCCTACAAAAAACCTACGGGCAAAAGTGTAAAAGCCATTGTCGCCAGCCAAATAAGCCTCCGAGCTACACACTACAAGGTCTTAACGACCAAAACCGCATAAGAGCCACTGTCACTAGCGTAGAAATTGAAAACTTGAGGATTAAAATGAGCTCGAGTCATAACCCGATTCGGAGACCGGATCCAAAATAGTTAAAATACAACATGCCTAAGGGCAGCGTAAGCACCATTGCTGCCAGCCAAATGAGTCCCCGGGTCACACACTCAAAAGGGCGCTTCGACCCAAGGCGCAAGAGCCATCGTCATCTGCCCATGCAGGCACAAAAAGCTCGAGGGTCAATTAAAGCTCGAGTCGCAGCACGACTCGGAGACTGAACCCAAAACAAGCCAAATACAAATGCCCAATGGCAAGGGATAAGAACCATCATCACCCGACTGTGCAGACACAAGAGAGCGGAAATCAATAAGGCTCGGGGCAAACTCGGTCTGAAAACTCAACGCAAATGGATGGGAAAAAGCGCAAGACCCCTCACAACAGTTCACACCAGAGGCTGCATCGACCAGCCGCATGACAATTCTCGAGCCAGCCTAAACGGGCCACAAAGCTATATTGCAGGTCTAAGGTTCTTTCGCCAAATCCTTGTTGAATTCAGAGCAGAAAGGGGAGCAAGAGAAACGAAGCCACAAGATTCTCTTCATACATATGCCAAAATAAAAGTACTATATACAAATACGAAGATCAACATGAAAAAACAACATATCCTAATCTATTGCCGAACCGACAACCTCAAAGGCTGCATCCAGGCAATTATGAGTCCCCCAACGGCCCCTTCTCGACGGCGTCCCCTTTCTCCGGGGATCCACCCCCATTTTTAACACCGCTCGATTTGCCTTCTAATATGCCCTTGATGGTCAGCCTTCGGAAGTCCGGCCAAAAACGATCTGAGGCTCGAGGTAAAGTTGGGACAGCCCCCTCGAACGTCCCCTCAACGCAAGAATCTGCGATGACCGCTGCTCCCCCATGCAAAGATACAAGTGCCTCGACCTCAGCTTTGATCCTAAACAATGTAACCACCAGCTCAGAATGGAGGTTCTTATACTTGCCACTATCCTCTTTCACGTCCTGGAGTTGACGCTCAATCAAGGTGACTCTCCCCCTAAGGTTGTCCCTCTCGGAAGCCACCTCACTCACATGCCGACTAAGCTCGGATATTTCAGCATCTCTGGCCCGAAGCTCCCCTCTCAGCAGGGCGTTCTCCTTCTCAAACTGCACAAATTTAGGCCCGAAGAGTTAAAAGCGATGGAATTTCACAGGGGCTCAAATGATAGTAAAAACATGGGATGAATAACCTATTCGGTGAAATAGGCTTTCTCACGTTCACCGTGGCTCACCTCATCCTGATACTGGGCAAGAGCCTAGTTGTAAAGCGTTTTGGCCTGAAACCGCATAAAAAAGTTAGGAGAATAAAGGCTAGAGCAACCCGAAGCAACAGACAAGGCTAGCAGGAGTTACCCGCTCACGAAGCCTACCCATCTCGCCAAAAATGAATGAGGCATTGGCCTTGGAACTATCCTCATGAATGATTGTCGGCCTCTCGATGGCGTCTCCACCTTTGGTCAGTGCTCCTGCCATGGAAAGCTCCTTGCAGGACTCGTCTAACACTCCGCAAGATGGAAGGATCTCCCCCTTAGGAGAATAAATAATAACCAACGGGTTAACGGGGTCAGCCAAAATCTCCGTCCTCTGTTCACCCCAAGTCCCAGATCGAGGCCTCTCCAAACTGCTTGCCAAGGGCGTCCCAGCTCGAGGAGGACTCCAGCCACCCGCCAATTCAAGGGTGGTGCTCGATACCCCATCCATTGCCTCACCGCCATAAAGCTAGGCTGCGTCAGCATCAGACTCCTGTCCGGAAGAATCTATCCCCACGGCCCGAGGATCAATCGATCCCAAACACTCTCCGGGGAATGCCGAGTAGCTGCTTTCTCCCTCACCTTCAGCACAAGGATTTCCCATCGCCCTAGAGGTCGGAACCAATGGGTCGACCTTGGAGCTCTCCACCTTGATCCTCTTGGGCTCCGGTGGCTCAGCCGACAGGCTTTCCTGCCTTTTCTTCTCCTCTTCAAGCATCAGAGTGTCCCCTCTAACAGACGGTACCTCCCTCATTGGTGGGATTCCTCCCAGACATGCATATATGCAGAGGTTAAATGCACGAGACGAAGAAAGCTACTAACAGCAAGCTACGTCAAAATGCACGGATGCGTCAAAGCTCAAGGCACACCATAGTCTTTCGCTTCCCACCGAGCTCGGGATAAATCCCGCCACGCTTGATCGATATACGAGCAGATTGAGTACAAATGACCGACCCAACCCTAGAGATCCGACACCGTGCCAGGATAGATTGCTATGGCTGAAAAGACAAAAAGAAGCATAGTTAGACGCATGAGGAGAAATCACCAAGAAGGGGCAAATGCACCATGTTTACTTACGCCCAGCGTTCCACTTCTCAGGGAACGACATATTTTCCACTGGGATTAGGTCTGACGTCCTCACTCGAACAAATCGGCTTAACCACCCATCATCCCCGAACTCCTCAGTGGAGGCAAAAAGGGACCTCGGGGCTCGACAATGAAGTTTGATTAAGCCCCCGTAAAGGAGACGAGGACTATACATCCGGATCAAATGGTTCAGGGTGAAAGGCATTCCCTCTATCATGATCGAATAATGCCTGATCATATAAACCACACGCCAGAACGAATGATGAACTTAACCAGGAATTACCTGGTAACTTCGGTAGAAGTCGAGAATCACAGGGTCAATCGAGGGCGATAATGGACCCATTGGCCCCAAAGTGAATGGGTAGGTGTACACATTCAAAAAACTGGCCCTATAAGCCATAATATCTTCATCCCGAGCGGGAATCTTCACGAGCACGATATTCCCCCAGCAATAGTCGGCCTTCACTCTTTTGACATTCGTTATAGAGCTGATATACCGAGTTACAGGCTCGCGACACCTTGACTTTGAGGAGGGTCTCTCGATCCTAAAATCGAAGGTCATCACAAAGGGTCCCAGGACGCACTCATCAGCACGGGGGAGGGGGGGAGAGGAGTGGCCACTTCGCATTGAGAGAAAAACGAAGAAGATGAGCCCGCAACCTCCTAGGAAGTAGAAGCGAAAATATTTGCCATCCTTGAGAAAATCTGAGGGAAGAAGAAAAGGGGTTTGCGTTCCTGAAGAAGAGCGAGAACGAGGGAAAACAGACCTCACTAAGGGTTTTTGAACACGAGGTAGAAACTAGAAATGAAGGGGTGAGTATTTATAAAAGCACCATGGGTACATTGAAGGAAGCCAACCGCCGCAATCAATGCTGAAATCTGCAGGAACGATGCACATAACACGCCTTGACATCTCGTAACCATTCGCAAGGACACCAGAGGAAGCAAAAGTTCAAAACCGTTTCTTGTTGCCTTCACTCTAAGAAACGCAGAGACTATCTGTATACGGCGAATCTGGGGAGCCTGATTTCCCCATCATAGGGCCGTCTCGTGGTCATGCCACTCGAAGTTTGGAGCCAAGGTCGAGACTCATCCTCGGGGTTCGGCAGATATCGGTCCGGAGGGCATCGCATTCCGACAAATACAGTGGGCTATAGCAGGCGAGGGGGAGTTCCCAAGGCAAGCGGCTTAACCTGGCAAGGCTGGCCTATCCGAGGCCTATTTTCAAGATGTCACGTCTAGCCATCCTATCTTCTTATCTTCAGAGTTGACACATTTTGTATTGTGACGGATTCCCCTCCTATATAAAGGGGGTCCCCAACACTTTGTAAGCCCCTGACTGATGTTGCTCCAACTATTTATCCACAAGATCAATAATATCTCTCTCTCTCTCTTCTTTCTAACTTGCTCTTTCTCACTGGCTCGAGGTCACTTTAATATTTATCGCTTTCTTACTTGTTCTTCATTCTATCGCTTGGTATTGGCCATTAAGAGCCTTGTTTAATCATATCTCAACTGTTATCCATTCTCGACTGCCCCCGATAGCTCGAGCTCGACCCAGACATCGACCAGTCCTACACCCGGGCAACCGACCTATCGGTTCGATCACTGCCTCGTTTAAGCTTGCATTTCATCATTGAACTTCATCTTCTTAGCATCATCTGCTCTAACAACTAGCATAAAAATAGATCACATATTTTTAGAATCCCATTTACAAATTTAATTGTTGTTACCATTTTCACGGTAAACAAATTAACCCAAATAGTCGTCCTTCGAATTAGTCTATACTATATTAAAAGTACAAAGGCCTTTAACAAAATGTTGTTCGCTTTTTTTACCCTTTAAAAATAGGATTCACACTAGATAAAATAGTCAATTAAGCATTTCCTAATATTTAGGACAAGAAAATTAAATTGGTTATTAAATATTTTCTTATTTAAACTAGATATCTAAAATTTAAGACTTTAAAATTGATTAAAAATTTATCTCAACTAAATGTTTAAAAAGTCAATTATTTGATATATGTTAGTACAAAAATTGTAGACGTTCATATTTTACGTAATTACATGACTTCCTAATGGCATTCTAATTTATTCATGACGAAAAATACAATTTTTAACATCAAATAAGAAATTTCTTTTAAGAACTATTTTACTTCATTTAGTATTTACAACAACTTAATTCTAATTATATGGTAAATAATGAGAGATTAAAATTAAAAATTATTTAATATATAGAAACATAACATTTCACTTTTTTTTTGTCTTCTCCGGTTACTTTAAACTATTATAAAAGTATGAAACTTCAATGCAAAATTGATCGACCTTTTTATTATTTAATAATAAATTATACATTGGACAAAATCTTCGTTTACAACAACAACAACAACCATCCAGTAAAATTTCACTAATGGAATTTGGGGAGGGTAGTGTTTACGCAGACCTTACCCCTACCCCGAAGGAGTAGAGAAGTTGTTTTTGAAAGACACTCAGCAAGAAAATAAAAGGACAAAAGGAGAAAATATTAGTATCACCATAGAAATCATATGTAAAATAGGAACAACATGAAATTCAGAAGGAAGATGCAAAACAAAGCAAAAGAAATAGCTATTAAATAGGCCATGTACTGAAAGGCGAGATAGTAAAACACAACATTGCCACTAGCTATTTTAGACAGACCCTACTAGACTAGTCTCACAATGTTACGAAGTAAGGCAAGACTCAACTACTTCCTAACCTACAACCCTAATACTCGACCTCCACAATTTTCTATCAAGTGTCATGTCCTCGAAAATTTGAAGCCTCGTCATATCCTGCCTGATCACCTATCCCCAATACTTCTTAGGCCACCCTCTACCTCTTCTCGTGCCCTCCACAACCAGCCGCTCACACCTCCTTACTGGTGCATCTGGGCTTCTCCTTTGAATATGCCCAAACCATCTTAGCATGGCTTCCCGCATCTTCTCATCAATGGGGGCCATATGCAAATTCTCCCGAATAACATTATTCCTAATCTTATCCATTCTAGTGTGCCCGCACATCCACCTCAACATCCTCATTTCCAAAAAATCATCGTTTAATTGTTAGTAAGCACTTTTTAATAATTAGGACATTGAAATCAACTAAAGTTTTGACTACTAAATCTTTTCTATTTAAACTATATAGGAAATCCTAATATGTAGAAATATATTCACAGTAAGATAAATTATATAATTTGAGTAAGTTAATTTTCACAAGAATTTATAAATTTTAAAAATTATTATTTCACCTGGAACAATAATAATTCAGGTGGCATTAGAAGTTTTCCACTTTAAAATACCAAGAGACGAAAACTTAAAGCAAATTGTATAGAAGTCATACTTACGGGCTCAAGATTATTTTTATATTGCTAAAATCTTAAGATTTAGGGTTGGTAATATTGAAAATGTTAGCTATTTAAGCTTTTCTTTAAAAGAAACTGTTAATAAAATATTTCCAAAAGTGTTGTCGTAGAGTTTCTTATAGTGTCGATAAATTTATCTAGCGAATAGATATTGCATGTAATCACGAACAAATATCAAATTAAGAATGTGTGGCAAACTGATATTACCAATTACTATCGAATTAAAGGGATTGACAATATATATTAGCAAGTATCTTCTCTAATCATGATAATGAACGAATCTACCTAGAAAGTGGCGTGAGAACCTAAATCTATTCCTAACGAAAGTCCAAATAATAAGGCATTTTGTAGAGAAGGGATCTTCTTTTATTGATTTAGATAAATGCGATTAACGTTCATGAATCTTTTCCCCAGTAATTTAGATATTTTTTTTATAATTCGAACACTTCTATGCATACTATCTATGTAATTTTTATAAATTTATATTTATTGATATGAAATACACGCGCAACACGTGTACTCTAAGACTAGTTAAATTGAAAAAAGCAATATACTATATATATAATTATATATATAATAACTGCATAATCTTTGTATACCTATTTAAAAAAAATAGTGAATCCGGCCAGTTATTTCTGCAAAGATTCCAAAATGAGAATGTACTACATTAGGGAAACCTCAATGGGCTTGAAGTGAGAAGCCCGCTCTAGGAAACAGCAAACCCAGTAGCTGTTGAGGCCCAGACACTGAACTATAAATGGCAGAGAGAGAATATGCTCACTTCCTCTCTTCGATCGAATCGGATCTAGGGTTCTTGCTAAATTCTGTGCCTTCTTCGACCTTCAGGTAAGCAAATTGCGCTTTTCAATCTATTTTTTCACAGACGTTCATATAAAACATTTACTTACAAATGGGCAGACGAAATGCGTGTGCGTAATTCATTTAGGAATTGCTTTTTTAATCGACAAATTTGTTGAAGAGGTGGGTTTCTTGTTTCTAGATTCGTTTGATGTTTTAATTGAGCTTCCATTTGTGTTAATTCATTTGAAAGTAATGGAGCTAATTATACTGGTAAGAAAAAAGTAATGGAGCTGATTAGATTGTTTTGTTGCAGAGAAGATGCCGCGGTATGATGATAGGTATGGTGGTACACGCCTCTATGTTGGACATTTGTCTTCCAGAACGCGATCTCGAGACTTGGAGGACGTCTTCAGCAGATACGGGAGGTAAATTTTTAACCATTCGTAAGTTTTGCTTAATGATTGAACACATGTGATCGTAAATTAATTTTGAGTAGTTGTAAATGAAGGTTCCAATAGGACCAAGACTAATTTTTTAGTGGTTTATTTAGTAGTGGAATGAAATGGGCCTGAATAGAGTAGAATGGATATTAAGGATTCTATAGCTGACCCAAGCTTGTTCAGAATTGAGATATAGTTGATTAGTTGAGTGATGTGCATATTGATTATCTTATTGTGATCACTTTTAAGATATGATGTTGCTTTTTTAGTAGTTCAGAGATCTCCGTTCTAGGAAGTAAGGTGGTCTTTTTGTTGGGGTTTGGGAGGGGGGGGGGCAGTGTTGTCAAAGGCGTGCGCACTTAAGCCTGAAGCAAGTCACAAAATATGTTGAGCGCGTCGCCTAGCTTAATAGGCGCTTCAATGTCAACATCAAGGCTCTAAGACATACTTTTCCTTGCCAATGAGCGTAATCTTGAAGAGGCGACACTAAACAATTGATATTTCACTTAATTGTAATCTCCATATCTTTGTCCACATATTTGTTATTCATGCTTATAAGTATTAGTCTTGAACTACACATATATGTTTTTATTTTTTCTCCATTTGTGCCTTGCTTCATTAAAGCCCACGCTTTATTTGCGCTCTGCTTAAAGCCCTAACGGGCCTTAGAGTTTTTTTGTGCTTCTTGCCTTTGATAACACTGGGGAGGGGGGGGGGGCACCCAAGTCGTTAAAATGGCTGTTCTTTGTTTTTTGAATTTGTACAAAATGTGTGAGAGCAACATCCCCCGTGTCGTAGTGTTTTTAACTCGAATGATGTTTATGAAGGTTTCTATGTTTTTGCCCATCCTGGAGGTTTGTGGTGGGAGGTTGCCTTGGTGGAATTGGTTCCCATTCTTGCGGAGTGTGGCGATTCTTTGTATAATGTTATTGCGTGTTTTTTTGATGGAAATGGCACAATCCCAAAGTGGTGTTTAGTTCATCTTTGAGGGGCGAAGTAATCAACCCTTCGGTTCTTATGACTTGATGGCCTTACTCTTTCTGGAACCCATTTACGCAGAGTACGTGATGTGGATATGAAGCGTGACTATGCTTTTGTGGTACGCCTTTCTTATTTTTTTTCTTCCCTTTCTGTTAATGATATTTTTTAAGGTTGCACCGGGATTACCTAATCCTTGTCTCATATATTTGAGATATAAGCTTCTGTCTGCTTTTCATCTAAATCTAGGAATTTAGTGATCCTCGAGATGCTGATGATGCAAGATATGGCCTAAATGGGCGAGACGTTGATGGAAGCCGTATTACTGTGGAATTCGCAAAAGGGGTGAGTTTACACAGACTGCATTTGTTATATGTTCCTAAATGTTATATGCTTTAGTTGTAGTATCTTTATGTTGTTGTTTGTACAACACTAGAAATTTACATTCACATGACATTTGCGTTTTGAATATTAATAAAAAAGATACATGAAAACACTCTCAGGCTGTATGGCCAATGAGTAGGAAAATATCATGGAGCTGGTTTGAACATAATTATTTTTGGGAACATGCTTTTGGAAGATTTGGAGATAATGTTTCAATTCTCAATATAGCTTTTATTTACTTTTGGCATGTCGCCCGGGGGTGGGGGGAGGAGGATCTTGTGTTTATCGCTATCCCTTTAAGTAATTAAGTTGCTTTCAAGGATCTGGTTTTCTTGGTATTTTTCAAGATATGCCTTGATCATGTGATTTCATTATTTTTCTGCCTTGATCTATCTGTTGTTTTCAGATTGTTTAAAACAAGATGTCCTTTTTTATAAAATTTATTTGCATTGCAGGTACCTCGTGGTCCAGGTGGATCTCGAGAGTTTGGCGGCAGAGGTCCTCCTCCAGGTACAGGTCGTTGCTTTAATTGTGGACTTGATGGCCATTGGGCTCGAGATTGTAAGGCTGGGGACTGGAAGAACAAGTGTTACCGCTGTGGGGAGCGAGGTCATATAGAAAGAAACTGTCAGAATAGCCCCAAGAAATTGAAGTATTTTCCTAGTTGCCATCTTCTTATTTCACGCTGTGTATTCTTTGATGCTCTAGTTTGCTTTAATGGTTAAGTTTTTTATTTGTTCTTTAATAAACAGACGTGGACGAAGTTATTCCCGCTCACCGTCTCCTCGTCGTGGCAGAAGTCGCAGCCACAGTTACAGCAGAGGTCGTAGCTACAGGTCTCTCGATTTGCTCTTCCTCCTTTTGGAATGTGCCCCGTTTCACTTCGTTGATGGCTTTGGCCTTATGTTTTGAGATACTGAATTGGCATTGTCACTCATGGTTGAAATAATACCATCAGATAAGTAATTGCATTTGTCATTTCATGATGTATCATGTGGATAATATGTGAAAGCTTGAGTTGCTAAACCAAGAAAGTGTTACTGTTGTGGCCCCAAGGGCCTAGCTCAAGTGGCAAAGGGTGGTGGATTTGTGTCTTAGGTCATAGATTCGAGCCCCCACACCATGCAAAGCAAAGCCTGGTATTTAAGTGGAGAAGGGTAGAGGGGCGGGCCCATTATCCACCGAGTTTCGAAGGCTGCGGTTGGTCCAAAGGATCGGCCCTAGACGGATTTCTCGGTCATTAAAAAAAAAAGTGTTACTGTTGTGCCGTCACTACTAACACATTCTGCTTATCTCATCTGCCTTTTATGATATTAAAACATATTTTTTACCATAACCTTATCTAAATAAATAAATAAAGTATTAACAGATGGTGTGTTTGATTTCTTTGCAGCCGATCCAGGTCTCCTGTGAGGAGGGACTCCAGGTCTCCTGTGAAGAGCGACTCCAGGTCTCCTGTGAAGAGGGACCGTAGCATTGAGCATGAAGAAAGAAGATCAAGAAGTCCTCGCCCTCATAGATCATCACCACCTCCATCAAAAGGAAGGAAATACAGCCCTTCACCTGATGAAAGAAGTCCACAAGAGAGAGGTACGCCGTCCCCTAGGGGTGATAGGGCAGCCAATGGTTCTGATCATAGCAGGAGCCCTACAGACGATGCTGGAATAGACGAACGCAGAAATTTGAGTCCTATTGAAGAAAATGGCCGCAGTCGCAGCAATAGCCCCATCCATAGGGACAATGGAAGCCCAGTGGAGAATGGGAGCCCAATGGGTGATGATGAAAATCATGCTTCTCCAAGGGGCAGCGAGTCACCTTAAAAAGGTGCATATGATACAGTCAGCTTGGCAAGTGTGTTTTAATCACAAGTAATTATTGTCCTTGCCCTTTAATTTTTAAAGTATTTCTCCTTCTATTTGGAAACATGTAATTGAATTATTTGGAATGACCTGAATTTGGAACTGTCTTGCACATGGTGTGTTCGAGACCGCTTTAAGCTGTGGCTTGTTATATTCAGCTTGAATTTGGTTAGAAGTGTGGGACACTATTTGGAAGTGGTTTAACTATGACTGTAAAGTTCCTTGTTGGCCAAGTGTTGTTATATCACTTCCTGAATATTGTACCAGAGCATTCACCAATTGTAAAGTTGAAATACAGCAATTGGTGCAAATTTCAGATTCATCTGGCAAATCGATTGGAAATATGATGAGAGACTCGCATGAATACATTCTGCTATTTGTGTTGACTGTCTCGGTTTCTTGTGATCTGTTGTTGGAAGTGGCAGATAGCATGCTCATGACCGTCTGTTAACAAAATGTTAACCATTCCATGGAGTAGTAAATTTGTTTTAATTACTATATAGACATCGTGTGAATATCGAAAAGCTCTGAGAGCAGTTCTATGCATTAAGAAGTTGGTGTATTATTGTCCATTATTTCTGGTTATGGACGGTCCAATTGGTAACATATAATTGTGAAGCATAAGCCTTGAATATAATGCTCTTTGTAGTTGCAGAAGAAGCTTGTTGTAGGGCAAGTGTTAGCTACCCTTGCCACTACACTAAAAGCTTCACTTATATTAAAGAGATTTACAACTGTTAATTACTAAAAATAGTTTGTATCCTAATTGCAGAGTATAATTCTTCAATGGAATTGATTCGTTCGAACTCCCCATATAGAGGCTGGTTTGTTAAGATTGCCATGAGAATCCATGTATATTTAAAACAAGTTAACCTCATCCATTTCTTGCCCTGTATGCCATTACAAGTATAAGTAATAAGAATGGACCTTGGGTCTAAGTTAATCCCAAAAGCTAGCTCAAAGGGTAAGGATTGCCCCAGCATCCATTTCTCAACTTCGGGGGCCTGGCTTTGATACCATGATGAGATGGAGCTGGGGCCTAATTCAACTCTTGGAGCGTGAGCAATTTACCGTAGGAGCTTAACTTTGGGGGGCCTGGCTTTGATACCATGATGAGATGGAGCTTGGGCCTAGCTCAACTCTAAAGGCTTGAGCTAAGGATTGCCAAAGCCATATAACTAATCACTGAGGGAAACACTAGTACTGAACCAAGAGAAGGCAAACCTTAGAGTTGGTTCTTTTTTGTAATTATTAGTTCTTTGATTATGTACCAGAGAATTTTTGGATGCTGCTGCTTTGAATATGGTAATTGTTAAGGCAAAACAGAAGCTTTTCTGCGGAGCATTATCTTCGTATAATCATCTTCGAAGCAAAATTTGCGTCCAGTCAAGGTGAGGTCTTGCAATGGCTAAATCTGAAAATTCTCTTTGTTCATCTTATCCTTTTGTTCTGAGGTTATATTACACAAGGGCGCATCCAGCCCTTCGGTACCGGTTCAGCTGAACCCAGTATTTTTGTCAACAACAACAACAACAACAACAACTACCCAGTAAAATCCCATATAGTGGGGTATGGGGAGAGTAATGTGTACGCAGACCTTACCCCTGCCCCGGTAGGACAGAGAGGCTGTTTCCGATAGACCCTCGGCTCAGAACGACGGAAATAAAGAAAAACAAGGAAAATAAGAAAAGAAAAGAGAATTCATTAGTAACTCCAGTAAAAACCATTATAGTAACAGAAACATAAAAATCAAAAGATGAATGACTTGCAATAACAGTAACCAGAGTCTAAGGAATCTAAGATAAACAACAAGAATAGTGTGAGTTCAACATAAACTGCAAACCATCTAAGATCAACCCTAATCCAATCCCGCCTCACCCCAGGCATGCAGCAAGGAAAGCTCCACTACCCCTATCCTACAACTCTAATGCTAGTCCTCCAGGCCTTCATATCAAGGGCCATGTCCTCGGAAATCTGCAGACGAACCATGTTTTGCCTGATCACCTCTCCCCAATACTTCTTAGGTCTCCCTCTACCTCTTCTCGTGCCCACCACGGCCAACCGCTCACACCTCCTCACCGGAGCATCGATGCTTCTCCTCTGTACGTGCCCGAACCATCTGAGCCTCGCTTCCCGCATCTTATCATCCACAGGGGCGACGCCCACCTTCCTCCGAATATCTTCATTCCTGATCTTGTCTAACCTAGTGTGCCCGCACATCCACCTCAGCATCCGCATCACTGCTACTTTCAACCTCTGGATATGGGAGTTCTTAATCGGCCAACACTCTGCCCCATACAACATTGCCGGTCTAACCACAACTCTATAAAACTTACCTTTGAGTATCGGTGACACTTTCTTGTCACACAAGACTCCAGATGCAAGCCTCCATTTCATCCAACCCGCCCCTATGCGGTGAGTGACGTCCTCGTCGATCTCTCCGTCCCCCTGAATCACCGACCCAAGGTGCTTGAAACTATCTCTCTTAGAGATGACCTGTGACCCAAGCCTCACGTCCCCGCCTATATCCCTCGACTCAGTGTTAAACTTGCACTCTTAGACTCGAGAGTCTGTCTCCAAACCTCCAATCTCTCGTTAACACCTGCCCTCGTCTCGTCAATTAGAACAATGTCATCAGCAAATAGCATACACCATGACACCTCCCCTTGAATGTGTTGTGTCAAAGCATTCATCACCAGGGCAAATAAGAATGGGCTAAGCGCAGAGCCTTGGTGTAATCCCATAACAACCGGGAAATGCTTCGAGTCACCTCCCACAGTCCTAACCTTAGTCTTAGCTCCATCATACATATCCTTGATCGCTCTTATGTAGGATACCAGCACGCCCTTCGCCTCAAGACATCTCCAGAGCACCTCCCTAGGAACCTTGTCATACGCTTTCTCCAAGTCAATAAACACCATATGCAGATCCTTCTTCTTATCCATGTACTGTTCCACCAACATCCTAATAAGGTGGATAGCTTCCGTAGTGGAGCGGCCCGGCATGAACCCAAACTGATTGTCGGATATAGACGTCGTCTTCCTCACCCTCACCTCCACCACCCTCTCCCAGACTTTCATGGTATGACTAAGTAACTTGATACCCCTATAATTGTTACAACACTGGATATCACCTTTATTCTTGTACAACGGTACCACTGTACTCGACCTCCATTCCTCCGACATCCTTTTCGTCCTAAAAATTACATTGAACAACCCAGTCAGCCATTCCAATCCTACTCTACCCACATACTTCCAAAACTCAACCAGAATTTCATCTGGCCCCGTCGATCTACCCCTACTCATCTTAGGCAAAGCCCCCACGACCTCGTCGACCCTAATACGCCTGCAATACCTAAAATCTCGGAGACTCTCTGAATGCCCCAAGTCCCCTAGCGCTATATCCCGATCCCCCTCCTCATTTAGAAGACCATAGAAGTACGTCTGCCATCTCTGCTTAATCTGGGGATTTCCCACCAATACTCTACCATCCTCATCTTTGATGCACCTCACTTGGTCCAGATCCCGGGCCTTCCTCTCCCTCGCTTTAGCCAGCCGAAACAACTTCATGTCCCTTCCTTTCTCCCCTAATTCCTCGTATATACGGCTAAACGCTGCATTCTTAGCCTCCGTGACCGCCAGTTTCGCCTCCTTCCTAGCCAATTTGTACCTCTCTTTATTCGCTCTCCTCTCCTCCTCGCTTGAGCTCCCTGCCAACTTCGCGTACGCTACCTTCTTCGCCTCCACTTTACCTTAGACTATGTCATTCCATCACCAGTCTCTTTGGTGCCTGCTAGAAAAACCCTTCGATACACCTAGCACCTCTCTCGCCGCCTTACTCACATAGTTCACCGTAGTTGACCACATAGTGCTCGCGTCTCCACTACTCTTCCAAGCTCCCATAGCAGATAACTGCCCCTCCAATTCCTGGGATTTATCCTTGGTTAAAGCTCCCCATCTAATCCTTGGTCGGCCACAAGCATACCTCTTCTTCCTCTTCATCATAATGCCGATGTCCATCACTAAGAGCCTATGCTGAGTCGCGAGGGTCTCTCCTGGGATAACCTTGCAATCCTTGCACAACCCTCTATTACACCTTATGAGGAGAAGGTAATCGATCTGAGTCTTCGCCGCCGAACTTCGGAAAGTAACCAGATGCTCCTCCCTCTTCGAAAAAGTTGAGTTCGCAATCACCAGCTCGAAAGCCTTAGCGAAGTCTAACATCGAAGTACCTCCTCCGTTCCTATCCCCAAGGCCAAAGCCACCATGCACCTCGTCATAACTACCAACAGCCGCCCCGATATGGCCATTAAAATCCCTTCCAATAAATAACCTTTCAGTAGGAGGAATACTACGCACAATCTCATCCAGGCCCTCCCAAAAGCGCCTCTTAACCTCCTCATCCAAGCCCGCTTGTGGCGCGTAAGCGCTAACTACATTGAGGGTGCACTCACCAATGACCAACTTAATAAACATTAGCCTATCATTCACTCTCCTAACCTCAACCACAGACTCTTTAAGATCCCTATCCACCAAGATACGCACTCCATTCTTACCCCTCACGACTCCAAAGTACCACAACTTATACCCGTCCACATTCCTCGCCTTCGACCCTGCCCACCTAGTCTCCTGGACACAAGCTATATTAACCTTTCTCTTCTAGAGAATCTTTGCCAACTCAATAGACTTACCCGTCAGCGTGCCTATGTTCTACGACCTGATCCTCAATCTACAACCTCCCTCTTTCCCCTTACCCTTCTTTCCTCTCGTCCCAACCCCTGACCCCTAAATTCCCACTTCTCACCCCCGGCACCCCTCGAGGACATGACCTTACTCTACCATCCCACTCCACGACCACTATACCTACGACAGACTTCGGAAGGCACTAACCCGGGCCCAAACCAGAAAATAGCCGGTTGCAACTATAAGTATACTAAAAATACTAAAAATACGCTTAAAATGGTGCTAACTAGATAGCCACAAATTATCTAACACAGAGAAAGAGACAAGAAAATGGGAGGTACCAACTCCTGATGGAAAGAACCTGGAAATATTACTTGATGCACCCGGAGATGCTCCGCTCTACTCGCCCGTATGCCTTGCGCTTGCCTGGGCAGCTGCAACAATTCCCGCAAATATAACCTGTGTGCTTTGGAACCCGACGTCCAGCCCTTTGTGACTGTCAAATGGCCTGCTTCGCTATGCTTGTCCGTGCACCTCCCACCCGTCACCAAACAGCCACCAAAAGTGCTACTTGCAACACACACAGCAAACCCCGAGGCCAAGAAAAGGGGGAGGACTGTCACCGGAACGGTCGCCGGAAAACAGTGCCTGCCCGAGAACTAGAGGTACGCCGAGGCAAGGTTTGAAAAAAGGGGAAACACATGGGAGAGTAGTGTGGCTGGGACGGAAAAGTAGAAGATAACTTGCGCCGATGGGTCGCCAGTCGCCGGCCTAGTTGCTGCTAGGGTTAAAAGAAAGGGAAATGAAGAGAGAGACCCGGGAGAGAGAAATGAGAGGAGAGGAGAGAGAAAGAGAGGGCCGAACTTACCTGGTTCACCTGGACGAATCACCTGCGCTGAGATTTGCCGGTGGAAATTTGCCGGTGGAAATGGCAGTGTTACCGTTAGAGAGACAGGCGTGCGTTGAACCCAGTACTTTTCTCGTGGAATATAAATTTATGTATAAAATAAATTACAATTGCAACGAATAATGGATGTGAACTCATAACTTTAAAAATATAATGGATTATATGCTAAAAATCTTAAAGGTTGAACCCGTAAAATTTAAATCTTGGATCCGTCTCTATTTATATCAGTGCGTGTAACTATAGATTTTTGCTATTTTTTTGATGTATTGTGAAGGTTTTTACTTTTGCCATTCGATACAGATAAGATGCATAATAGATGTCAATCGGGGCGAAGTTACACTCTGGTAAGGGTGGTCTTGTCGGAAAATTATACCACGTATATAGGTAAAATATTAGGTTTTGGAGGTATATAACATATATTGAACACCTTTTGTCAATTTTTTTTTTTTACTTTTTTTCAAGTTTGAACACCCTTGAAGAAATTCCTAACTTCGCCATTGATGTCAATCACTGAAAAAAGATTAGTACTATAGTAAGAAAAAAATCAGATACGATTCCCAGTTCCTACATGAAAAAGCACCAAAAGCACATTAGTCTAACATTTTGAGAATTCATGAGTAAAGCAAAAAAGAGAACAACATCCATCAACTGATATTGGACCAAATAGAAAAGAACGCGGCTAGAATTGTGACTAGCCGTGAAATTCAGAGAGGTTTTCATGTGTGCTCTAATAGTTAATAAAGTTAGTGACACAAGTTAAGAGTTCAAATACCTACGAACAAAAAAGATATCACGTCTTCTTTTCATCTGCTTAAATTTTGGTGGATATAATTCCCTAATATCAATATTAGTGGGGCTAATGAGAAACAGCAATTACTCGATCGAATGGTAGAATACGCGCAAATGGTCCAAACATCACTAAAAAAAGCAGTTAGTACTTCGTTGCACTAGATATTCCGTGTTCACGCATAATCAGGAGAGGGATCGCATCTTAGAGGGTATGATATAGACAACCAGGGGCGAAGGTACATTTCTTAAAGGGGGTCAGTTGACCACCCTTCGTCGCAAAATTACACTACGTATATAAGTAAAATATTAGATTTTAAAGGTATATAACATATATTTAACACTATTTGTCGAGGTATATAACTTTAACGTTGCTCCAAACACCACTAACATATGAAAAAGGTTAAGAGAGCCTTTCACGTTGATAAGCAAACACGACCTTAGCTTGGGGGGGGGGAGCAAAAGGTGATTTAGTCATTAGATTCAATTATAGAGGCTTGCATCATTATGTGCCAGAAAGGATGAACAAGCATGATTGCTTAATTGCTCTTGAAACTTTCTTGCATGTTTCTTGGAAATGAATATATTTTAGTGTGAATGCTCTTATTTGGTTTGTCCCTTTATTTATCGAATTTAATTAGTTAATTATATACTAACTTTGTAAATAATTTCCACATTATCTGTATATCTGAGCTGATTATAGCAGATTACTTAGTCAAATTTCTATGTTACCTAATTAATATTACTATAAACAGTTACATATTATTTTAAGTTATCTTAATCTTTTTACAGAGAATGATTGCACAGAAGTTGAAGGTCTGTTCTCGTTGGGATGAACAAAAGACTTTTTGATAACTAAATGTGGAATTTTGCACAACTCTACTTTAAAAATGCATGTGTTAGTGTGTGATTATAATATAATATAAGTAAATATTTATTTGCACCCGACAATCCAATTAATGCAAGACATATATTTTTCTTACACATTTTCTATATAATCGTGATTATGTTAGATATTTACTTTAATTTTTAACCGTTAAAAATATTATATATGTATATTCACGCGTAGAACCCCCAAAATGCACCTTTGGTCAGGGCGGATTTTCTGTGTGACATATTTGTTCACGTGAGCCAGATAAATTTTGCTCAGATATTATATATGTATTAAAAATTTCACTAAATATTTATAAATATTTTATTATGAACCCAATTATTATTGTAAATATACTTAAATATTTTAGTAAAAATTTATAAACTTCAAATTCTAAATCCGGTTTTACCGCTTATGCAATGCTTATTTGTGAAGTTGTATGTCGCAACTCGCATACAACTAGATTTCGCACATATAGATTTTTGTTACTAAACAAGAACTAAGTTTCATATTTCTAAAAGGACTCATTAATTGATAATGTAAATAAGCATTTAAGAATATTAATCTCAAAATCTGAAACAAAACAAGAATTTTGATTAGCTTAAAATTAATTGTTCTCATATATATTGACAAAGTTTTTAGGAATCACAAACCTTTCAAACTACAATTCCTTTGCACTCTAGTATTTTGTAATATAGTCTCTAAATTATTTTTATTTATTTATTTATTTTCCTCCCCTTTTGATTCCTTTTGTTAGAGCTATTGCTCCTTTGATGACTCGAACCCATGACCCTACGATTGTAGGTGGTGGTATGTGTGCGTGTGAGAGAGGCTCTTATCTTAGTCTCTAAATTGTAATTATTCAGCTGAACAAAAATCATTCACTTGGCAAATAAAGTGATGCTTTTTTTCACTGGTTGAACTTTCTAAAAAGGAAACGTCGCATTTATCCAGTATTTTATTATAGGTATTAGCTAATATCAATTCAAACTTTATATCAAAATAATGGTATTAAGTATTTATCCCACATTGAATGCAGGATAATAAATTTAGGATTATAGTACTTAGATTAACTTTATTGCTAATCAAATGATCGCTAAGTATTATGCAATATAAATTTATATATATTTTTCCTAATATATTAGTACTAGTAGTTATTTCAAAAATAAAAGAAAATGAAAAAAAGAAAAGAAAGTCCGCTCCTGAGGCCCACAGCCATAAGCCCATCCAACTAAAAAAGGAAGAAAATGAAACGTTACTTTTTTTTCGACCCTCGCTTTTTCCGCCACATTGAAATTTTAAATCTTTTTTATTTGGACAAATTTACCCCTTTCATTCAATTTAATTCCCTTTAAATCCCTTATTTTATTAGTCCAAATAAACAGTTCCTGCATTTTGCCCTCATCATCATATACATACATACACAAAAACTTCATACTCAAAAAATCTCTATTGAATTATTCTTTGATTCAGTCAACTCCGTCAACTCTTTGATTCAGTAATCTTTTTTTCTTTCATTTTCCTTTTTTCAGTTTGTATTTTTTCAGCACATGCGGATCTTGATTTTAATTGAGTTTTTTTGTGTGTGTGTGTGTGTGTGTGTGTGAGTTCTGACAATTTTATATTTCTGATTCAAGTTTTTAACATATATGCAATTCTCTTAATTACATGTAGGCATATGTGTTCTTTGTATCCTGCAAGTGTTTTCTTGTGATTTTGTGGAGAAATTAGTTAAGAAATTTAATTAGAATTAAATTTGGATTTAACCCTCCAGGTGGGATTTTCCTTTTTTTAAAAAAAATTTAATTATTTGCCATAAATGGTTGTAGACTATTTTTTTTCCCAGAAGGATTTGTAATAATTTTTGGTAACTTTATGAAGTTCTTTGAATTGTTCTTGTACTGTTTGTTTGGGTCTTTTTTATTTATATATTTGCCTCTAACCGAAACTTCAATGCTTAAAAAGAATGGTGATTTTGATTAATTAAGCTGTATAGCTTCTTGTTTTAAGGTTTATTAAAAAGTTTTATTCATCTCTTCTGTTTTTTTTTTTTTTTTTTATTTTCTTACAATTTGATGTGATAATTTATGTTTCATTCTTGGTAGTATTTGATTTAATAATTGATTTGGTATTCTGATGTAATAATTCATAAACTTGTGAAGGGTTTTTCTTTTTCATGTATAATTATATATGCATTAATAACCCCAGGTGGATATGAATAATTAAAGGGTGTTTCTAGGGTTTAAGAGGAATAGGGTTACTCTGGTCTTTTAGATTATGATATAGTATTTTTCTTAGATTGACAGAGAGTACTCATTACTGTTTCTGACACTAATGATTTTTTATCAGGAGTAAGAAACAACTTGATTGATTCTTTTGGGGTTCTCATGAATTTTTTTTCCCTTAATGAAAGGGTTGGTGAAATAAATGCTCCATTTGCTTCTCCCTTGTTAAAACTCATGGTAGGCTTTTCTTTTTGACAACGGTGGTGTTTGGGCTAGTTTGCACGCACATCAACTAATTCCTCCACCGACATAGGTATCGGGTAATTTTGTCCTCATTGTAGCTTATATACTGCACAACAAGCAGATGTGATTTACATTTTTTGCTTTGAGTTGTGCGATTAGTTTTCTTTTAGCCTTCTGAGAGAGTAGGGCAGATACTCGGAAAATAAGTTTGTTAGTTCTTGAAAACTAATTGATCAACTTGTGCCTCAGAACTAGCATGTAAAAAGTTAGTTTTTGGTGGGTTAAATAATATAATGCTCCTCAGTCAGATTGATCATCTGAATGTGTTGAAGAAAAAACATGTACAGGATATATTCTATTTTATGTTGAAGAAGAACCGTGTAGAAGAGAATTCTTTTACTTTGTTTTCTAAGTATTTAGTTAGCTGCAATATTTGCATGAATTTTTTATTGGTGAGTGGTTGTTTATGAGTGTTATCTGGTGGTTTTCTTGAAATGCACTTTTGATGTATCAGTTTTACAATCGAAAACTGTTATTTATTGTGATGTGTGTTAGAATTAAATGGCATCTTTCTAAGCGTGAATTCGATCATTTTGATATAAAGGATTAATGTAGCCAATTGAGGTGTAGTTTATCAATTGCTGATTGTGGGTCAAGGATAAAATAAGGTTCAGTCCAATGTTGTTCCAATATCTCTGTAAACTCCGAATTAATCTTGCAGTATATTCTCAAGGCCTGGAGCACAGTGTGTTTTTCCGCTCTTTGTCCCCTGAAATATCATGGACTTGTTTGTTTGTGCAGATTCATGTGCAGTGTCCATACATAGAGATGAAGAAGTTTTTCTTTTTCCGAACATCATCTAATGATGTAAATAACATCCCTTCAGCACCATCAAAGGACAAATCATCAGACAACATCGACAAATCAAAAAACAAGAAGGAAGTTTCTTCTCCAAGTCTTAGAAGGAGCGTTTCATTGTCATCTGGATCCTTTTATGACAGTGGGTTAGGACAAAGGAATTTCAGGGATCCGAGCAGATCTCCATGTCACAGTAAGAGAGTTCATCCTAAGAAATCAGGTCGTGATCCATGCCGCCAGTATGTATCTCATTTTCTGTAGCAGATTTTTCACACTTACACTGATGTTTCAATTTGCATTTGCTTCTCCAAACTAATGACACATATTTTCGTTACTTTTGTCAGTGGTCGTACTCGTACTCCTGAGAGGCAGCCCCCAG